>NC_092876.1:338750-672500 GCF_028372415.1 Notamacropus eugenii | reverse complement strand
TACACATTGATAATGATGTTGATGCATGTCTTGCCAGAGCTAGCTCAGTGTTTGGGAGGCTCCAAAGAAAAGTTTGGGAGAGAAGAGGTATTAGACTCACCACCAAAATGAAGGTCTACAGAGCTACTGTGCTGACCTCATTATTATGTATCCTTGTGAAGCATGGACATTCTACCAGTTCCATGCCAAGAAACTGAATTGCATCCATTTGAACTGTCTTAGGAAGATTCTGAGGATTACCTGGTATGATAAAGTACCAGACACTGAAATCCTTGCTCAAGATGAACTGCCAAGCACTCAAACTATGCTTCAGAGAGCGCAACTCCAATGAGCTGGCCATATTATTTGAATGCAAAATGTACGCTTGCCAAAAAGACTATTTTATGGGGAACTTGCATGGGGCAGGCAATCACATGGTGGTCACAAGAAGTGATACAAGGAAACTTCTAAGGTCTCTCTCAAGAACTTTGGATTTGACTGTGCAACATGGGAGACACTGGCACAGGACCACTCAGCATAGTGTGCCCACATCAGAAAGGGTGCTGTGCTGTATGAGCAAAGCAGAATTGAGACAGCATGAAGTAAGCATAGGATGCACAAATTTGGAGTATCCACCCCAAACATTCACACAGACTATCTGCCAAACCTGCGGTAGAGCATTCCGAGCTTGTATTGGTCTGAGCAGCCACAGTAGGACATACTGGAACTTCACTTTATCATGATGTCATTTTGGTCCTCCTCAAGAACGAAGGACAACAACCAACCAGCCAACCAACTTGATAACTAAGAGAAAACATTTGCTACAAATATGTCGGGTCAGATACCGGGGTATTCCTGGGATATTTGCTGTTCACTGAGTTGCTAGGGCATAGTTTTTACCGCAGAAAGTTCAAGGCCTCTCTTTAAGCCTCTTGTCATCTCCCAGGAAAGACAAGGGATTTTGTGATGATAAGTATGTCTCTCCTGGGGTGTAAGCCATCTTATACCATGGCCAGACATGATTTAGGAGCCCTGGGGTTGAAGTAAGGAAAGAACTTTGAGGGGCTGGAACCATTTTCCTCTCCGAGCCCAGAAGCTTCCTCTTGCCTTAGTCATCTAGTTGTGGATGGTTGTGCATGAAGGACTTGTCTTCTCTCTTCTCACAAGACTTCCTGCTCCTCAATGGCTTATAAAGAGCAGGAGAAAAATACTGCTTTTCTCTTTCTGATGAATAATTAATTCACTGAAATGTGAAACATCTCTCACAGACATGGAGTTGCTTTTCTTGTACTGTTCTCCAAACTCTTTGATCCCCAGAGTCCAGCTTTCCAAATCCCTTCTCTTAACCATTACAGTTGTCCATAAGCAAGAAGGGCTGCTCCAGAGGGGCCCCTGCCTTGGAGGAACTGAGTGACCAAATCCTATGGGCTTTGTTAGAGTGTGGATTCCACTCAGTAGGTGACCAACAGTGATTCCTAAGCACAGATTAATGGCTCCCACTTCTATTTGGCAGCCAGGTGGTGCAGTGGA
Source organism: Notamacropus eugenii (assembly GCF_028372415.1). Taxonomy (NCBI): domain Eukaryota; kingdom Metazoa; phylum Chordata; class Mammalia; order Diprotodontia; family Macropodidae; genus Notamacropus; species Notamacropus eugenii. Next base: position 670,991 of record NC_092876.1, on the reverse strand, counting down.
TGGAATGCAAGGTCTGGAGTCAGGAAAATTCATCTTCCTGTGTTCAGATTTGGCTCCAGATACTTACAAGTTGTGTAACCCTGGGCAAGTCATTTCACCCTGTTTGCCTCAGTTGCCTCATCTGTAAAATGATCTGGAGAAGGAAATGGAAAATCACTCCAGTATCTTTGGCAAGAAAACCCCAATTGGGGTCACAGAATGATGGACATGACTGAACATGACTGAACAATAATGAACAATAATAAATTTCTCTTTGAGTTTGACATCACTGCTTAGACTAGCTGATCTCTGAGAGTTCAAATGACTCTCAGATTCTGTGATGCTGATTTCCCACACACTTACTGTTGGTTCATGTCAAGGAGTTCTCTGACCTTTGCTACTACCCACTCAACACCCATAGGACCATGGAAGGATGTCACTGGGAAGAGTTGTTTGGGTTAGCTTTCTTCTAGAGACCCATTTATGTGTACTGGGGTCAGGGTCCATGAAACCAAGACGTTCTCATCCCAAACCTTAGCTTGCCCTGTAAGGACCTTGCCTTTGCCTTCTTCCTTTCCTAACAGTCTCCCTGTAGCTCATAGATTCAAAGGAAGAGATTTGGCTTCTTACTAGTCTTAATATCACTGACAATGCAAATGTTATTCTCATCATGGTGAAGAAACTAAGGTACAGAGTGGCTCAGTGAGGTGCCCAGAGCCTCACACCCAATGAAAGCCAGACCCAGAACTTGACCTCGGATCTTCCACTCCACCATGGGGCCTCCTGATCCTGGCAGCAGCCCTGGGTGAAGCCTTCCAAGGATAGACCTGTGGAGGTCTGCCTCTGAAAGTTTCCTTCTGTAATGGCTGCCTCGCTTTGCAGCTCTCCTTCTCCCAAATGCCCTGTTTATAGCAGGGATCTCCCCTGAAATATCTAAATATCTCCGGAATCTTCCATCAAAGGCATGAGCAAGATGGGAGGGTAGAGGGGATGCCCCTGTGTGTCCCAGCCATGTGCTGCCAGCACCTGTGATTGAAGCCCCTGACCTTCAGTGATATGTCTGAAACCAACCCTCCCCTCCCCCCATCCCTGTCCAAAGTTAGGGGAATATTAAGCCTGCAGATGGAGTTCATTTTCAAAGGCATCCACGTGAGATGAAATTGGGGCTCATGTTCCTCATTTGCAGCAGAAAGTGGGTCTAAATGGCAAAGTGGTGGGGTGGCTCAGTCAGGGGAGCCTCAGATTTAGAGTGAGAAATACCTGAGTTCACATCCCATCTTAGACACCTTTGTGATCCTGAGCAGGTCATTTAATGTCTCCCCTTAGGTTTCCTTATCTGTAAGAGGAGGGTTGTAACAGCACCTCCCTCCCAGGGTGGATGTGAAGGTCACATGAAATCATATTCACAAAAAGCTTTGCAAAGCTTGTTACAGAAATATGTACTTATTACATATAGGAATATATATAGAAATATGGAAACAATGCTGTTATTACTGCTCTCAAGGGCTAATTCCCACGATTCTGGCCATTCCAGCCATTCAGTCATCATGATCCTCATTGAAATGATGACTTTCAGAACCCTAAGAATTCCTCCTACTGTGGTCAGCCATTTATCTCCTAAACAGGGACCCTCCTGCCACCCAGTGGACATTCGTGGTACTACAGGATTGAGAATGACAGCAGCCTCCCTTCTGAAATGAGGAGTGTGAAGAGGCGAGGGGGGGTGCCGTCCTCTGACAAACCAGCACCTGTAGCCTTCAGACCTCCTGGTGAGCTTGGGGACTGCCCAGGCTCATCAGTCTAGAGTCTGAAGGGGCCTCCGAGGCCCTCGGGTCCAGCTGCTTAGGACAGCGCCTAGTCCATAGGAGACTCAGTCAGTGCTGTTGGCCTGCCTGGCTCCAATCCCCAAATCCATTCCTCTGATCTCTAGGATTTTTCTGTGAAAGTAAAATCTGCTTCATAATTATGAAAAACTTAATTATTCAGTAGAACAACAATAGATAATAAGTTATTGAATGAAGATTCTGGAAATACAGGGTCCTTCATCAGCTCTCTGGGTCACTGGGGAATAAAATGTACGCACATGGAATATTAGTTATCAATGCAAGGTTATGTTTAGATAAGGCTTATGAAGTCCAGGTTAGGTCAGCCACGGACATTCAGAGAAACTATTCTGGGATACCAAGAGAAATCTTCCCAATGAGAATGGGGGTTCAGCTTCAATGTAGAAGTTATATTTATCTACATGAGGGGTTTTTCACCTGAGGTACACTGACCCCTAAGGAATTTGATGAGAGTTTTCAGGGGGTCTGGGAACTTGGAGGGAAAAAATGCATCTTTATTTCACCTAACTTCTAATTGAAATGTAATCATCCCTTTGATTATTAAATTTTCAAAAATCATAACAACATTCCAGGAAGGCATTTATTAAAACTTCACTAGATGGCACACAAAAACGTTAAGATGTCCTCATCTAGGTTATAGATGGGACAGCAATAGAAGTGGTCAGGGCATGTGTCATTAGGCAAATGTAGACGTATTAATTTTTGGTCAAGTTAACCATGCCAATGTCACCAGATTGGCCAAATCTTTTTAGATAAACTGCACGAGCATTTAACAAGCAGAGGTATGAATCTTTTAGACTCTAACAATACTGAGAGCTAGACTTGTTTTCATGAATCAGAACGGTGCCCTTAGGCACCTTTTGTATATATGAGTGTGTATATACGTGTCCCTATGCCTATGCATGCATATATATGCATGACAGACAATAACGATGACTCAGTCAATTCATTGATAAGAGTTATGAAACTGCCCAGACCCTTTGATTCAGTAATACTACTACTAGGTCTATTTCTAAATATGATTAGGGAAAAAGGAAAAGAACCTACATGTTCTAAAATCTGTACAGCAGCTCTCTTTGTGGTGGTCAAGAACTGGAAATCATGGAGGTGCCCATCCATTTGAATATGGCTAGGAAGTTGTGTTACCTGATGATTATAAAATACTACTGTGCTATAAGAAATGATGAAAACATGGAAAGACTTGCAGGAAATAGTGAGGAGCGAAATGGGTGGAACCAAGAGAACATTGTATACATACACTAACAGCAATACTGTTTTAAGAATAACTTTGAATGGTGAAGTCATTTTGACTATTATAGGTTCCCAAATGAACTATTAAGGAACTATGAAGGAAGAAGCTATATGCAGTTAGAGAGACAATGGATAAAGAGAAGCATCTATAGAATGATTTTACACACACAAACACACACACACACGTCTAATGGTATCCATCTCTAGGGCTGGAGGAGAATTACATGATAACTTTATTGTATATTTACTAGGAATAGCACGTTGTACATAATAGATCTGCAGTTTCATGTGCAATCATCTTTTTATTCTACTATGTTATGGAAATGCTTGTTTTATTTCATAAATTCAACATAAAACACATAAACACTACAGAAAAATCAAAGCTACAACTGGTTCCTGTTGGCTACAGGCTGGGCATCAGTGACTATGCCAGATTGGAGGCCACAGCTTTGGTGGTGTCGGGTTGTTCAGCTTGTCAGGAGCCCAGGTCACTAGGACCACTGTGAGTGAGGACAAAGGGAGGAGATGAGAGGAGAAAGAGGCGATGGGGAAAAGACACGGGCCAAGAGGCCTGGCTTTGGTCTTTTCATCCTTTCCAGTGATTCCCTGCACTCTCCTGAGATCCTTTTTCTTCCCAAAGATATTCAGAATCTGTTTCACTCCTCTTGTTAGGGACATGCTTAACAACAGCTGACTGATAGTTCAGGCTCAACGTTGGGATAAAATGAGATCCTCCAAATCATTGAACATTAAAGAAAGGAGGTTGACTTGACCTTAACACAGCAAGGATGTCTACTAAGGACACAGTGACACTTTTCTGGATAGGGCTCCCCTCATGTCCAGGTGGAAACTTGTCTGGTCAACGGGACTGGGTATGGTGACATCAATAAACCACCATGTGGAAGGAATCCCAGCTCCCTGTGGATAAGACTTTAGGTGCCCTTAGGTCACCAGGAAGCTACTTCACAGGAGACAAGGGTCAGTAAACTCCTAGAGACAGCTTTGTTGCCTTTTAGGGAAAACTAATCCTTTTTTTGAGGGAAACTAGAAACCCTTGGTCCCATTGTACATTATCCCCACAAACCCAGGGATCTTCTAAAAGACTTTCCACCATTTCCTAATTTTCAGGATTTGATTGGACAATTGTCCTGGCCCAGGAAATACAGGCAGTGATGAAAAGATACTTTACCTCAATAAAGAGTAACCAAAAGAAAAAGGAAAAAATGAGGAGGATGAAAAAAGGCAGGAATTCTAGACTTTTTCTTTCTCCTTTGGATGGACTGAGCCTCAGATCTTAATCATTCAGTCTTGTTGTCAAATATAGCTGGAACAACATTAAAATGTAATTGGGAAATATTTTACAAAACAAAGATGCAATAAAATAAAAATAATGTTAATATGTGGTTTTCTAAGCTAATGTGCAGCCCAAGGATCCTTTCATACAGATCCTGGGAGGTAGAAAGTGCTTGTTAATTGATTGAATGATTGATTACAGTATTACTGGTCAGGGAACTGACTGTAAATATGATAAACAGGAAATGTTTCTTGGCTCCCCCGGAAGAGACACATGGTGCACAATTGCGGATGGGGGAGTGTGCTGCCAGTTGGATATCCACAGCAGTCGCTATGGCTATGGATGCATATTTCCAGGGTAAATTCACAAAACATAAAATCTCTTCCTCAAAGATGAAAAAAAAAGGTATTTATTCAGATACCAGAAAGCCAATTCCACCATGGCAACAACTAAGTTTGTGCACATTACCAATACAGGAAGCACAGCCAACCCCAAGCCTTCCCTCTGTCAGACCTCTCCACAAACAAGCTCCCTTAGGCAAAATCACTCTCTCTCTCATTCATGGTAGCTGCTCTGCTCTGCTATATTTTGTCTGCCTCTCTCTCACCTCCACCTCGCTCTCTCTTCCTGCTGCACCCCTCCTGCTCCATCTGTTCAGCAAGTTCCTCCCACCATGGGCTTTATGTGACTCAGGCCGTGGCCTGGGCCAAAGCTCAAAGCAGGTCATATGGACTATTAAGGGGCAGGGAAAATCTTCAAATTCTTTTAACATTATAGGGAGGGGGGTGGGAGTTAGGAGCCAGCTATCAGAAGCAGGGTCTAGAGGCAGAGAGGAGGGGAGTGAGAAAGGCAGTTAAAAAAGAATAAGATCTTAATTTTTTTTCCAATTTATTTATTTATTTTTAGTTTTCGATATTCATTTCCACAAGATCTTGAGTTTCAAATTTTCTCCCCATCTCTCCCCTCCTCCCACCCCAAATCACCGTGCATTCTGATTATCCTTTCCCCAATCTACTGTCCCTTTTACCACACCCTTCCCTTTCCTTATCCCTATCTTCTTTCTTTTCTTGTAGGGCAAGATAGATTTCTATACCCCATTACCTGTATTTCTTATTTCCCACTCACATGCAAAAACAATTCTCAACATTTGTTTCTAAAACTTTGAGTTCCAACTTCTCTCTCTTCCTCCCTCCCAACTCATTCCCCCTGAGAAAACAAACAATTCAATGTAGGTTATATATGTGTAGTTTTGCTAATGACTTTCATAATAGTTATGTTGTGAAAGACTAACTATATTTCCCTCCATCCTATCCTGCCCCCATTTATTCTATTCTCTCTCTTGACATTATTCTTCCACAAAAGTGTTTACTTCTAATTACCCCTTCCCCTCATTTACCCTCCCTTCTATCATCCCCCCTACTTTCCTGTAGTGTAAGACAGATTTTCATACCAAATTGAGTATGCATGTTATTCCCTCCTGAAACCAAATGTATTGGGAGTAAGCTTCACTTTTTCCCTCTCACCTCCCCCTTTCCCCCTTCATTGAAAAAGCTTTTTCTTGCCTTTTTTTATGAGAGATAATTTGCCCCATTCCATTTCTCTCTTTCTCCTCCCAATATATTCCTCTCATCCCTTAATTTTATTTTTTGGATATCATCCTTTCCTATTCAACTCACACTGTGCCCTTTGTCTATCTATCTATCTATCTATCTATCTATCTATCTATCTATCTATCTATCTATCTATCTATCTATCTGTCTGTCTGTCTGTCTGTCTGTCTGTCTGTCTGTCTGTCTGTCTGCCTGCCTGTGTGTGTGTGTGTGTAATCTCTCCAACTACCAAATAGTGAGAAAAGTCTCAAGAGTTACAAATGTTATCTTTTCATGTAGAAATATAAACAGTCCAACTTTAGGAAGTCCCTTATGATTTCTGTTTCCTGTTTACCTGTTCATGCTTCTCTTGATTCTTGTGTTTGAAAGTCAAATTTTCTATTCAGCTCTGGTCTTTTCATCAAGAATGCTTGAAAGTCCTCTATTTCATTGAATGACCATTTTTTCCCCTGAAGTATTATACTCAGTTTTGCTGGGTAGGTGATTCTTGGTTTTAATCCTATTTCCTTTGACTTCTGGAATATCATACTCCAAGACCTTTGATCCCTTAATGTAAAAGCTGCCAGATCCTGTGTTATCCTGATTGTATTTTCACAATACCAAATTGTTTCTTTCTGGTTGCTTGAAATATTTTCTTCTTGACCTGGGAACTCTGAAATTTGGCTAGAATATTCCTAGGAGTTTTTCTTTTCAAATCTCTTTCAGGAGGTGATTGGTGAATTCTTTCAATATTATTTTACCCTCTGATTCCAGAATATGAGGGCAGTTTTCCCGATAATTTCCTGAAGGATGATGTCTAGGCTCTTTTTCTGAACATGGTTTTCAAGTATTCCCATAATTTTAAAATTGTCTCTCCTGGTTCTATTTTCCAGGTGAGTTGTTTTTCCAATAAGATATTTCACATTGTCTTCATTTTTTTCATTCTTTTAGTTTTGTTTTGTAATTTCCTGGTTTCTCATGAAGTGATTAGCTTCTATCTGCTCTATTACAATTTTTAAAGAACAATTTTCTTCACTGAGCTTTTGAACCTTCTTTTCCAATTTGCTAATCCTGCTCTTTAAAGCGTTCTTCTCCTCATTGGCTTTTTGTGCCTCTTTTGCCATTTGCTATAGTCTATTTTTAAAGGTGTTAATTTCTTTTTTTTAGGGTTTTCTTTTATCTATCTATCATCTATCTATCTATCTATCATCTATCTATCTATCTATCTATCTATCTATCTATCTATCTATCTATCTATCTATCTATCTATCTATCTATCTATCATCTATTTATTTTAAGTTTTCAACATTAATTTCCACAAAATTTTGAGTTCCAAATTTTCTCCCCATATCTCCCCTCCCCCACCCCAAAACTTCTTGCATTCTGATTGCCCCTTCCACCAATGTACCCTCCCTTCTAACACCCCTCCCTTCCCTTGTCCTCATCTTCTCTCTTGTCCTGTAGGGCATTATCTGTATTTCTTATTTCCCAGTTGTATGCAAAAACGATTCTCAACATTTGTTCTAAAACTTTAAGTTCCAACTTCTCTTCCTTCCTCCCTCCCCACCTATTCCCACTGAGAAGGCAAGTAATTAAATATAGGCTACATATGTGTAATTTTGCAAATGACTTCCATAATAGTCATGTTGTGTAAGACTAACTATATTTCCCTCCATTCTATTTTGCTCCCATTTCTTCTATTCTCTCTTTTGACCTTGTCCCTCCCCAAGAGTGTTGCTTCTAATTGCTCCCTCCTCCCATCTGCCCACCCTTCCACCATCTCCCCCACCCCTGCTTATCCCTTTCTTCCCTAATTTCCTGTAGTGTAAGATAGATTTTGATACCAAATTGAGTGTGCATGTTATGCCTTCTTTGAGCCAAATGTGATGAGAGTAAGTTTCACTTTTCCCCTCTCATCTCCCCCTCTTCTATGAGAGATAATTTGTCCCATCCTATTTCTCCCTTTCTCCTCCCAATATATTCCTCTCTCACCCTTAAATTTTATTTTTTAATATATGATCCCTTCCTATTCGACTCTCCCTGTGCTCTCTCGCTCTCTCTCTCCCTCTCTCCCCCCCCCCTCACTCTCTCTCTGTGTGTCTGTGTGTGTGTGTGTGTATAATCCCTCCAACTATCTAGATACTGAGAAAAGTTTCAAGAGTTACAAATATTATCTTTCCATGTAGGAATGTAAACAGTTTAACTTCAGTAAGTCCCTTGTGATTTCTCTTTCCTGTTTACCTTTCCAAGCTTCTCTTGATTCTTTTTATTTTTTAAAAAATTAAATTTATTTATTTAACTTTTAACATTCATTTTAACAAAATTTTGGGTTCCAAATTTCCTCCCCTTTTGTCCCCTCCCCCACACACACACCAAGCATTCCAACTTCTCTTTTGTCCTGTAGGGCCAGATAACTTTCTATACCCCTTTACCTGTATTTCTTATTTCCTAGTGGCAAGAACATTACTCGACAGTTGTTCCTAAAACTTTGAGTTCCAACTTCTTTACCTCCCTCCCGCCCCACCCCTTCCCTTTGGAAGGCAAGCAATTCAATATAGGCCAAATCTGTGTAGTTTTGCAAATGACTTCCATAATAGTTGTGTTGTATAAGGCTAACTATATTTCCCTCCATCCTACCCTGTCCCCCATTACTTCTATTCTCTTTGATCCTATCCCTCCCCATGAATGTCAACCTCAAATTGCTCTCTCCTCCCCATGCCCTCCCTTCTATCATCCCCTTCACCCTGCTTATCCCCTTATCCCCTACTTTCCTGTATTGTGAGGTAGGTTTTCATACCAAAATGAGTGTGCATTTTATTCTTTCCTTTAGTGGAATGTGATGAGAGTAGACTTCATGTTTTTCTCTCACGTCCCCTCTTTATCCCTCCACTAATGAGTCTTTTGCTTGCCTCTTTTATGAGAGATAATTTGCCCCATTCCATTTCTCCCTTTCTCCTCCCAGTATATTTCTCCCTCACTGCTTGATTTCATTTTTTTAAGATATGATCCCATCCTCTTCAATTCACTCTGTGCACCCTGTCTCTATGTGTGTGTGTGTGTGCGTGTGCATGAGTGTGTGTGTAATCCCACCCAATACTCAGATACTGAAAAGTTTCAAGAGTTACACATATTGTCTTTCCATGTAGGAATGTAAACAGTTCAACTTTAGTAAATCCCTTATGACTTCTCTTTGCTGTTCACCTTTTCATGCTTCTCTTCATTCTTGTGTTTGAAAGTCAAATTTTCTTTTCAGCTCTGGTCTTTTCATCAAGAATGCTTGAAAGTCCTCTATTTCATTGAAAGACCAATTTTTCCCCTGAAGTATTATACTCAAGTTTTCTGGGTAGGTGATTCTTGGTTTTAGTCCTAGTTCCTTTGACTTCTGGAATATCCTATTCCATGCCCTTCGATCCCTTAATGTAGAACCTGCTAGATCTTGTGTTATCCTGATTGTATTTCCACAATACTTGAATTGTTTCTTTCTAGCTGCTTGCAATATTTTCTCCTTGACCTGGGAACTCTGGAATTTGGCCACAATGTTCCTAGGAGTTTCTCTTTTTGGATCTCTTTCAGGCGGTGTTCTGTGGATTCCTTGAATACTTATTTTGCCCTCTGGTTCTAGAATCTCAGGGAAGTTTTCCTTGATAATTTTATGAAAGATGATGTCTAGGCTCTTCTTTTGATCATGGCTTTCAGGTAGTCCCATAATTTTTAAATTGTCTCTCCTGGATCTATTTTCCAGGTCAGTTGTTTTTTCAATGAGATATTTCACATTATCTTCCATTTTTTCATTCTTTTGGTTTTGTTTTGTGATTTCTTGGTTTCTCATAAAGTCATTAGCCTCCATCTGTTCCATTCTAATTTTGAAAGAACTATTTTCTTCATTGAGCTTTTGGACCTCCTTTTCCATTTGGCTAATTCTGCTTTTGAAAGCATTCTTCTCCTCATTGGCTTTTTGAACCTCTTTTGCCAATTGAGTTAGGCTGGTTTTCAAGGTGTTATTTTCTTCAGCATTTTTTTGGGTCTCCTTTAGCAGGGATCTGATCTGCTGTTCATGCTTTGACTTCATGTCTCTCATTTCTCTTCTCAGCTTTTCCTCTACCTCTCTAACTTGATTTTCAAAATTCTTTTTGAGCTCTTCCATGGCCTGAGCCCATTGGGTGGGCTGGGACACAGAAGCCTTGATTTCTGTGTCTTTACCTGATGGTAAGCATTGTTCTTCCTCATCAGAAAGGAAGGGAGGAAATGCCTGTTCACCAAGAAAGTAACCTTCTATAGTCTTATTTCTTTTCCCTTTTCTGGGCATTTTCCCAGCCAGTGACTTGACCTCTGAATATTCTCCTCACACCCACCTCGCCTCCTGATCCTCCCAGCCAGCGTTTGGGGTCTGAGATTCGAATGCTTCTCCCCAGCCTCGGGGCTTCAGCAGGGGCAGGGCTGCTATTCAGTGTGAGATGAAGTTCAGGTGCTCAGGTTGTGGCAGGGCCACCTCTCAGGCTCAGTTCCCTCAGGGGGTTTATGCACAGACCTTCAACAATGGATCCAGGCTCCTGCCCCCTTGGGGAGCCCCGGTCTGCAGCCGCCTCTCAGCTTCTACCTCCCAGAGGGGGCCTGAGCTATGAGGGCACCCCACTTCCCTCTCCACCCGCCAAAGAGACTCTCTCACTGACCCCTGTCACCTGTGGTGGAGGGAATTGTGCGGCCGCTGGAGATCCCGTCCCTGAAGCCTGCTTGGATCTGTACCTCTCGGTGCCGCAGCCGTGGCAGGTCTGGGCTGGGCTCCGCGTCTGCAGCGTGACGGACCTTTTGCAAGAGGTTTGCAGGTCCCTCTGTGGGTGGAGGGACCCACGTGGCCGCTGGAGATCCCATCCCTGAAGCCCACTCGGATCTTTTCCTCTTGGTGCTGCGGCCGCGGCAGGGCTGTACTCAGCTCCCAGTCCTGGCGCCCAGTCCGCAGCGTGAAGGACCTTTTGCAAGAGGTTTGCAGGTCTCTCCGGAACAGAAATCTCCCTTGCTCCAATGTTCTGTGCCCTCTGGATGCAGAATTCGCCATGAGTTACTTCTTTGTAGTTGTTTTATGGGTTGTGGGTTCAGAGCTATGTGTATGTGCGTCTTTCTACTCCGCCATCTTGGCTCCGCCCGCTTATCTTGATTCTTGTGTTTGAAAGTCAAATTTACTTTTCAGCTCTGGTCTTTTCATCAAGAATGCTTGAAAGTCCTCTATTTCATTGAAAGAAAATTTTTTCCCCTGAAGTATTATGCTCCGTTTTGCTGGGTGGGTGATTTTTGGTTTTAATCCTATTTCCTCTGACTTCTGGAATATCATATTCCAAGCCCTTTGATCTCTTAATGTAGAAGCTCCTGGACCTTATGTTATCCTGATTGTATTACCACAGTACTCGAAGTATTTCTTTCTAATTGTTTGCAATATTTTCTCCTTGACCTAGGAACTCTGGAATTTGGCTACAATATTCCTAGGAATTTCTCTTTTTAGATCTCTTTCAGTAGGTGATCAGTGGATTCTTTCAATATTTATTTTGCCCTCTGTTTCTAGAATATCAGGGTAGTTTTCCTTGATAATTTCATGAAAGATGATGTCTAGGCTCTGTTTTTGATCATGACTTTCAGGTAGTCCCATAATTTTTAAATTGTCTCTCCTGGATCTATTTTCCAGGGCAGTTGTTTTTCCAATGAGATATTTCATATTATCTTCCATTTTTTCATTCTTTGGTTTTGTTTTGTAATTTCTGGATTTTTCACAAAGTCATTAGCTTCCAATTGTTCCATTCTAATTTTTAGAGAACTATTTTCTTCAATGAGCTTCAGAACCTCATTTTCCATTTGGCTAATTCTGATTTTTAAAGCATTCTTCTCCTCATTGGCTTTTTGAACCTCTTTTGCCAGTTGAGTTAGTCTATTTTTATAGGTGTTATTTTCTTCAGCATTTTTTTGGTTCTCCTTTAGCAAACTGGTGACTCACTTTTCATGATTTTCTTTCATCACTCTCATTTTTCTTACTAATTTTTCCTCCACCTCTCTTACTTGATTTTCAAGATACTTTTTGAGCTCTTTCATGGCCTATTTATTTTGGAGGGTTTGGATGCAGAAGTCTTGACTTTTAGGTCTTTCCCTGATGGTATGCATTGTTCTTCCTCATCTGAAAGGATGGATGAGAATACCTGCTGATCAAGAAAGCAACCTTCTATTGTCTAATTCTTTTTCTCTTTTTTGGGAATTTTCCCAGCCACTTACTTGACTTCTGAGTTCTTTGTAAAAAGCAGGGTATACTCTGGGGACCTGTAAGGTCTCAGTTCCTCCAAGGAGGTGTTTACTTCTCTCCTGACATGCACTGTGTTCTGGGAGCAACTATAAGCACTCTTCTGTGAGTAGAATTTCCTGTCTAGAGCCTCCATCAGCTCCACCAGCCAGTGTTCCTCCTCACCCCAGGGTCACCACTCAAGGCTAAGATCCATATCAACTGCTCAATTCCCCCAGGGTCTTTAGGCCAGGGCTCCATCAATGGAAATTCCTCCCACCTGGGGGCTGGGGCTAGACCGTGTTCCCTCCTCACTCAAGGGAAAGAGCTTTCTCACTGACCTTTGAAACTGTCTTTGATGTTTGTGAGTTGAGGAATCTGGGACCCACAACTGCTGCGGGTTGTTGCTCCAGTCCTGTCCTTGCCATGGCACCAAAGGTTGTGCTGTGCTCCACGTTCAGTTCAACATACCTTTCCTGCTGGCCTTTCAGGCTGCCTTAGGTTGGAAATCTCTTTCACTCTGTCGTTTTGTGACTTCTGCTGCTCTAAAAATTGTTTAGAGTCATTCTTTACAGGTATTTTATGGGTTGTGGGAGGAGAGCTTCTAGAGGTGCATCCTTCTACTCCTCCATCTTAGCTCTGCCCGCTGAAGATCTTTAGGTAAGACCATTGTGACCAGGAAGATAACATCCCTGGCAGACAAATATACTGTGTCTACTTCCTTAGACTTTCTCCACTCTGAATTGTCCCCAATATGATTCCAGCTGACTGTGCTAAAGGCTTCCCTGCTGAGCTCAAGGATCAGCTCACAGCGTGTAGTCTTAATGACTTACTAGGCACTTTGTCTAGCTGAGGACTCATTGACCAGGCTGCCCTCCCAGCCTGATTCACCAGCAGTGCTCCTCAAACCCTCTCGACTTCAGCCAGACCATCCCATTCTGGCAAGGAGCAGATGACACCAGGTCGAAACTTCTTCTACTATTAATGTTAGGTTTTGGGCAGGTCCCAGTACTTCTCTGGACCTCATCTTCTTACCTATAAAGAAGGGTTTTCATCTCTAAAGTCCCTGTAACAGGTTCAGTGTCCTGTAGTATCCACAGGGCATCATGGATAGAGGAATGGGAAGACTTTTCCTCTAAAAGGGTCAAGCTGTTCTTCATAATAAGTGAGGGCAAGAGGCAAAGGTCCATTTCATTGAGGAAAACCGTTGTTCCCAGAGGCAGGAAAGTATCTTATTTTCCCCTTTAGACAAGTCCCCAAGTCTGCATAGCTTTCCTTCATCCAAATTGTTAATAAATGATGACTATTTCTCACTCTCATGAAAACAAAATCTATCTCTGCCCTCTGAGTCCATATCTTATCCTTTTCTGCCTCTATACCTTTGGTCATAATACTTTTGGTCACACCATTCCTTCTGCCCAGAATGCCCTTTCATCACTAACTCAGTAAAAATCTTGCTCATCCTATAAGACTCTGCTCAAAAAATGTCACTGCTTCCAAGATGGCTTGTCGCAGAACCTCATTTGGAAATGATTATTCCATCCACAGGCCTTTTTTTGGACACTTCTGTTTGCTGTGTCATAGCTGCTTGTATGTTAGAGTGATTGACTCTAACTAAATTGGAAGTTCCTGAGGGCAGGGCCCAGGCTGGACTTACTTTCTTACTTCTGCCCCTACCCACACTCTTCATAGGGTGAGAGCTCTTGGGTTACACTGACTGGGAGGAGAGATCCTAGGCATCAGGAGGACCTCCATTGTCTGGGTCCTGGGTGAGCCCCAGAGCTGCCTCTCCCTCAGCCCCTGAATGCTGGCAGCCACCCTGCTTCTTCCTGCTCATCTTCCCCAGACTCTCAATCCATGCCTCATTCCCCAAGCACCTTAAGCTAGGGAACTTCCCCCATTTGCCCTCAGAGCTGTGTCCCCTCACAGGTGTCCTGAGAAGCAGTCAGTGTGATGACTGATGATTCTCACAGATCCTTTTCCCCTACTCCACTGTCAGATCTACGTTACCCAGGACACAATTCCTTCAGACTCAGTTTCCCCTGTCCATGTAGGAGTCCTCCCCAGACGTAGTTTCTCTTCACTCTTACCCCACCTCCCCTCCCTCTGGTCCCAGCATTCCCAAGTACAGCAGAAGTAGAACTACTCAGAGCTTCTTCTACAGACTACAGCCCAGGGGGACCCACCCACCCCACACTCATCCTTCTCTCCCAAGCCTGAGCTCAGTGTGGCCAGCGATAGGAGGAATGGCTTCACTGGCTGCCTTCAGGCTCTCCTGGACCAGCCAGATCCCACTTATGAACTTCTTTCTCCATCCCTCTTTGCTGCTGTCAGAATACTCACTTCGATTGCCGTGAGCATCTCCTGGTCCCAGGAAAGTGCCCAGCATGCTCACTCTCCTGCAATGTTTAGCCCCCAGCCTAGCTTCTTAAGGATCCAGCTCTGGTCTCGGCCCCCAGGCCTGGAGCCCACACCAGGTAGACTTTCCGGCCCCCTCCCCCCATTTCTGATAGGAGCACCCCACCCTCGCTGTGATCCGCTGAACTCAGAGTCTAATTTGCCCAGTCAAAGTAAAGTTTAAAGTCTGAGGACGGGAGGGCTGTGGGGGCCAGAGAAATAGTCGAGAACCGAAGACTCCGGGACTGGCGCTCAGGCTGGTCCTGGGCCTCTTCCCCATTGGGAGGCTTCAGGAATCAACTCCTGACTCCAGGGCTTGACTCTCTTGGCTTAGGGATCAAAGGACCAGTGTAACTTTTGGCTTCTTTTCCCAGAAATATCTCCAGTTCCCGCTAGTAGAGCAGGAGGTCACAGTTCACTCGGGGGCCCTGGGTGTCCCCTCATCCTACCCCCCGCCCCTGTGAGGATCAAATTCCAAGCTCTCGCTTGGGATCCTGACAATGCCGCCCTTGGGACCCAGATTCTTTACGTAAATAGGCAGAACAGACAAGGAGGGAAAGTGATCTGGAAACCCACCCTCTCCCCTCTCTGGTTCTGGCTCTGATGCTTCCTTGAATTTTTCTTGAATTTCTCTCACTGAGTCAATTTTGAGTAACTGTAAGCTCCGCTGCTCTTGCTGCCTATTTACCCAACTGATGGACTGAAACTAGGAGCTGTCGGACGGATGGAGGGACAAATACCTCTGCCCTGGTAATTACAAGAGGGGAGTGCTCAGAAAGCCACCTGACCACCAGAGGTTTCCATTTTTTTCATCCAAAAAGAAAAGGAGACTGGACTTGGTGATTTCTGGTTCCCATGTTAAGTCTGTTATCCCATGATTTCAGCGGGTAGGGCGATTTTGGGTGTATAGCATTGGAAAGAATGGGGCTGTCTGGTTCTGGAGGTTTTCCTTTTGTCTCTGCACCCTGGGGACCTGGGGATCTTCTCTGCTTGGGAGTTATCAGCTTTGATAGAGTGAACTTCTGCAGCCTCCTGGGTTTGCTGGATGGAGTTTGTGTTTGGCGGTTGAAATCCTCTAACACGCTGATCACCTCTCTACCCCAAGGCTAGGTAGCCAGCCCTAGTGTAAACCAAAGCATACAACAATGAGGTCAGTGGAAGGGCTCTGTAGACCTTCAGTTTGGTAGTCAGTCTGTGAAGCATGGAGAGTGTACCAGTGCCATGACAGGAAGCTGAATCTCTTCCATTTGAACTGTCTTAGGAAGATTCTGAGGATCATCTGGTAGGCTGAAGTACCAGACAGTGAGATCCTTGCTTTAACTAAACTGCCAAGCATTCAAACTATGCTTCAGAGAATGCAGCTCCAATGGGCTGGCCATGCTGTTCGAATACAAGATGTACGCTTGCAAAGAAGACTACTTTATGGAGAACTCACATAGGGCAGGCAATCAAATGGTGGTTAGAAGAAGAGATACAATGATACCCTCAGGAACTTTGGATTTGATTGTGCAACATGGGAGACACTGACACAAGATCGCTCAGCATGGCGTGTCTACATCAGAAAGGGTGCTGTGCTCTATGAGTAAAGTAGAATTGAGACAGCACAAAGTGAATACAGAATGCTCAGATATGGAGTATGCACCCCAAATATTCACATGGACTATCTGTGCCCAACCTGTGGTAGAGCCCATATTGGTTTGATCAGCCACAGATGGACATGCTGAAACGTCACTTTATCATGGTGATGTCATTTTTGTCCTTTTCTAAAATGAACGACAACCACCAACCCATATTCTAGTCACTGTAGTAAGCTCTGGTGATGTTGAGCAGCCTTCTATCACTGAAATCAAAGTCACCTGCAAATCATGTCATCATCTCCCTGGTGTCATCGTCGTCTTAGAGGAAGCACAAACACTACTAATCCCTGAGGATACAGAGGAAGGCAAGGCATGCTTCTGGCTTTCAAGCAGCTCAGAATCTAGTATACAAAAGTGGGGACAGTTTGAGAAGCAGCAATAGATGATCAACCTCACTTTGAGTAGATCCAGGGTAATGAGAGTGTTTTGGAATAGAAATACATTCAGTTCAACAAGGAAATAATGGAATGCACACAGAGAGGACAATAATGGTTTAACAAGGAGAGGATGATTAGGGAGGAAACAGTCACAGTCAAAATCATAATGATAAAAATAATAACCTTTACATAGTACCTACTATGTGCCACACACTTTACAAATAGGATCTCATTCAATACCTATAAGAATCCTAGGAATTAGATACTATTATCATGCCTATTTTACAGGTGAAGAAACTGAGGCAAACAGTTCCTGTTACTTGCCCAGGGTCATAGAAACAGCAAGTTTCTGAGGTGGAATTTGAACTCAGGTCTTTCTGAATTGAGGATCAGTGTTCTATCCACTTGTACCACATCTATATTCTGATTTTTCAATAAAATACCATGAAAATGTTCACATATGTATGAGTTTTTAAAATGGGAGGAAAATTAGACAGGTTCTCAGGAAACTCATTTTTTGTTTTTTAGTTCCCCAACTAGTCAATAGAATAAATTGTTGATTACTAAATAATATTAATTCTATCTATTAGCTCATGACAAGTAGTATATTAAATGATAAATGAACTTAAAGGTCAATTGCACATATTTCTTTATTTCTTAAAAGCAAAGTTAATTTATAAAACCATCTTTGTAAGGAAAGAATTTCTTTGGACAACTTTCTTTTTTCTACCACTGGCAAACTGACTATGCTCTCACAGAAACTTTACTGAATGACCAAGCCATATTGCCAACCAATTCCTTTGAAAAACTCCCAAATAAAAGAATAGTAACATAAGTGGAGGCTAGGTTGAAATCAGAAAACAAGCTGAGCACTGCAGTGAGGGATGCTTTTGTAGAAAGGTTGTGGGTTTCATTGATGGTTTCATTGTGGCCTCTACTGTGCATGCAGAGAAATCATGGGGGCAAAGTGCCTGTTATCTCTGATACAAAAATGCAAACCCATGGAACATTTGGGTCTGGAAATTATAGTTTTGATGAGATGTGGCTACAAAGTAACCCAGGAATGAGAAGACTACTCTGGTACACTGAGAGCCAACCAGTGAGGGTCTGTGCATGCCTGTGAATGCACATGAATGTCCAACCTTCCTGGGAGTTTGGAAACAATTTGATGTCAAGTTGGGAAACTGAAAGAATGTGGCACTTAGAAGCAGCCAGAGTTTGATATAATCACTGTATGATCCCCAAAAGTATTATAAGCCTGATCACAATGGCTTGGAATCACTGAATAAAGAATTTTTCATGGTTGAAACATACATGGCTTGTTGTCCCAGAGGGACAATATCTTTGTAACTAAATTGGGCCGTTATTGACTGCTTAAGGTGCCACTAACAAATTTTTAGCTCCAATCCCTTAGACATCTGTCCAAAGCTCCAAGGGGTTTGTGAATGACTAAAGGGGAAACATCACAAGAGGACAAATAGTTCAACATGCTATCCACTTCCTAATGAATGGATGATGGACTCAAGTTCCTAGACGAGACACATATTTTCAGGCATGGAAGGTGCCAAACTTTTTTCACCTGTGTTTATTACAAGGATTTTATTTTTAAATTTAAATTGAGCAGAGCACAATTTAAAGAGAAATGAGTAATGACTGTCCATAAAAAGTAATGTCAAAACAAAATCTCTTTTGCCTCAGATAAGTAGGGAAAAAATGGTGTTGACTTTCATTAGATAATCTCAGATACTGCAAGAGACAAAAATAAGATTGAAAGCGACCCTCTCAGGGATGAGAGAAATTTCCTTATGCTTACAGATATGATAGATCATGAAATTATGTGAATATTTGGTGCATGAGAACCAAAGGTATAGTAACTATGCAGAAAGGATTGAAAGCGCAGACAAGGAAAATGAGAAGAGAGGACTGAAAGTGGAGACAATTTGTGGAGACAGAACATACCTGATACTGAGTCTGTGTTAAGGTGCTGGACAGGAAGGCAGTCCCTGGGTATGGGAGAAGTCAAACAAGACCACAGGTTCACTATGGAGAGAGATCAGGGAGGAGTAGAGAATGTCCACTCCACACCTGTATTCCACACTGGGCTATCTTTGATGGGCTCACTTGCCTCCTCAATCCTTTCCTTTCCTCCTCATCCTGCCCCCAAACTCCCCACAGTTTTCAGGCTTCTCACTGCCTCCTGCACCTCTTGTCCAGTGACTATCACTACATCCTGGATCTGCTAGGGCACTGCCTGAGGAGAAAGTACCAGAGGATAGGTCAGTGAGGCCAAGGGATAGGAGATTCCTCCAGTACTCCATCTCCCACCCTCCCCACCTCAATACCACCTCTCTTCTTCCTCCATCTTTGCCTCTCTCTTCTCCCCTGAGGCTCCCCTTACAGATGCCTACCAGTCTAGGCCTCTCCCCCAGTCCCTGTTCTTTACCACACATACCTGACTTTGAATATTGTAGACATCAGAAGCCAAAGGGTTGAAGAGTATTTTCTTTGGGGAGAGGGACTAGGGGAAAGGAAGCAAAGGGGAACAACATAACCCTAAATTCTGCACACTGTACTATTCATTTTCCATGCAAATCTTTCCAGAAACCAATTGGTTGTAAATCTACATTTCTCTAACAATATGAGATAGGAACAATTGAAAGAGTCCTTTCTTTTACTAGTATGAGAAGCAGAGATCCGTCTATAGGTATAGTATAACTACTCAGTGATGTCCACACTTGGAAAACTCACGTTTGAAGATTAATTTCAGGAGAATGAAGCGCCATTGTAAAAGAAAAATGAGGCACATAAAACAAATAGCAGCCCAGTCTGTGTAGGACAGAGGAGGCAAGGAGGAGCAGTTTTCCCTTTGTGGACAGAACCATGCATTTCAATTTCATATTCATGCCCAGCATTTCCTAAGCAAATGGTCAAATTAACAGGGTGACTCCCATGTGGTCATTGTAAGTTTCAGCAGGTCTCTCTAACACTTTCCATCCACCTACTGAAAAAGGTTTCATTTTGAGCCATGACAGAATATTTCTAAATCTGCAAGAGATTTGATAATGCTGCAATTCTGATATTTGGCTTGGAGTTATCTGAGTAATTTGCACTCTTCATAATTAATATGGTAATCTCAGGAAAGGATTTATTTAAAAGTCAGTTTTGTGAGTGTGTGGAGCATGGGGTAGACATGGCAAAGAAGCTCTGGAAATGAAATACACTGCTAGACTCTGCTTTATACTTTTCATTCTACACCTAATACTCACCATGAACTGAGTTGGTGAGTATCCACACATCCACTTATTGGGAAGAGGGGATATAGAGAGGAATAACGTAAGGGGCATCTGGGCGTGGGAGGAATTTTTGTGGCAAAGCATCTGTGTGAAGAGATGTCCATGCAGAACACAAGCATGCTGGGGTAACTCATGCTTTGGATGCTGGAAAACTGCTGCTGTTTTCTGTAGATAACTTCCCCCTGTTCTCTTTGGGATTGGCTCCACTGGAGGCTTTGTGGCTGCTGTTCTCTAGGTCTTTGCAATGCTCTTTGCCTAGGACTGCTCTCCACTGAAGCCAAGAGTTATTCTCCACTCCAGGTGTTTCTCTTCTCTAGATATTTTGAGGGTCACCTGACTGACTCTACCTCATACACCAAGGATCCTATGGTTTCAGCTCTTTTCCCAGATCTTGCAGTCATCCTCCAGCTCCACTGGGATTGCTGTGGGTAGTAAACCTCTCCCTTCTTTTGGAGAGCCTCCATCCCTTTCACTGAATTCAGATGGCTCTGGCGGAGAAGTGAGGCTGGTGACCTGCACAACCTTCCCTCACTCAAAACAAAGTCTAGTGCAAGAAATGTCATCATTTCTCTGATGGCGTGGTCTGCTTTGGCAAAGAAGGACGAACACAAACAATCCCTTTCAGGCAGCTCTGTGGGGTTCTTTCTGTTCCTAGGCTAGAGTCATTTCTCAGCTGAGGTGTTGTGATTAGGGCTGTCTGCCAGGGGACAGTCCTCTATTTCCTGAGGATGCTCTGAAGAATAAGTCTCTCTGGAATTGAAAATTGAATCCTATCTTGAAATTCCCTTTAGTAAAAGAACTTTAGGAATGTGAAAGCCATTCCACATGTACGACATGCAACACCTCACTCCTTTATACCATTTGGTTAAAAAAAGCCCTGACCTGGTCCTTGGGGGGCAGACCTCTCCTTTCTTTTAATTAACTACTTGAATGAAGAAACAGAAAGAATGCTCCTCTGAGTTGTTGGTGATATAAAATAGATAGATTATTCACATGTTAGATCAAAGAATTCTGAGTCAAAAAGACCTCACAAAGAGAGCTAGAGTGGAGATTGGTTTAATGGAGGCTGGCCAGGATGAAGAAGATTAAGAAGGCTGAGGTGGAACACCATAGTTCTTTTCAACCATCTGGAAAATGTCACTGGGGAAGAGGAAGAAGCAACGTTTCTGTCTGGCTCCAGAGGATGTGACTAGGACTTGTGGGGACATGTTGGAAACAACGCCTTGCTTTCCTCAACAACAGGAATCTTCCTCAGGGTTAGGGCCATTCAACAGAAAGGGCAATGAGCTCCATCCCCTTCAATGTCCCTGCTTTGGCAGAAGCTGGAGGGCTCCTGGAGGTGCGGTCAAAGGAGGTAATAATAGAAGCCTCCTAAGCCTCTCCTGTATGTCAATATCTATGTAGTCAATTAATGAGGATGAGAGAAGTCCACAGAAGTGGGGAGAAGCAAGTAGACTCCCACATCCCTGTGAAAGGAGAGCCCTTCCATGGGAAGATCATATGCTCCTGCTTCCTCAGAAGAGGAGGAAATGTTCTATTTTCTGGTGGATTTCTAGGAACGGAGGCACAGTCCCATCATCTTAAACCCTTAAACTCCTTAGATAAAATTCTGTTTTTTTTATCTTAGTTTGGGGCTTTAATAAGGACATATTCAATTCAGACCTTCCTTCTCCATTTTTTCTCTTCAAAAAGAAACAAAAGTGGAGAACGGAAAAGTAAGAAGAACAGAAAGAAGGAAAAGGAAAGGAACAAGATGGGGGAAGGGAAGAGAAAGAAAGGAAGGGAATTTCCAACTTTGGAAAGAACTGCTTCTCTAACTTCCATCAGGAGTTGATGGAGCTTTAGCTCTAAGTGTGGCAGCCACAAAGGCTGCTCTAACCCTGTATTTATCTATTAGTCTGAAGATCCTTCATGGATGAGAAGTGAGGAAAGTGGGAAACTACAATAAGATTTACTTCCTTCAATGGGTTTCCTTTCAGATGTAGTATTTTCACCATTCAATGAACGTAAATCACCCCATGTCTGGTCGCAAACTGCCTAAGTGGGATAACCTCCTCTCCCCAAACAAACCAGAAGACTTCATTGTCGAAGGACAAAAAGGGACAAAAGAAAGTTTTTATCCTCAGGGGGCTTATCTAATGGGGGAGGCAACATGCAGACAAATACACACAAAGCAAGGGAATGCACAGGATAAAGAGGAAATCACGGAAAGAGGGAAAGGTCAGTTAGGCGGCCCAGCTAGTGGAGAGAGCACACTGGACCTGGAGTCAAGAAGACCTGAGTTCAAATGTGGTCTCAGACACTTAGTAACTGTGTAAGTGTGTGTAAGTCACTTCCTCCTGTTTTCCTCAGTTTCCTCATCTGTAAAATGAGTTGGAGAAGGACATGGCAAACCACTCCAGTATATTTGCCAAGAAAACCCCAAATGGGGCCATGGAGAGTCAGATATGACTGAAACATCTGAACCAGAACAGCAAAAGAGGAAAAGCCCCAGGAATTAAGAGGGGTTAAAGAAGTCTTCTTGTAGAAGGTGGGATTTTAGCTGGAAGTTAAAAGAAGCAAAGGATGGAGGGCATTCCAGGCATGGGGGAGAGACAGAGAAAATGCCTGGAGTTGAGAAATGGAATGTTTTGCTTGTGAGACAGCCAGGAGGCCAGTGTCACTATACTGAAGGGTAATGTGTCGGGGGATAGAGGGGGTGAGGATGTAAGGTATGTGTGTGTTTGTCCTTCGTTGCTGAAAAAGACCATGCCATCAGAAAAATAATGATATGACTTGCTCTTCACTTTGTTTTTTGAGTGACGGAGGGCTGTGCAGGTCATCAGTCTCACTTCTCCTCCAGAGCCATCTGAATCCAGTGACCAGATATTCATCAGGATGACTGGAGATGACCCAGATGAGGCAATTGGGGTTAAGTGACTTGCCCAAGGTCACACAGCTCATGAGTGCCCAATATGGTGCCCTCCAGCGAGGCTGTGAATTGGCCCAGTCATTCTGGAAAGCAGTTTGAAACTATGCCTCCTAAATGATTCTATTATGCATGATTCCATTTTACTTAGCAGGATCATGTCAAGGTTTAGACCCCAAAGAGTGCCAAGAGGAAAAGGTTTAACACACACACTCATACACATATATTAACATATATATGGTTTATACAGATATATTTTTAATTATACCACCTTTCTAAATGGCAAAGGACTGGAAACTAAAGCAGCGTACCCGTGTTTCAAACTGGGTAAACACATTTTGGTGTGAACGATGATGAAGGAGATGGCTTCTGAGAAACCAGGGAAGCCTTGTATGAATTGATGCAGAGTGAATGAAGCAGAACCAGGAGAACAATTTGTACCAGAACAACATTGTAAAAATAAACCATTTCTCCAGTAAACACAACGCCAAACCCATATTCCAGAGGACCAACAATGGGGAATGCTACCCGCCTCAGAGGATGAACTAAAGGTTCAGAATGAGACACATCTTTGGACAGCTCCAACATGAGAAATTTGTTTGCTTGACTTGTGTCTATTTATTTCCAGAGTTTTGGTTTTCTTTTTATTTATCTGGGGTGGGGGTGGGGATGAGTGAGGAAAGGCGGGAGGGGAAAAAACAAATTCCTGATAATCTCCATGTTTTATTTTAAAATTTTAATTAAAAAGATAATTGAAATAAAAATAAATTGAAATTAATTGAGAAAGGGATTACAGAGACTGATGCACTATGGCCTTGGGAGGTACATGAATCCCAGAATGTGGAGAGATGCTAGGAGGCTGTATGTGATTGACTAGGAGATATTGGCAGAGCTTTCTGGGAGAAAGAGATACATAGAGCTCAAGAGAACTGAAGAACTCTCCATCTTGAGAGAGAAACCCATGATGTCTTCCTAAACCCAGCAGCCAAGGACAGAAAGAACCATCGAGATAGGAAGGATGGCTGGATTGCCTGGGCACCTCTACCCCTGGGCCTCCTGTGAGCATTTCAGTCACTGCTCTGCAAGTGTCAGCCAAATGCTAGTTGGTGGCATTTTCCTATACCTGGCAAGCTCTCTGGGGTTTCCCAGTGGGAAGAATTGGGAGGACATTCTCCCATAGAAACAATGAAGACTTGTGAATAGCTTACTTTGGGTCAGAAGAGGAGGCAGGCAATTGGGGTTAACTGCTTGACTTGCTTAGGGCCACAAAGCTAGTAAGTGTCAAGTGTCTGAGGCTGGATTTGAATTCAGGTCCTCCTGACTCCAGGACTGGTGCCACTGTGCCACCTACGTGCCCCCAGCAGTTCACTTTTTAAAATTTTATTTTTAATTAATTTGTTTTCAGTTTTAAACAATCACTTTCATAAGTTTTAAATTTTCTCCCCCTCTCTCCCTCCCTCCCTCCCTGAGATGACATGCAGTTTCATATGGGTTCTACACATGCGTTCCTATTAACTACATTTTCCCATTAGTCATGTTGCATAGAAGAATTAAAATGAGTGGGAGAAACCATGAGAAAAACCCAAACAAAACAAAACATAACACAAGAGAAAATAGTCTGCTTCATTCTGTGTTCCGATTCCATAATTATTTCTCTGGAAGTGGATGGCATTTTGCCTCAAGTCCTCTAGGAATGTTTTAGGTGCTTGCATTGCTCTGAAGCGCTAAGTTTGCAAGAAACAGTCCACGCACACTGTGGTTGTTAACGTTCACTTTCAAGTGAGCTTACAGGACCCGCACTAAGCCTCAGATGCTGCGCTCCTTGATCTGTCCTCGTAATCTGTCATTCTTTCTGCCTGGTATTTCCTTGGCCCTTTGGCCATTTCACCCTTACATTGTTCGGCTTTCTTCATTCCTCCTGACAGGATGCCCTCCAGAAAAATCACTCTACTTGGCATCCATCACACCTGCATTTATATTTTCAACTCATTTTCTACCTTAATTTCTAAATGACTCCGTTTCCTCATTTCCAGAGATTTCTCAGCTGTTACTAGGACTCAGTGACTCCCTCAATCAAAGAATCCATCCCAGAACCAGAGTACTCAGCCACATGAGTTTAGTCCAACCTTACCCTCCTCCATAGCCTTTTAATGATTCTCATCTTTTTTTTACCTCATCCTATTTCTCTCATTAATTCCTTCAGTGATTTTTATTGTGTTTTGGGAAATATCTATTGCTTTGGTTGCTGCCACTGCTTTGCAGTTCATTTTTTTCTCCTTATTCTGGGAGCCTCAGCTCTTCCTCTTCCTCCTCCTCCTCTTCCTCTTTCTCCTCCTTCCCTCTGAACTCTTGTCAATTTGGGCCTTCCTAGTGGCTGCTGCTCCAGACTCAGGCCAGCAGGCCTTGCTCCTTTGATTTCAGAATATTGGTTGTCCATTACGATAGACCTCTTCTTTTAGTTCACATTTTCTCCCTTGAGAATTTCTGACATTTTTGCTTCTTTTGTCATTTTTATTGCTGTTTTGATGACCATTTTATGACATTGGACAGACTCTCTTTTGACTTCTCATGGTGCCATTTTCCTGAAAACCACCTTCAAATTGAGGAAGATTCCCAAACAATTGCAAAGTTCTTAGTGTTTTACCACCACCATGCCAGATAAATAACAGCAAAGAAGAAGTCAAAAGTCACCCTCAGCCATCCATCAGTCTGTTGTCCATTCTTTGAAAATCATGATGAGAATAGTCTCTGTACACCAAGGAGACAGATTTCATTAAAAATAGAGAAAGGGCAGGACTTTGCAAAATAGAACCAAAGCACCTATCTTGGGTCAGGCAACTGTCTGAAAAGTGGCAAGTGTGAGGGCCCATGATATCGACTGCGAATAATAGTTTTAAAGCATTTGACTCAGTAGAACTAAATGTGCCCTTGAAGGCTCTCATCCAATAAGTTATCTCCCACCATGTGTTAAAAAGAGAAAACTTTCTTTGATAGATGCAATAGGGAAATTTTCCATGAAGTGCAGAGCACTGCCAGGAAATGAAATGGAAAACAGAAACTCTGGTTCCCCTTTAGTCATAAGAAGCAGAGGTAGATGAGGTTTTAGACATTATTTATACCAATCCAACCCACTGGAACAGGAAGTGCTAAAGTCTATAAAAGTTCTTGGGGTGGGCAACCTTCCGTCTCTCAGATTCATCTCTCTGGATGGCTGTCTCATCTCTAGATCTCTAGATCACTGTCTCATCAGTCCAGGTGCTAGGTGGCTGAGGTGAATTACTCATCCAAATTAACTCTCCAGTCCACACTCACTGGTCATTTTGTTCCTCCTACCTGAAACTGCTGTATTTGTTAAGTAGGGAAGACAGAAGCCGGGGTGCCCCCCTCAACCCCAGGACTCTTTCCACATAGAGACTCTATCTGTGGTGCCTGCTCAGTCCCCACCCTCTCGCCTGTGTCTGTCCCCATAGAGGGCCTGGGTCTAGGGTGCCTGTATTTGAGTGCAGTCCCCACCTCGACCCTGGTGAGTCACTGAAAAGTGCCTTAATTCTACATCTGTAAAATGAGAGAGTTGGACAGGAGGAACTCTAAGGTCCCTCCCACCTTCTAATCTTATAGCCCTCTAAGCTGCTGTACACACGCAGAGGCAGTGAGTGCTTCAGGAGGCATCTGGCTGGGGCGGGGGGATGAAGAGGCTGCTGAGAATTCCTCAGGCTGCTATGTCTAACGTATCCACAAGGAGGCGCACGAGGCTGGAGTTAACGTGTAACTAGAACTTCTAGACAGCCTATCAGTTCCAGCACTGGGGGAAATGTCCTTGGTTACAAGTAGTCCCTGAAGCTCCCCAGTTGCCTCCAATGTTACAATCTATAAACTTTCTTAATACTTGGTCACTTTGTAGCTCATTGCCTTCCTCTCACTTGGCCCCAGATCTCTTTTCCCTCCTTATTGTGACCCCAAAAATTCCTCAGAAAAGGTTCAATGTAGTTTTTCTACAATGCAAAGACAAGATCACTGGCATCTAATCAGACTTCCAGGTGGACAGCAGCCCCTCTGGTTACAGTATGCATGTGTATTATCAACCCTCTCTTCTGCACCTGGTATGTTACAGATACAAGGAAGACTTTGGCGGGAGGGGCAGTCATTTAGCCAAGGTCAAGTCCTTCAGTTCCAGTTTCAAATTCTCCTGGGAAATGAAATCTTCTGTTCCCTAACGGACAGTCAATCAACAACTGCCTACTATGTGCCTGGAACTGTCCTAAGTACTGGCCAAATGAAAAATCACCCAAACTGTTCTTGCTCTCAAGGACCTTACAGTTTATTTTCTTTTTTTTTTATTTATTTAACTTTTAACATTCATTTTAACAAAATTTGGGGTTCCAAATTTTCTCCCCTTTTGTTCCCTTCCCCACCCCAAAACACCGAGCATTCTAATTGCCCCTATCACCAATCTGCTCTCTCTTCTATCATCACTCTCTGCCCTTGTCTCCATCTTCTCTTTTGTCCTGTAGGGCCAGATAACTTTCTATACCCCTTTACCTGTATTTCTTATTTCCTAGTGGCAAGAACAGTACTCGACAGTTGTTCCTAAAACTTTAAGTTCCAACTTCTTTACCTCCCTCCCTCCCCACCCCTTCCCTTTGGAAGGCAAGCAATTCAATATAGGCCAAATCTGTGTAGTTTTGCAAATGACTTCCATAATAGTCATGTTGTATGTTGTATAAGACTAACTATATTTCCCTCCATCCTATCCTGTCCCCCATTACTTCTATTCTCTCTTTTGATCCTGTCCCTCTCCATGGGTGTCGACCTCAAATTGCTCCGTCCTCCCCATGCCCTCCCTTCCATCATTCCCCCCACCCTGCTTATCCCCTTATCCCCCACTTTCCTGTATTGTAAGATAGGTTTTCATACTAAAATGAGTGTGCATTTTATTCCTTCCTTTAGTGGAATGTGATGAGAGTGAACTTCATGTTTTTCTCTCACGTCCCCTCTTTATCCCTCCACTAATAAGTCTTTTGCTTTCCTCTTTTATGAGAGATAATTTGCCCCATTCCATTTCTCCCTTTCTCCTCCCAGTATATTTCTCCCTCACTGCTTGATTTCATTTTTTTAAGATATGATCCCATCCTCTTCAATTCACTCTGTGCACCCTGTCTCTATGTGTGTGTGTGTGTGCGTGTGCATGAGTGTGTGTGTAATCCCACCCAATACTCAGATACTGAAAAGTTTCAAGAGTTACACATATTGTCTTTCCATGTAGGAATGTAAACAGTTCAACTTTAGTAAATCCCTTATGACTTCTCTTTGCTGTTCACCTTTTCATGCTTCTCTTCATTCTTGTGTTTGAAAGTCAAATTTTCTTTTCAGCTCTGGTCTTTTCATCAAGAATGCTTGAAAGTCCTCTATTTCATTGAAAGACCAATTTTTCCCCTGAAGTATTATACTCAATTTTTCTGGGTAGGTGATTCTTGGTTTTAGTCCTAGTTCCTTTGACTTCTGGAATATCCTATTCCATGCCCTTCGATCCCTTAATGTAGAACCTGCTAGATCTTGTGTTATCCTGATTGTATTTCCACAATACTTGAATTGTTTCTTTCTAGCTGCTTGCAATATTTTCTCCTTGACCTGGGAACTCTGGAATTTGGCCACAATGTTCCTAGGAGTTTCTCTTTTTGGATCTCTTTCAGGCGGTGTTCTGTGGATTCCTTGAATACTTATTTTGCCCTCCGGTTCTAGAATCTCAGGGAAGTTTTCCTTGATAATTTTATGAAAGATGATGTCTAGGCTCTTCTTTTGATCATGGCTTTCAGGTAGTCCCATAATTTTTAAATTGTCTCTCCTGGATCTATTTTCCAGGTCAGTTGTTTTTTCAATGAGATATTTCACATTATCTTCCATTTTTTCATTCTTTTGGTTTTGTTTTGTGATTTCTTGGTTTCTCATAAAGTCATTAGCCTCCATCTGTTCCATTCTAATTTTGAAAGAACTATTTTCTTCAGTGAGCTTTTGAACCTCCTTTTCCATTTGGCTAATTCTGCTTTTGAAAGCATTCTTCCCTCATTGGCTTTTTGAACCTCTTTTGCCAATTGAGTTAGGCTGGTTTTCAAGGTGTTACTTTCTTCAGCATTTTTTTGGGTCTCCGTTAGCAGGGTGCTGACCTGCTGTTCATGCTTTACCTGCATGTCTCTCATTTCTCTTCCCAGCTTTTCCTCCACCTCTCTAACTTGATTTTCAAAATCCTTTTTGAGCTCTTCCATGGCCTGAGCCCATTGAGTGGGCTGAGATACAGAAGCTTTGACTTCTGTGTCTTTCCCTGATGGTAAGCATTGTTCTTCCTCATCAGAAAGGAAGGGAGGAAATGCCTGTTTACCAAGAAAGTAACCTTCTACAGTCTTATTTCTTTTCCCTTTTCTGGGCATTTTCCCTGCCAGTGACTTGACTTCTGAATATTCTCTTCACACCCACTTGGCCTCCAGATCCTCCCAGCCAGCGCTTGGGGTCTGAGATTCACATGCTCCTTCCCAGTCTCAGGGCTTTGGGTGGGGCAGGGCTGCTATTCAGTGTGAGATGAAGTTCAGGTGCTCAGGTTGTGGCAGGGCCACCTCTCAGGCTCAGTTCCCTCAGGGGGTTTATGCAGAGACCTTCAACAATGGATAGCAGGCTCCTGCCTGCTTGGGGAGCCCTGGTCTGCTCCCTCCTCAGCTGCTGCCTCCTGAGGGGGCCTGAGTTATGGGGACTCCACTCCCCTCTCGACCCACCAAAGAGACCCTCTCACCGACCCCTGTCACCTGTGGGTGGAGGGACCTGCGTGGCCACTGGAGATTCTGTCCCCGAAGCCCGCTGGAATCTGCTCCTCTAGGTGCTGTGAGGCCACGGCAGGGCTGGGCTCTGCTCCGCGTCCGCAGCGCGAAGGACCTTTTGGGAGAGGTTTTCAGGCTCTCTGGAACAGAAATCTCCTCCGCTCCATTGTTCTGTAGCCTCTGCTGCTCCAGAATTCACCGGGAGTTCCTTTTTACAGATGTTCTATGGGCTGTGGGTTCGGAGCTAGTGTATGTGCATCTTTCTACTCCACCATCTTGGCTCTGCCCCACTACAGTTTATTTTCAGATCACTATGTGAACTTCCTGGGCAGTTCCTTGGTGAGTCCCACCTCACTGTCTCTACATCACATGCTATCCATGGAGACCTCCTCCAGCCCTACCCCGTGGAGTCTGGGATAGGCTTCTGGGCATCTTCTCCTGGCAGCATCACCTTCCCCTGCCTCCTTCCCCCATATGTAAAGAGGATTTGTCATTCTTTTTAGGATCCATGACCATGGCAATCTCTAGTTTCCAGGTGTTTGATAGTAACTCCCATAATAGCCCCAAGAATCCTAGATGGTAACCCCAAGGATCATAGTGATAGGCGATCCCACTGAGACTGCACAGTGAGATAAGGGGATGAAGTGATGCTGATATTGCTAAAGTGAGGAAATTGCTGGACCATTGCCCTCTACAAAGCAGGTAGACACTGGTCAATGAGTGGGGAACCCATAGGGAAATGACAGCCTAATGCTGTGTATGCCTTCATCAGCCTCCACCAGGGCTTTGGGGGGAAACTTGTGTTTGAATAAATTGGCCCCCATTGAGGCTTAGGGGACCTAAGGAGGAGTTGTAGCTCCTACTATGTTCTCACTGACCCCTGAGAGAAAGGTGATTAAGGAAAACTGTTGGAGTTGGTACTCCCATGGTCAGCAACCCTTGCGAGGAGACTAAGCTAGAAGTCAGATTATTAACCCCTCCGAAGCTGTCTTCCTGTCCTTCCTGCCTGACCAGATCAAGAGAGAGCCTGTTAGAGGCTGGAGTTCAAAAACTCCAGCGCCTCCTGTATGCTATTTGGTGAAACACCCTCCAACCACCGAGACAGAATGCCTTAAACCCACAGAATGCCTTCTGCCTTTTTAAAAATTGTTCCCAGGTGGAAAAATGGAACCTGTTCGACCTCTGGGAAAGGCATTTCATAGTCCTGAATCTTTTACCTCCAGTTTCTGTCTACCTCAGAACCTGGAGATGTCAGACCCAATGGTCCCCTGTACAGGAGGAGACTGAGGCAGCTGATGCCACATGCCTTTGATCAGAACAAGGCATTTCCAGGGAGTTTGGTGAGTAGGCCAGGTGAATGGGGACCTTAATTTCTGATGCAGGTGACAACCCATGGACTACAGAGTCGCTAAACTAAGGGACTCTGAGTTCACTTACTGGGGGCACCTAGAACTCCTCTCTGAGTGCTAGGGGTAAGCCACTTTCTTCATCCTTGCTGCTTGGGGATGGCATTTTTTCTGAAAGAAAAAGGGCTGTGTCCAAAGATTAGCCAACAATTAAGAGGGTGTCATACAGGGGCATAGAATGGTGGTGAACAGCTCTGCAGGTCAGGAGGGTGACCAGGCTAACACTGCAGACTCCTATTCTGAAAGCTATATTTATGGATCTCACTGTTCCAGCCAAGAGAAGGGGCTGTGAGGATTCTGAACTTAAATACTGTAAACTTGGGCACCCGTGGGCATGAGGGCTGTGTGTGTGTGTTTACGTATTGTCTCCCCCCTTAGTTTGTGACCTCCTTAAAGGCAGGGCCTTCCCAAGATCCAACATGGACTCTTAAGACCACACGCAATGATGGTAAAGATGGAGAAAGCGCAATACCATGCAGTTACCACCATGTTCCAATCATTTTATCAGAGCCAACTGAGAGAAATGCCTTCACTGCTTATGAACTGACTGGGCCTCTGACTCACTGACCAACTCGATTCACATCTGGAATCTGGCAGGGGGAGCTTGC
Source organism: Notamacropus eugenii (assembly GCF_028372415.1). Classification (NCBI taxonomy): domain Eukaryota; kingdom Metazoa; phylum Chordata; class Mammalia; order Diprotodontia; family Macropodidae; genus Notamacropus; species Notamacropus eugenii. Next base: position 639,349 of record NC_092876.1, on the reverse strand, counting down.
CTAGAGAAACTGTGAACATCAACAGGAAGGTGAACGATGTGGCTCTGGGGATCTAGACCCACCAGTTTTATTTCTAGTGTCAACTCTACTAGAACCAATTTTAGTCTATTAAATCAAATATTTAGATAATCAAAATAGTTTTTAAAAACAAGTCCACAGATCCTTGGTAACAAAGTCCTAAGCTGGAAGATCTGGGCCTTTCCCTCTCCTGGATGGGCCTCTAAAAAGACAAGAGGTGGTTACTGTAACTGGAGGGCAGGATCATGGGTTACAAGGCCTTTATTTCAGGAGAGGCCTCAGCAGAGAATTCTCCCCATTTCCTCTCAACCGCATGGCTATTGGACTTCTCTGAACTTCTCCACCAGGACTTCCTTCCCCAGGAAACTTACCAGGAAAATCTCATTATCCTCCAACACTGTGTGTGTTTGTCCTTTGTTGCTGAAGAAGACCATGCCATCTGAGAAATGATGCCATGACTGGCACTTGACTTTGTTTTGAGTGAGGGAGGGCTGTGCAGGTCCCCAGCCTCACTTCTCCTCCAGAGCCATCTGAATCCAGTGACCACATATTCATTAGGATGACTGGAGATGACCCAGGATAAGGCAGTTGGGGTTAAGTGACTTGCCCAAAGTCACACAGCTAGTGAGTGTCAAGTGTCTGAGGTGAGATTTGAACTCAGGTCCTCCTGACTCCTGCACTGGTGCTCTATCCACTGCACCACCTAGCTGCCCAACCTGTAACACTAAATCAGCCTCAGTGCTCACACCTTCTCAGTACCCTGTGTCCCTCTGATTGGATCCTCTGACTGGAGAGCCAAGTCACAGGCTCCAGGGCCTCTGTTTAAGGACAGTGACTCAGTCCCATCTTCTCCCCATTTACCACCTGCTGCCCTACTGTGACCCTCACCATCCCTCCCCCTCTCTGTGTACCTCTTCCTCTGCCCCTTCCTTCCATACCCTCATCCCCATTCAACTTCCTTTTTTGTGCTCTTTTCTCCCTTCACATTGTAAACCATTGGAGGGGAGGAACTGTCTGTTTTTAATTATATTTCTATCCCCACCATTTAACATAACTTGGCACAAAGTAGGTATTTAGGAAATGTTTATTGATTGACTGCCTGACATCAGTAGCCAGGCTTATAGAGACATTGAAGGAAGCAGCCTGTGACAATGTCTCCCCTTCCTAAGAGCCCCCCCCCCCCAGTCATTATGGAAGGAAAGATCCCTTGGAGGGTGAGCTCCCCATTCCACCTCAGCTGGTGCACAGCAGAGAATCCTCGGCCTTTGCTCCACCTGCCTAACGTCACGCCTCAGGACTAGGAGGAAAAGATGGATATTTGTCATCTAGCCTGAACACAGGTTACATGGGTGGTCAAAGTGTGCAAGTGTGGTCAGAGCAATTCCTACTGGGTCCCCTTTCATGCAGGATGGGTTAGTTTTCCCCCCAAAAGGAGGAAAATTGTCTCCAAGTTTTGACTGGTTCACGCAACTGGAATTTGAGCTATTGATATGGTTTCCCAGGTTGCTTGGCTGTTGTCCTGGAAAGAAGGAGATATAGAAGAGGAGGCAGAGCATTATGTTCGTGATGGAGCAGGGAGAAGGAGTGTTTCCTTGAATAAATGGCAGGCAGGTCAATGGCACTGGATCCAAGGTGTTGTGGTGAGGGTGATGGAAGTGTAATAAAATGCAGGAATGGGAGAATGAGGGCTGAGGATGGGTTCTAAAGGATTGGAAGCTGTTGGGGTGTAAGCTCAGTTCTCATGTGAACGGTTTCGGGTCAGGCAAAGATGAGGGCTTCTTGATTGTGAGCTCTCATGAGGCCCCCCAGAGAACAGCTGGGAATTGGGGAGTGAGACATGAGCTATCTTGTTTTCCACCTCTTCTCAGTGGAAACTTGCTGGGTAGAGCATCCCACCCTTGAGATTGGTCTGTGGTCTGAGTACACCTTTTTGTTAATTAGCTAAGGGGCTGAGAGCATGCACGGTATCCATGAGCAAACTATGCAGCTGGGAGAGCTTAAATGGGGACAGGAAAGCCTGGGGGTGTGGTTCCTTTCTCCTCGGGAAGAACTCGTCCTGCATGCTGATATGTAGCTTGTATCCAGAATAAAACTTACACCTCTGTTTGACTCTGGAGGTCTCTTCTCTCATTTGCTTATCTGGCTAGCCACCAAAGACCTGATATAGGTAGGATGACCTGGGCAGCCCATGGCAATTAGGCTGAAACAGGAAGTCAGATGTTTTTCTATTTGATCCCGGAGGTGATAGGGAGCCCCTGGAATTTATGCAATAGAGGAGGGGAATACTCAAACCTGGCTTAAGAGACAGCTAGAGGGAGGATGGACCAGAATGAGGAGAGATTTGTGGCAACTGACCAGCCACAGACTAATGGAATCTCCTAGTAGGGGTGATGTGGACCACAGTGTTAGAGGAGAGAAAGGCAGAATGTGTCAGAGATATTACAAAAGAAGAATCAATAGATGTTGGGAATAGATTGAATATGGGAGGTGAGAAAGGGGAAGAAATCCAGCATTGATATCTAGGTTTGGAGCCAGAGGATCGAGAATGTATTGCCTTGGACAGTAAGAGGGAGGTAGGGAAGCGGGGGGATAAAGCTAATGAATTCAGTTTCGGACATGTGGACTTTAAGGTGTCCCCAGGTCATCTATTTCTGTTATCTATAACTGTTCTCTAGGCAATTGGAGATAGGAGACTATAGGTCAGGAGAGAGGTTAGGGCTGGACAAATAGATTGCAGAATCAACACAGAGATGAGAATGGAATCCATGGGAGCTGATCAGGTCACCAAGTGAAATAATAAAGAGGGAGAAGAGATGAAGGCCCAGCATAGACCCCTGGAGGAAACTCACAGTTAGCAGGCCTAACCTAAAGGAAAATCTGGCAAAGGAGACTGAGAAGGAGCCATCAGACAGGTGGGAGGAGAAATGAGGCAGTGATGTCAGGAAAACTTAAAGAGAAGAGATTATCAAGGAGGTGAAGGAAGTGACAGTGTCAAAGGCTGCAAAGTCAAGAAGGATGAAGACTGAAAAAGCTATTAGATTTGGAAACTAAGAGATGGCTGGTAGCTTTTTAAAATTAGATTTTTATTCCAGTTCAGTTCTAAATTCTCTGTCTCTGTCTCTCTCTCTCTTATATCGTCCCCCTCCTCTACATACTGAGAAGAATAAAATCTATTACAAATATATATTATTATATTGATATATATTAATATATATAATATATAATCACTATATATATTATATACATAGTGATGGAAAACAAATTCCTTCATTAGGTATGTCCCAAAAAGTAATAAGAAGAAAGAGAAGAAAATAGGATTCAATCTCTATTCTGAATCCATTCATTCTGTCTCAGGAGACAGGCAGCATGTTTCATCATGAGTCCTTTGACATTGTGGTTGGTCATGGTTGGTCATTGTTGATCAGTTACTAAGTCTTTCATAATTGATTATCTTTACAATATTGTTACTATATAAATTATTCTGCTGGTTCTGCTTATTTCGTGCTACATCAGTTCATACAAGTCTTCTCAGGGTTTTTTTTTCTGAAACCCTCATCTACCTCATTTCTTACAATACAATTATATCTTGTTGCATTAAGATTCATAATTTGTTCTGTCATTCTTCAATTCATGGGCATCTGCACAGTTTCTAATACCTTGACACTACAAAAAGAGCCTCTATAAATATTTTTGTACATCTGGGTCCAATAAAGGACCAATACTGATTTAGTGCCCCTATTTTCCCCTGTCCCTTGTCATTTTCCTTTTCTATCACCTTAGTCAAACTGGTGGGTGTGGGTGGTAATTCAGATTTATTTTCATTTGCATTTTTCTAATTATCTGTGATTTACAGGATTTTTATATGACTGCTGATAGCTTCGATTTCTTCCTCTGAAAATTGCCTATTCATGTTTTTTGACTATTTCTCAATTGAGAAATTTCTTCTATCCTTGTGAATTGACCCATTCCCTACATATTTTAGTAAAGAGACCGTTAGCAGAAAATAATTATTTACCCTGGATAACACAGCTAGTAAATGACTGAGATCAGATTGGAATTCAGAACTTCTGGACTACAAGGACAGTGCTCTATCCATTGTACACCCCAGCTACCAAGCTGTCCCTAGCCTGACTGCTAAGCCTAAAGGACAGGATCTTTTCAAGTCTGTAAACTTACACAGCCGATTCCTATTAAGGTTAAGCATTGAGACCCCCTAGGTTTAACCTCTCTCTTTCAGCTGGGCCAGTCTCCTCTGTATTCCAAGATGTTCCCCCCAATTCCATGAGCACACACAATTCTTCCCACCTGGAATGTTCTCTCCCACTCTCATCCCAAAACAAAAGCTTTACAGACAGGCTTCTTTTCTTAAGAGAAATTGTGTCAGAGTGTTTTTGAAGAGCCAGACTCTGGCAGAGGCTGAGAACAGGGGCAGAATAATCCCTTCACTCCCTCACTCCTCTCCAAGGAACCCTACATGACTCCCAGCCATGTCCTCCCATGCCATTGCCATTGCTAATGAAGACCACACACTTCGAGACCCAATGTATTTATTTTAACTCCATCTGTTGCTCAAGCAGGGGCCTCCAGGTTCTGTCTTGGCAGCCCCTGAATCTATGCCAGTCTGGAAACATCAATGTCCCCAGAGTGAGGAGCACCACTCCAGCCAGACTCATTTGAATGAAGCAGTTTAGTGGAATTCTGGGGAGTGAACCCTAGAGACAGTGACAAGACTGCTCAGATCATTGAGTACTGGGGAAACAGGGAGGCTGGCTACATGGATCTTTAAGGGATATAGGTGGCTGGGAGAGAGAGAAGAGTAGATGTCTGGCTCTGTTTCAATTTTATTAAAGGAGAAAATATAATGCTAGGATATTCTTAAAATATTGGGAGCTAGAAAGAGTGACAGGTGCTCAAAATAGTTCTGGGCTGGGATACCTGGCTACAGGAGAGATGGGGAGGGAAAGGAAAGGCTAGAAGACAAGATGCCTAGATACCAAAAAAGATAAAAGACCAGGGGATGGGGTGCTAGGGACTCTGAAAAAATCTATGGAACAGGAAATGTGGCTTTATGAAGGGGTTAGAGGGATAGCATTCAAGTACCTGGGTCCCCTCGCATGACCAGCTGAGGAGCAAAGGGTCAATTTTCTGACACTGGAAGTGATATGGTGGCAGCACCTGGAGGTACCAGACTGAGGGGCCTTGAAGGACAAAGTCAGCCCATGGCTGAGCTGAGCTGAGGGACTGAAAGGGGCCCTGGGAAGCTCTTAGGATGATGAGCAAATCTCCTTCCTCCCTGCTGGCCATGGTAGTGCAGGCTTACATTGGTGCCTGCCACCCCAACACGACTTGGCATTGCCCCTATCCAGGCAAGACTACTGGAGAAGGAAAAGGGGATTCAGGGCCCCCTCCCTCCTGCCTCGCTGTCTCTTTAACCTGCCAGCTCTGTCCCCCAACCCCCAATTGGTTGATTTTTTCTTCCTCAATATCTTCAAGTCCCAATGTGGAGTGATAGAAAAGCTTGACTTAGGAATGGAAAAATCAAGGCTCCAGTCCCAGCTCTGTTCCTGACTTGCTGGATGACCTCAGACAAATGACTTTCCCTCTCTTGGCATACCAGTTCTTCATAAAACAAGTGGCTTAGACTGAGTCTATGCAGCCCCTTCCAGCTGGAATATCTGGGACTCAGTTATTCCATGTATGTCTGTGTCTTGATCTCTGATGCCTTGATTTTCTTGCTATTTCTCTGAGCCTCAATTTACCCATTAAAAGTTGGGTTCTGAGTCAAATTTACAAGAATACAAGTCATTCCCCAATTGATAAATAGTTGAAGGATATGAATAGGCAGTTTTCACAGGAAGAAATTAAAGTTATCTACAGTTATATGAAAAAATGCTCTAAATCACTACTGATTAGAGAGATGCAAATCAAAGAAACTCTGAGGTACCATATCACACCTATCAGATTGGCTAACATGACAAAACAGGAAGATGATAAATGGTGGAGAAGATGTGGCAGAGTTGGAACAGGAATTCCTTGTTGGTGGGGCTGTGAGCTGATCCAACCATTCTGGAGAGCAATTTGGAACTATGCCTAAAGGGCTACAAATAGGGGCATATCGTTTGACCCAACAATATTGCTTCTAAGACAGTATCTCACAGAGATCATAAAAATGGGAACAGGTACCACATGTACAAAAATATTTATAGCAGCTCTTTTAGTGGTGGCCAAGACCTGGAAATCGAGGGGATGCCTTAATCAATTGAGGAATGGCTGAACAAGTTTGTGGTATATGAATGTAATGGAATCCTATTGTGCTGTAAGAAATGATGGACAGGAGGACTTTAGAAAGGCCTGGAAGGACTTACATGAACTGATGCTGAGTGAAATGAGCAGAAGCAGGAGAACATTATACACAGTAACAGCCACAGTATGTGAGGACTGTTTCTGGTAGACTTAGCCCTTCACAGCAATGCAAGGACCCAAAACTTTCTCAAAGGACTTCAGGCAAAATGCCATCTACATCCAGAGAAAGAATCATGAAATCAGAATGCAGAATGAAGCAGATTATTTTCTCTTATGTTTTGGTTTGGTTTGGTTTGATTGTTCTCCTGGTTTCTCCCATTTATTTTAATTTTTCTATGTAACATTGTTGTGGGTGTAAGCTCAGTTCCATGTGGACAGTCTCGGGCAGGTAAAAGTGAGGACTTCTAAACCTTAGAGTTCTCATGAGGCCCCCCAGGGAACAGCAGGGAATTGAGGTGTGAGACCGGGCTATCTCGTGCATTTCCGCCTCTTCCCGTGGGAAACGTGCTGGGAGAGAGCATCCCCGCCCTCGCTCGAGATTGCCCTGGGGTCTGAGCACACCTATTGTTGTCTAACAGGCACAGTATTCAGGTGCGAACTATGTGGCAGGAGAGCTTAAGTAGGGTCAGGAAAGCCTGAAGGAGCTCTTAGCGCTGAGGGGCCCTTAGAGGACAGAAGGCCCCTCTTCCCTCTCTCCTCTCTTCCCTCTTCCCTCTCTCCTCTCTTCCCTCTTCCACTGCTGCTTCCATTCTCTCACTGTAAAATCTTTGCCTCCTTGGGAGATTCCTCGCTCCCCAGAAGAGTTCCCCCTGCACATGTAACCAAGACCCTGAATAAAGCCTAACCCTTGTTCGACTCTGGAAAGTCTCTTCTCTCATATGTTTATCCAGTTTGGCCAGCCGAAGACCTGCGATAGGTAAGGTAAGACTTGGGTAGCCCTCAGGCCTCTAGGCCTGGCAAATGGTAATCTAAAATTGTTCCAAGGTCTGTTCTGTAGGAGAGTGGACACCTGAATTTCTACAAAAAGATAAAGGGAAGAAGATGCAGAGATGTTGTGCTGAAGACCACTTGAAGGAGCACCCAGACTAGAAAACTGCATCAACTGATGTTCCTTCCCAGACTGCTGGAAGAGATGGAACCTCTTATAGGACAAGTCATTGATTTGTCTTTTTCTTCTGAGCTCAGTATCTCTGCTTATGTAAGGGCACTGCCCCATAGTCATTTTTCAAGGAGTCAGTCAACTTTATTCCCCTCCCATATTCCTATGGAGGGGAGATAGAGGAAGGGCAGAATTCATAGGGGAAAGAAAGTGAGGAGATGTTGGTTGGATTTAGGTGTGGAAACAAAAATTTGAATAAAGACAAAAAGAGAGGAGTTTGTAGGAAACAAACTAAAGAGTTCTGTGTACAGAGGGTAAAACCTTCCAGCTCTGAAGTGTAATAGTTAATCAGAGTTGTGACCTAGCAGAGTCAGGTAAAGAAGTTTGGAAACCTGTAAGAGAGAGCAGGGCTTAAGTGTCCACAAAGGTTGTTGGCCCCTAAGGTTACTGAATCAACACTGCAGGTGACCCTGAGTACTCAGAAAATGGTGAAGGGCTTTCAGAAAAACCCAAGAAGACACGAAGTGATCCAGCTTAAACCAGCTGGGGTCACTGGGCAGGACACTAAAAATCCAACTTTGCTTGCTTAATGACATACAGTGGGAGGGTGAAAAGACTGTGACCTGAAAGACAACAGACCCATCTGTCCTCTGTTGGAAGGATCTGTCCTGCAGGAACATTACAAAAATTCCCCCTCTTTGATATCTCTCTCCCTCCTCCTCCTTTTTGAAGAGGGGTGAAGTCCACTTTGGCCCAAGTGTTCAATTCCTCTGAACTCTACTTTCATAAATTTTCCTTGATACTTCTCAATGTCAAGCATGTTTCTAACATTCCATTATGCCTCTCCCTTCCCCTACCTTGGTTTCCCTTTTGACCTGTTCCCTCTGCTTACTTACAGCTGCCTTGCAATAGCCACCTGTCCTTGAGGATGACCAACGACAGAGGGAAGATAGCCTGTCCTTTTCCACACCTGCTCACCCCATGTGGAGGCTGGGCCAGGAGGCAGTCAGGCTGTTTCACCTGTCCAGCTGGTTGTGCATTGACTCCCCAAGGACCACTTCAGTACAACATATCTCTGCCAAGGACTTGGGGGTCTATTGAATTAGTAGCCCAAGCCCACTCCAGCTAAGGCCTGAGATTCTCCAAGACTGGAGACCTCCAAAAGCCATTTGTGATTCAGGGGGCATACCAAACTATGTCTGGTAGAAAGTTCAGCATTTTCCTCAGTGCCCCCTATTTCCAGAAGCAGTTGAGTAAAACTTACATTCACCTATCTTTCACGGTACTTTCTTCTGTGAGGTGGCCTGGGACCCCTAAGCTCCCCCCGCACTGCTGTTTGCTATTTATCAGATCACTCCTCTGAAAACCTTGAGGGGAGCCTTGATCCAGTCCAGTGTAATTATACAGTCTAGGCTATTGTGGGTAAACCATGTCCAACCACAAGAGGAGGCTCAAATTCAATCTATGTAGTCCTGCCCTCTCCTCAGGTCCTAGGAACTAATACAACCCATGGTGCCTCTGAGTTGTCCTGTGGAGGTCAGCTGGATGGGGTTGCTACCAATCTCTGCATCAGTGACTGGTTCCTCATCCACTTTCTCTGTTGGGATCTGCCTGGACCTCTGACTCAGCAAAATGGGGAACAAAATTATCTACTGGGATCACTATAGAGGGTATCTTTGGGTAAAACACGGGTAGGGTATGACCCTACTTCAAATGGTATGGCTAACAACCCCTGCCTGAACCCTTCTATCAGCATTTTTTCTCCCGGTCCTCGTTAGTGTACAAGGTCACCTCCAGAGATCTGAGTGGGACCTCCTTAATTGGCCTAAGGTCTGAGGTTAGCTTCAAGTCCCCAGGTTCCTTCACATTTTCCCTTACCTTACTATCATCCCTGGGAATGTCCCTTTATCAGACCCTTCCTCTTTGGTGTATGGGGTTGTGCACTGTCATTCATGCTACACTCAACGTCTGGTACCCCCCTGACCCCTGACAGTCCAAGGCCTTGTCACTAATGTACCCCACACTCAGGTCATACCCCACCTGATATGATGTCAGTCCTAACCCTCATCATAGGTGGCTGTATCCTGGCTCCTACAAGGATGGAAATAGGAGGGCTTATTTCTGTAAACTAGATTCTTCAGAAATCTGTCTCAATAGATGACTGACATGAATGACCAGATAGCAAGAAGGGTGGGACCCCTGAAGGGTGAAATCAACTCTGACTGGAGCAGCTTTGCAAAACTGGTGGGCAATATATACCCTTCTTGGCACTGAAGGAAACGTGTGTGCTTTTATTAATGAGGAATGTTGCTTTTGTGTCAACAAGTCCCAACAAATCCAGGGTAGCATCGATTCCTTCCACATACGTCCCACTCAGCTGAGGGAGCGGGCTGCTGGAAACCAATGGCATGATATTTTTAGCTCTCTTTCTCCAGGATCAGGAAGTCTCATTTGGTCTCTCCTTCTTTTGGCTTCTGGAATACATCCTATTGTCCCAGTAATCTATCTCGAGGCTCACCTAGGACTGACTTTGGCCTATAGGTGCTCCACCACCTTATTGAAGAAATTAATGTTGTCTTTAGTGGTTCTCCCTTGTTCTGTAGGGAATGCCTCATACATTCCTTTGACCAAAAGGAAAGGATACAAAAATTATGAAAGTAGAATGGCTAATGACCTTACCAACAACTTTGATCTGTGTGAGCTTCCTTACCATCTAGAGGAGGCCAAACTGACCTGGGAATCCGAATCACATAATCAGGAGGCCAACTGAACATCCCTTAGGCTAGACATATCTGAAGTCCTTGCAGTGTTTTTCGTTTCTTTTGTTTTCTGTTTGCTGAACCCAGAAAATCCTCCAAATGGACATTACTGGTAATGCAATTGTAGGACTCTCCTTGTCCTAATGAACCCCATACACAAGCTGAAAGGAACTTAATCTAACGCAGGGGGAGCCCACTGCTCTAGTCAACCTTGGGCAGACAGAATTTTTTCTAGATAGCCCACATGGGGGAGGTGGTCTGATAGAAGAGATGTTTCCTCATCCCAGAGATGATATGATGATGAAATGATATTAGCCCCTGTTGGAAGGGGTTAAAACCTACGTACCCCAACTCCAAAGGGAACTCAACATCTGACTGCAGCTGCTCATGCCCGCTTTGCCCACTTGAGAGAAATAAATGCACAGAGAAATGACTTTGTCTTTCTTACACTTAACTCTGATGTTGCCAATTTCCTAATTACATTTCAACATGGCTCCAGCAGTATTTGACACCAGGACTAGATCATTAAATCTGAGGCTAATTTCATCCAAAAGAGATAAAGAAAGTCTAGAATTCCCTGCTTTTTTCATCCTCCCCCTTCCCTCCCTGCTTTCTTTTGTTCACTCTTTGATGAAGCAAAGTACTTTTTCTTTGCTTCTCGCGTTCTCTGGGCAGGACAATTGTCCAATAAAATCCTGAAAATTAGGAAATGGTGGAAAGTTCTTCCTTGAGAAGATCCCTGGGTCTTTGGGGGTGATGTGTGATAGTACCAGGGGGTTCTGGTTTCCCCAAAACAAGGATTAATTTTCCCTGAAATCAACAGAGCTCTCCCTAGTATTTGATTAGTCCTTGTCTCTCTCAAGGAAGCTTCCTGGTGTCCTAAGGGCACCTAAAGTCCAATCCACAGGAAGCTGTGGCTCCTTCCACATGGTGGCTTCTTTGGAGTCACCCTGCCCTGCCCCTTTGACCAGACAAGTTTCCACCTGGACATGAGAGGAGCCCCACCCAGAAAAGTGTCACTGTGTCTTTGGTGCATATCCTTGTGTGAAGGCAAAGCCAATCTCCTTTCTTTAATGTTCAATGATATGTAAGTGGCTCATTTCCTCCCAACATTGAACCTGAACTATCAGGTAGTTGTTGTTAAGTATGTCTGTAACAGGGGGAGAGGACCAGATCCTGAATATTTTGGGGAAGAAAAGGACCCCAGGGGAGTGCAGGGAATCACTGGAAAGGATGCAAGGACCACACAGGTCTTTGTCCCATTTCTTTTCCCCATGACCTCTTTGTCCTTTCATCTCCTCCCTTTGTCCTCACTCAGAGTGGTCCTAGTGACCTGGACTCCTGACAAACTGAACAACCCAACACCATCAAAGCTGCGGCCTCGCATCTGGCATAGTCTGCACCTGACAGGAACCACTTGTAGCTTGGATGTTGTTGGCTTTTTATGGATTTTATTTTGAACTTGTGAAATAAAACAAGCATTTCCATAACACAGTAGAATAGAAAAACATGTACAAAATATTGAATATATAATAAAATTGTCGTGGAACTTTCTTCTTTTTCCCTTTTTTCTTCCCCTCCCCCAGCCTTAGAGATGGATACCTTTAAATACAAGTGTGTGTGTGTGTGCGTGTGTGTGTGTAAAATCCTTCTATACATACTTCTAATTTATCAATTATTTCTCTGCATTCATATAACTTCCTCCTCCATAGGTCCTTTGTAATGAATTTGGGTGTTTATAACAGTCAGAATAACTTCGTCATTCAAACTTGTTCTTAAAACAATATTGCTGTTCATGTATACAGCTTTCTTTTCCTTCTTCATTATTTCCTGCAAGTCTTTCTATGTTTTCATCAGTTCTTGTAGTACATTCCATTCCATAATAATCACATATGCCAACTTGTTCAGGCATTCCTCAGCTGATGGACATCCCCATGGTTTCCAGTTCTTTGAAGCCACAAAGAGAGTTGATATCAACATTTTAGAACACATAGGTTCTTTTCCTTTTCCCCCAATCATCTTTGCAGATACACCTAGTAGTGGTATTGCTGGTCAAAGGGTATGGGCAGTTTCTTAACTCTGGGCATAATTCCAGATTGTTCTCCAAAATGGCTGGATCAGTTCACACAAAGATGACCCAGTTTTAGCTTGATGGGAGTTAGCCAAAGCTAGTAGTGGAACATCCCACTCTTGCTTTCTCCTAGGCCCTGGCCATACTTATGGAGCTCCTTGTTTATGGTTAGATGTCATTTATACCTACAGAGTCGAGGACTGTAAGGGAAGTTAGAGAAGCAGGGGAGATTATGACCAGTATTATCTACAACGGTGAGGACTTGGCATCCTTTGAAAGAATCCGTTGCTTCATGTAAGAGTAGAAAAGGGTGTAAAAAATCAGAAGTTTCTTGAAGTGTTGGAATTTTGGCCTGGCAACAGAAATGGAATTTGGACTATTATAAATAAGGGGTTTTGGGTATGGCTTGTCAGAGGTGATCGGAGAAGCAGAGAATTTGCATTTCCAGGAAGGGGAAAGAAGAAGAGAAGACGCATTTATGAAGTATGTACTATGTGCCAAGAGCTCTACATAGATTACTGAATTAGATCCTCATGGTAACACTTGACAGGTTGGTGATGGAAGTGGAATGCTCCCCACTTGCTCACGGTCAGTTTTGCTTAAAGCTTTGGTTGTTTTCTTGGAAGGAGGGGAAATATTGGGTGGAGATAAAGGGGTCATTGAGAAATGAATCTTGTCAAAAATAAAATGTATTGATAAAATATTTTTAAAACTACAAATAAATAATGCATTTGAAAAATAAGAATTTTCCTTAGTGGCTTTAAAATATTTAATAACCAGAAAACTTGGGAGGGTTTATGAATGAATACAAAGTAAAGTGAGCAGAAATCAAGAGAATAGTTTTTATAAAAATAAAATTATTGTAAAGACAATCAAGTTTGAAAGACTCAATAATTCTTATCAATGCACTGACCAACCATGATTCCAGAGGACTTATGATGAAACACACCACTCATCACCATCAGGTCATGGGCACAGTGGGACATATGTTTTGGGGGGTGTAACCAACGTGAGAAATAGTTTTGCTTAATGGGCCGTTTTTGTTATGAAGATTTTTTTCTTTGTTTCTTTGTTTCATCCATGGAAAAGGGGAGCTAAGAAGAAGAGAAAATCCATTTCTGCTGATTAAAATTAATTGAATTTTTAAAATTAAAACTTTTAAAAGTCTAACAAAGCTAGTATGAAAACTGCTAAAACAAAACGAATACCAGAACCTGAGAAGATTGTATGAACAGATGCAGTCGAGTGAGTGTAATCTGGTGAACAATTTATATATCCGTTACAACATTATGTAAAATAATTTTTAAAGTCTTAAAAATTTTGGTCAATGCAATGACCAGTCACAATTTCCAGAGACCAACAATAATGGAAAATCACCTTGGAAAGAGATGATGGTCTAAAGATGCTGAACGAGATGAACAAGTTCAGACAGAGCAAGTGAGTGGACTTGTCATTTCGTTCTTTGTTAAAGGGGGTTTAGATTTGGGGAATTCGGCAAATTGGGAACTGGGAGTGAGAGGGACATAAAACAAGAAAAGAAAAGAAGTCTCAAATAAGCATATAAAATGCAGAGAAGAGGGCAGAAATAAATTTAGAAACACTGAGAAAATAAGTCCGTTAGGAACTATGATATTTAATTTTCTACAAATTCATCACGTGAAAATAAACTCAATGCTCATTCATTATTATTTTTATTATTCATTAAATTAAATTTTATTGTTTATGAACTTAATTGTCAATTCGCATTACAATCCATTTTTCAGTTCTTTGTATATGGAAAGACCATGAATGTGAAGTTCATAATAAGACAGAAGTAAAAACAACAGTTCTCTGATAAAATGCATTGACAGAAAACTGATCCTGGATCATGGATAAACCTCAGCAGGATGGAAGTGCCTTCAAGGCAGGGGCTGTGTCGTGTGTGTCTTTCTTTCCCCAGCACCTAGAACAGTGACTGGCATATAGTAGTGTATTAAGAAATTGATTGACTAGATAGTAGTTTTTGCCTCCTATACATGTATATGCATATGTGTGTATACACACATACTCATACATACAAAATGTGCCTAAGGATACCTAACATACATTTCTACTTACCCCATCATTCTGCTTCAGTGAAAAAAGTCTAGGTCTAGTATTATTGTAGTCTAAACGATTCATATGTATTTATTTTAAATGCTGATTTATTTTGCCAATATGGTGATACTGGAATGGTTAACTTGAGCAACAACCAATACACCCACATTGACCTAATGACACATTCTCTGACCACTTCTATCACTATCCCATCTGTAACAGAGACCAGGGCATCTTCAATTGTTTGTGTGTCATCTGGGGAAGCTTTTAACAAATGCTTTCCTGGAATGCTATTGTGGTTTTTGGAAATTTAATGTTCAAAGGGATGATTACACTTCAATTAGAAGTTAGGTGAAGTAAATATGCATTTTTTTCCTATCCAAGTTCACAGATCCCCTGAAAATTCTCATCCAATTCATCAGGGGTCAGTGTGCCCCAGGTAAAGAGCCCCTGAGGTAGATAAATATAACTTCTACTTTGAAGCTGAAGTCCCCTTCTCACTGGGAATCTTCCTTGGGTGTCCCAGACTGGCTACTCTGAACACCCATGGCTGACCTAGCCTGGACTTCAAAAGCTGCATCTAATCACGACCCTGTGTTGTTTACAGGTGCTCTACACATGTTCAATTTTTTCCCCAGTGACCCAGAAAGCAGCTGAAGGGCCCTCTATTTCCAGAATCTTCTTTCAATAACTTGTTATTTATCAGTGTTCTACTGAATACGCAGATTTTACTTTCATAGAACAGTCCTAGAGATCAGAGGAATGGATCTGGGGCCTGGAGTCAGTCAGGCCAACAGCATTTAGTGAGCCTGCTACGGACTAGGTATTGTCCTAGGAATGGTGAATTAAATTAGAAAATCTTTCCCATTCATTAATAGGCCCATTAAGTCACTTGGAGACTGTGTTGGGAGGAGTTTGTTGAATGGGTGGAGCAGGAAGAGGCAGAGCTGGAGCAGAGAGGAGAGGAAGTTAGTCTGGAGAGGAGTCAGAGCTAGGAGGGATTCAGGCTTCTGGGTATTGTCAGTGAAAGAGCTTGTTTGTGATTTGTTTAATGGAGCTGGTTTGGGGGAGGCCTAGCAGGGGAAGGCTTGGGGATGGTGTTGTTCTCTGCATTGTTATTGTGCATCGATTTTTGTTGCTGTGATGGACTTGGGTCTGAATAAATGTTTTAGTTCTGCCTTCCATGTGGAGAGTCTGTGGTATTTTGTCATTCTGAATTGCACCGTGATCTTCATGGCTGATGTGGGCTCTGTGAATTTCACATTGGCGCTACAGTCCTTAGCAACTGGACCAGAGGACTTCTGAGGTTCCCTCAGACTCTAGATTGATGTTCCTCTGTGAAGTCCCCAAGCTCACAGGGAAATCTGAAGGCTTCAGGGGCTGGTTTGTCAGAGGACTGTACCCCCAACTCCGCTCTTCATACTCATCATTTTAGAAGGGAGGATGCTTTCATTCTAAATCCCATGATACTATGAATATCCATTGGGTATTGGGACTGTCCCTGCTTAGGAGATAAATGACTGATTTCACACTGGGAAGAATTCTTCGGGTTTTGAAAGGAATGGATGAAAGTCATTTCAATGAGTATCATGATGGCTGAATGACTGGAATTGGCAGAATCATAGGAATTGGTGCTTGAAAGCAAAAACAGCACTCATTTCTATAACAAGTTTTGCAAAGCGCTTTGTAAATATAATCCCATGTGACCTTCACACCTATCTTGGGTAGGAGGTGTTATGAACCACCCCCATCTTACAGATAAGGAAATTTAAGAGGAGAGGTTAAGTGAGCTGCACAGAGTGACAAAACTATTAAGTGTCTGAGATGGAATTTGAACTCAGGGCTTTGTGACTCTGTTAGAGGCTCCACTGACGACTTGAGCCCCAATTTCATCTCACATGGATAATTGTGAAAATGAACTTCATCTGCTGGTTTAATATTCCCCTAACTTTGGACAGGGTCAGGAATTTGGTTTCAGGCAGGCGACTGAGGCACAGGGGCTGCAAGCAAAGCAACACATGACTGGGACACATGAGGATGGCTCCTCTCCCCTCCCATCCTGCTCATGCCTTTGTCAGAACATTCCAGAGATATTTCCAGATTCCAGGGGAGATCCCTGCTATAAACAGGGCATTTGGGAGAGGGAGGGCTGCAGAGTGAGGTAGCCGTGTTGAAGGGATTAACTGGAGATACAGCAGGAAGATTTCATAGGCAGACCTCCACAGGTCTATCTCCGCCAGGCTTCACTCAGGGTTGCTGCCAGGATTGGGAGGCCCCATGGTGGAGTGGAAGACCTGAGGTCAAGTGCTAGGTTTGGCCTTCACTGGGTGTGTGGTTCTGAGCACCTCACTGAGCCTCTCTGTACCTTAGTTTCTTCATCATGAGAATAACATTTGCATTGTCAGTGATACTGAGGCTACTTAGAAGCCATACCTCTTGCTTTGAACCTATGAGCTACAGGGAGACTGCTAGGAAAGGAAGAAGAAAAGCCAGGGTCATTAGAGTAAGCTCAAGTTTGGGATGGGAAGGCTGATTGGGATTGGTTTGCTGGACCCTGACCCCAGCACATATGCCTGGGGCTCTAGAAGGATGTTCCCCAACAATTCTTCCCCATGGGCATTCTCAACATTCTACTGTGGCCTATGGGTGTTGAGTGGGTAAGGAGCGAAGGCCAGGGAACTCCTTGACATGAACCAACTGGAAGTGAAGGGGAAATCTGAATCTGAGAGTCGTTGAAGCCCTCAGAGGTCAGCTAGTTTAACCAGTGATGTCAACCTCAGAAAAATTTGCTGTTGTCCAGTCATGCCCAACACTCTGTGATGCCATTTGTGGTACTCTTGGCAGAGATACTGGAAGAGTTTGCCATTTCCTTCTCCAGCTCACTTACAAATGAGGAAACTGAGGCAAACAAGGTGCAGTCATTTGCCCATTGTCACACAGCTTGTAAGTGTTTGAGGCCAGATCTGCACTGTCTCCACTGCACCACCTGGCTGCCTCCAAATGGAAATGGGAACCACTATTATCTACTTAAGGATCACTGTAGGCCACATAGTGACTTAGTTTAAAGATGACACACCATCTGGTTTATTGTATTTTCATTTCTTTTTAAAATATCTTTCAGTTACTCTTTAATCTGTTTCCAAAGTATTCCAGCACATTGCAGCAGGCAGCAGGCTGTGTACCTGCCCCCTCTGCTCAATCCTCCACCTGCATGGCATCCACAGTGGATCAAAGCCCATAGGATTTGGTCACTTATCCCCTCCAAGGCAGGGGCCTTAGAACCCTAACCTTCCTGCTTCTGGAGACCTGTAATGGTTAAGAGGAAGGCTTTGGAAAGCTAGACTCTGGGGGGCACAGAGTTTGTCGATCAGGGTCACAACTCCAGTCCTAGGAGAGATGTTTCCCATTTTAGTGAACTAATCTTTCATCAGAGACAGAAAAGCAGTATTTTTGCCCTGCTCCTTGTAAGCCACTGAGGGGCAGGAAGTCGTGAGAGAAGATAAGCCCTCCATGAACAACTCTCCAGAACAGGATGAGCAAAAAGCAAGAAGATGATTCTGGGATCAGAGACTACTCCAACCACAGGTTCTCCAAATCATGTGTGGCCATGGTACAAGATGGCTTGCACCCCAGACATCATCCACCTACTTCTTTGCACAAAATCCTCACCTGCTTGGGAGGTGAACAGAGGCTCAGGTGAGGCCTCAAACCTTCTCTTGTAAAAACTATATCACAACCACTCAGTGTGGTATGAGCAGAACATGTGTGGTCATGACCCCAGGATCTGACCTGACATATTTTTAGGAAGTGTTTTCTCTTAATTATCACACATGAGCTAGGAGACAGTTGGGCCTAAGTCTCTGGCTGGTTCCCCTACTTTGTCATTGCCTTCCTTAGATCCATTAATAATTGGAATGGGAGACTCCCAGACACAAGGACTGTAGAACAAGTGAGCAAACCTTGGATGCCCTCAGATGAGGAAAAGCATTGTCCAGTGCTAAGCTGAGGTGGTGATTATAAGGTGGGAGAGAAATAATTAAAACAGTCCCCTTTTTTGGAAAGAAATACTGGGGCATAACAATAGAGGGAAAGGCAGATGTTCTCAGCAGTGTGGATCATTCCAAAGGGGAAAGGAGAGTTGAGGGGGAGGGGAGTCATAGGTGGAGAAAGATCAAGTGGCTCCAACCGTATCCAGGGTCCAGACTCCAGGAAGCTGGAGAAGGCGCCGGAGGCTCTTTCTTTTTAGAAACGAGATATTCCCTTCTTTATTCATTCCAAAGGGAAACTCTTCCCTTCCTCAGAGGGAAGATGAGCCCCCATTCTGGGGCAGTCTGGAAAGGGGACAAGGTGGTCACTCAGTGCACTGGCCATTGTCACCCACAGAGATGGAGCCCAGGGGCCTGGACCGAGTCCTGAGCAGAGAGCACAGAAGCCTTTAGGGAGGCCTCTGTTAAGAAAGAAAAGCAGGGACATACACACAAGTGAGGTAGGGGGGAGTTCAGGCACAGGGGGAATGCCAACCAAAGAGAGAGCATTGGACCTCTCCAAAGGTTAGTGGTGAGGGCCAGCCCACCCAGCAGCCTGTCTGGGCATGGCTCCAGGCCCAGGAGGAGTGTGCAGCCTGGGTTCTGTCTGAAGCCCTGGAGCAAGTTCTAATACACCTTGCCCACAGGTGTCCCGGAGCAGTACAGATCAAAGACAAACGTCTGCCCCCGCACCATGTCTAATACACTGGTCCCCCCAACCTCCCCGGGCTCCTTCCCCTCTGGGCTCAGCCCCCACCTGCACTCACAGTGTCAGCAGAACAAATGAAAAGCTTCTCAGGCATCTCCAAACTTTCATTTCTTTTTCCCTTCACATGGCCAGACATCACCACGTGGTCATCCTATCCCCCACAGTCCCAACGGGAAGCTGAGCTGAGATTGTGGAGAAAAGCTGAAGACTGCAGAGCAGTGATTCATCAGGCTGTTTTATCAGTCAGACAGGGACCCCAGAGGTCAGGACAGCCTCAGATGTGAAGGAGGGTCATTCCCAAAGCAGACAGAGACACAGGAGGGTGGAGAGAGGGAGGCCTTAGAGAGCAGGGTGTGGGCCCTGATGAGGCTGTCCTGGGCTTGGCCCAGTAGAGTCCAGAGAGGATCCCAGGGGCCAATGCTGAGGAGATAAGCCAGGGGTGAACAGAACAACCCGGGGACTGCACACTGCTTTTGTGTCTCAGCTCCATGCCAGGCAATTCTCTCAAGCTGAAGAAGGAAAGACAGATTGGATCCTCCAATCCCCTTTGGCCTCCAGCCTCTCATCATTCTGAAAGGCCACCTTCACCACCCAGCCCATCCTCAGCCCAACTTCCCACAGACCCTCCTCTTTGCTTGGCCCCCTCTACCCCAGCTCCCCGCCTCCTCTTCCTGGCCACACTAAGGTCTCAGAAGTTCAGTGGTTTATCCTGGAGACACTAAATTACAACTAGGACTGCTCCCTCTCCCCCACTCCAGCCTCTAGATCCATGAGGAAGAGAGAAAAGGCCCCCAAATGGGCACTTCCCCCCCTCCAGGCCCAGCTCCAGGGGTTCCCAGGACTGGTCTACAGCCCCCAGCTGGGGAGACACCCAGGCTCTCGGATAGGGATCCCCATGTTCAAGTCTGAGCTGAGTGTGGAGCAGATTCCCCTCTCAGCCAGCCTGTTACACCCCTGCCAGGCATCCTCCTGAGAAATGGCTTCCAGTTACAGATTTGTTCATCTAGAATCTTAGGGCCCATGTAACAGCCCCTTAGACAGGAATGACAGTACTTGGGGACAGAAAGACAAGCTGCTGGGTCAGGGGAAGCCAGCATCTCCATGGTGCCTGCTCCCTAATGCCCCCTCTCAGTCCAGCCTACCTGAATTCCTATTCCTATTCCACATCATAACTCCAGCAATGACCACAGGGAGGAGGAGGAGGGCAGCAGCAATGCCCCCCACAATGAGCCAGGTGGGTGAGGACTGTGGCTCTGAAATGGAAAAGGGAAGTGAGAGGCCATGACCCCTGTCAGGCCTGAGTCACTAACCCCTCTGCTACCTTGCTCCATAACTCCCCCTCCGTCTGGTCCTGTGGGGGTGGGAGGATGACCTTTTCCCACCCCTCCTTTCTGTCCTTACCCCACTGCAGAGTGAGGGGCTCAGACAGCCCCTTGTGCTGAACTCGGCAGGTGTATTTGTCTTCCTGGCCAGAGGTCACATCCACAGCTGCCCACTTCTGGAAACTGCCATCTCCTGCAGGCCTGGTCTCAATGAACTCCGTGTCTTGGGGGTGTTCCTCCCCATCCCTCAGCCAAGTCAAGGAGATGTCCTTAG
Source organism: Notamacropus eugenii (assembly GCF_028372415.1). NCBI lineage: Eukaryota > Metazoa > Chordata > Mammalia > Diprotodontia > Macropodidae > Notamacropus > Notamacropus eugenii. The sequence goes on along the minus strand of NC_092876.1, from coordinate 618,693 downwards.
GGTAAAAGTCCTGGGCCCTGCACCGAAGGGTCACCTCCCCGAACGGGCCAGTGTGTCGGGTCACTCTGGCAGAGGGTGGGTCTGGAGGCAAAGGTCAGAGGCATTACCAGGCTCCCTTTCCCCCTTCTGCTCCTCCGGCACATGGCAGGTCAGGGCAGGAGGAACACCCCACAATCTGAACCATGGGGTACATGGGGTTCCTGGGGGATGGGGAGCCTGGGGCTGGGGCTGAGAAGGATGGGCTGGGGGCCTTGAGGGCTGAGCACACTTGGGTGGGTCTGGAGGCAGAGGTCAGAGGTAATTCCAGACTCCCCTTCCGCCCTGCGCTCCAAGGTCACAAGGACAGGTGGGGGGAGGGGGAACATCCCACAATATGCCTTGGGGTACAAAGGTTCCCTGGGGCTCGGGAGTCGGGCTGAGGGGAGGCCTTGAGTGCCGCGCACACTGGGGAGAGGTCGGCGTTACCTGTCCTCATCAGCGTGTCCTTCCCCATCTTCAGGTGCTTCTTCAGCCACGTCACGCACGTCTCCTCCAGGTAGCCTTTCAATCCCTCCGCTTCGCTCCTCTCCTCCCACTTGCGCTTGGTGTTCACAGCCTGGGGCACCGCTGTCCTCCACGTGAGGGTCTGCAGGTCCAGAGAGATGTAGTCCCGCCCGTCGTAGGCGTCTTGGTAAAACCCGCGCTGGAAGGTGAGCTCGGGGGACACCTCGCAGCCGTACATGCCCTGGAGGGTGTGGACCCCTGTCCGGGCCTGGCCGGGTCAGTGTGGCCGGACTCTGGCTGATCCCGCCCCCGCCCCCCACGCTCCCCACGGCTCCTCCCCGCCCCTCTGTCCCCAGGGGGAGCCGCTCGGACCCGGCCTCCCCTGCCCCGCTCCCGCGTCACGCACCCCCCGCGCTCTGGTTGAAGTAGCCGCGAATGTTCTCCAGGCTCACTCCGGAAGTCTGTGCGTTCGCCCTGGCTCTCCGCGTCTCCCGCTCCCAGTACTCGGGGTCCTCCTGCTCCACCCGCTCCATCCACGCCGCCCGCGGCTCCATCCTCTGACCCGGGCTGTTGGTGTCGAAGCTCACGAACAGCTGATCGTCCACGTAGCCCACTTCAAGATACCGCGGCTCCCCGAGCCCGGGCCGGGTCATGGTGGTGTAGAAATACCTCATGGAGTGAGGGCCTGGGACGTGGGGACGGGCTGGGGTCAGGGCGGGGGGCGCTTGGACCCGACCCCGACCCTTGACTCCGTCACACCCCGGGAATGATCCCGGAGTCGCGACCCCGCTGTTCTGAGATGCCCCCCACCGCTGGCATCCCCTCCCCTTAGGCCCCCCCCCCCGCCCCCACCATGCTGACAGACCGCGCCCCTCCCTTATTTAGAGATCAGCAAAACTCCTTCCCCGACAACAGCCCAGGCAGGTCTTAGAGCTCCTACTCTGGTCGCTGCCTCCCTCTCCCCGCCCCCATCTCTGGTCCGGGTCCGAGGTCTCTCACACTCCTCACCCCCCGGCCCCCCACCTTGTGTCCTCACCTGCCCCCTCCCCCTCCCTCAATTCTCTTTAACAAAGCTGCTCCTGGTTCTGTCTTCGCCCTTGGCGGGGGGGACCCCGGACAGCTCTGTTCCTTCTAAACGCTCCCAGGACTGTGGCTCCCATTCTCTCTCCTGGAACCTCTGCCTCAACTCCCCATGACGTCACACCACTATCAATCCATTCACCCCCCCCCCCTCGCCTCCAAACTAAGGAACCGATACCAAGACACCCCCCAGCCTCAGCCCCAGCCAAGGGGCGGCGGAGTCCAGGTCCCTGATCACCCGCACAGGCTTATTTCCAGCTTCTTCCTTTCAGTTCCGCCCGGACCGCAATGACCTGAAGGAGCCGGGTCCGGGAAGACCTTCCCTGGGCTGGCATCGGAGGGGCTTCCTGTAGGAAACCCCATCCCAGCCCCACGGCCACCCCCGGGTGCCGAGTTCAGTCTCTCCTTACCCGCCCAGGTCTCCTGCAGAGTCCCCAACAGAAGGAGAGCGCACAGAGAGCGCTCCATGGTCCGCAGGAGCAGGAGCCCAACATCAAGGAGACCTGTTTGAGCTGGGTTTATGAAGGCACGAATCCCTTCCCACGGGCTCTGCCAGCCAATAGCGGGTGGGAGACAAGAAACTTCACTGGTGACTGGGCAGAAGGAGCCTGCACAAGGTACGAGACCAAACCTGAAAGTTCCTGGGAGGAAATCCCCGGGTTGATAGACCTTGGCTCTGCCTTTGTTAGCCCCAGAACAGCCTCTGATTCTGTGGAGCAGCTGAGGCTCCCTTCCTCCCATCATCACTCCAGGAGGACAGGGCTCTTGGGCTCCCAGCTTGAACCAGAGAAAAAGAAGGGTTAGGGCTAGAGTCCACCCTGCCCTCCAGCCCTCCTCAGTGCGACCCTATCCTCTCCTTAGAAGTTGAGGAGAAAATGTCCCCACCCCAGATTCAGGGGGTTTGAGCACTGAAGAAATCTGCAGGCTGACTTGAGACCAGGAGCTGCCACCTCAGATTTAATGACCTCCATCCCAGCTGTGACTCAGACAAGTTTTGTAACCTCCCCAGGCCCTGTAGATAAACAAGCCAGGACCCAAGAATGCAGAGGAAATCAGAGTCCAGGAAATGGAAATTGGAATCTGAGAAGAGGGGCAGGGATGTGGCCCAATGGGTAGAGCCAAGGGCCTGTAGTCAGGACACACTGACTTCCAATCTGGGCCTCAGACATTTACTGTGTGACCCTGGGCAAGTCACTTAACCCTGTTGGCCTCAGTTTCCCCATCTGAAAAATGAGCTGGAGAAAGAAGTGGCAAGCCACTCCAATTTCTTTGATAAGGAAACCCCAAAAGGGGTCACAATAAGCCAGAAAACACTCAATAACAAAAAGGAAAGATTTTAATTATTAAAATGGAGAGCAGTGTCATTTCAGCCTAAGGCCTGAAATATGAAGGTGTGAATGCCTAGCTATTTTTTCTTTTCAGAAACAATGAACCTGGGCACATTTGGTAGGATTTTCCCTCTCTCAAGTCTCATACCCCCACCTGGGAAACCACGAAACTAAAGATTTCACGGAGAAAATCAATTTTCCTTGGAGAAGATCTCAGATATAATCTCATGTATTTTCCAGATTAGGAAACTGATGACCAAAAGTGCACACTTACAAAGCCTTGAACACCCAGCTCTGGTTTCTTCTCTTTACCAAACGTAGTAGCCATAATATTGAGTCTAGTTCTGAGTCTCATCCTAGTTTTGAGAAAGTCCAGACATCCCCTTTCATACCGTTTATCAGCAGCTCTATGGCCTCCTTTTTCGGTTTGGGGCCCAAAGAATTGCTTCCTCTTATTTCAGCACTGTTATTGTCATGCACAAAATTTACCCCCTCACAAGAGATGGCAAGATTATTTTCCCATAGCTTTCTCTTGTTGAGGCTTGGAGACCTGTTTTCAGGTCGTTTATAGTTGCCAGGACTTTAGAAACATTCACATCCTTTCAGCACTCATCTGTTGGCAATGGCTCTTGGTTCACGCTGGTGTCAGGTCTCTCCGGATATAAAGGACTTATTTTGGTCAGATTTGATTTATTATTTCACATATGTGCTGCTCAACAACTTTTCATATTTGATCATTTATTTTAGTGAAATAGATTTTATGTGGTTAGGATTATCTATTTTTTTGATATAGGATTATCTTAGATTAAGAATGTTCCTTGACACAGTTGTAGAAGTTAAATGAATGGATTTTCTTCTGATTTTTTCAAATAAAATTTTTCACTCAGCAAAACCTCCACTTACCCTGATCAGCCTTCTTAAATTGAGAGATAAAGGAAAACACAACCTCTGTTATAAACTTGTATACTCAAGGGCAGTATTCCCCCCGAAAACCAAAAATGTATGTATATATGTAGAAAATTCTGCTCTCTTAATCTTTCATCTCAGTCAGGAAGCAGGGAGCATCTCTCATCCCTTGCCCTCTGCAGTCCCGCCTTTGATCCGTTCAAGTGAGATTTCTGTTCTGTTGTCAGATTCTTCCCCCACCAGACCCTCCTCTGTTGCACAGACTTCTGCTTCATCTGGATTATGTGAGATCCTTGTCTCTCACCTTCCTCTCCTCAGAAGGATTTGTCTTCTGGAATGGTCTCAGCTGTCTGCTCCTTGGTAAGTCTCTTTCTGGATGCTTGCAGTATTTTTTTTCTTTGACCTTTAGCTCTGAATTTGGGCTAGGAAGATACTGGGAGTTTTTATTTGGGGTTCTTTCCAGAGATGGGTTCTTCTGGGTTCTTTTGATTTCCATTTTGAGTTCTAGTTCTAAAGACATCCAGTCGTTTTTGTTTAATGTTTCCTTGAATTAAGATTTAGGGCCATGGTTTTAATGATTCTTCAATTCTCTCTCTTTGACATGATTTTCAGGATAACAAGTTTTCTTTACATTTTCTTCTCTTTCTCAGTCTTTTGATTTCGTTTGGATCTTGCTCTTTGTGTCATGGAGTCATTGGACAATGTTTGGTCCATTCTAGTTTTCCATACATTTGTTGCTTGGACAAGGTTCTGTCACTCTTGGGGCAAGCCTGAGAAGATTGAGATGAATTCTGTATCATTTCTTATTAATCCTATTTACAGTTTATTGATTTTGTCCTGAAACTACTTTCGTCCTGTAATTGCCTGAGTTATAGATCTTTGTCTTTAAACTTGGTTCAGAGTTCAGCTGGTCTGTACTAGGTTAAGCTGAAAAGTCCAGCTCTCCTGCTCGAGGAATCTTGCTAACCTTGGGAAATGGGTGAGAAAGCAAGGGGGTTTGGGTGTGACATCTTTACACCACCAAGTTGTCCTTCCAAGATGTCTGGTTTGTTGTCCCAAAGTCCGGGCCACTATCCTGCACCTGGACTCAGGCCATGGGAATCTTTTAGTCCCATAGGAGGAGAAGGAGGGTTGTTGCTCACCTCCATTACCAACTTTCAACCAATCAGGTTGTTCCCTGGCCTCAGCACTGTAACTAGGCCTTAATCCCATGGTGTCACCTACCCTGTTCTGCTCTTTCTTTTGTGCTCCCCAAAACCCACAGAAGGGGAAGTGTCCTTTTGCTGCAGGCCTCTGGCATAAGTGGAGGCAAGTCATTGACCTATTTATTGATAGGTAGTATTCCCTGCTAATAAATGCTATCTTGCTCAGAGATCTGCCTCAGCTTACCCTTCTGTTAAAATTTAGTTGTGACAAGCCCTTTATTCCACTTCTGATTCTTTCTTCCACAGCTCAGTTGAATTCCAATTTTTTCTGCAATGAAAAATATCATCTCTAACTTTGTCTTACTCTTTTATCTCTTATTTGCTGTCTTCCAGAAATCTTAGTTGAATTCTGCCCACTCTGTGCTTTTCTTTGAGGCTTTGTGTGTTGATGTTTTGAAGTCATTTTCTTCTTCTGAGTTTGTGTCTTGAGCATCCCTGTCCTCAAGGTAAACTTTGTGGTGGGATCCTTTCTTATCTGCGTATTCTTTCAGTCTCCTTCCTGACCCTGGACCTGATGTCAGGGTCAGGCTGTCTTCACATTCTCGAGGGAATGTCCAGAATAACCATGTTGCTTTTTTCTTTTGGTTATGACTTGTGTGTTATTCCAGGATCTAAGGGAAAACTTACTCCAGGGACCTGTAAGTGTTCAGTGCTCCCAGGATGATCTGATTCCTTATCCTCCCCCCTACCCGCCATCATAGATCTGCAAATTCCTGAGCTATGTTTGAGTCTGAGCAATACATCTGTGGGCTGGGCCCATGTGGAGATTACTGATGGATTCAGCCACTATAAGCCAGCTGGAAAGCTATGCTGCTAGAAAGTGACAGGACTTTAGAGGCCCCTTTCATGTAAGACTATTTCCCTGGTTATTCTTCTGTAGGCTTCAGATTGGGCTGGCAGAGACCTGAGACACCACTCTGCTCCTGGGATTGGAACCACAAGTTGCTGCTTGTCTTGAATGTGTTCCCTGATTAAGATGCAGCCTAGAACCCAGTACCAGCCCCTCACCCTGGATCTGCCAGTGATAGATGGAGATTCCCTCAGTCTTCCCTAAATGTCCAACCACAAGTTGGGCAATAAGCCTTTCCCTGAGTTACTATGCTCAGCCAAGCCTCTCCTGGTCAGACTCCTTCCCCAGGGTCCACAGAATCCTCTCTGTCTGGAACAATGCCTCTCTGTGCGGTTTCTTGGATTTCCCACCCATGATTTAGGCTGGTCCATGCTTTGCATCTGCTTTTAGAAGGCATGAATGTGCCAAGCTGGACATTCTCTTTCCTTCTCCTTCATCTTCCTTCTTAAATTTTTTTAATCAGTGACTTTTATGGTCAGGTACAGTCTCCATTTTGAGTGCCAAGTCTTACCCTGACTTTTCCCAAATGGCTTTCCAGTTTTCTCTGCAGTGCTTGTATAAAGACAAATCCTTCACCTGCCCATTTGTGTCCTTGAGTGTATCTGATGCTGGACCACTGCCTTCAGTCGCTTTGGTTTTTCTTACCTAGTTTGTGCCCCTTCTTCATGTATGAACTGATACAGAGGGAGATGAGTAGAAGCACAAGAACATACGCAGTGTATCTTCATTCTAGAAGAGGGCCAAAATGACATCACTATGTTAGGGTCCAGTTACAGTGTGTCTGAGTGTGGCTGATCAGACCAGTACCAGCTTGGAAGGCTGTACTACAGGTCAGGAACAGAGTCTACGTGAGCATTTGGGTGGATTCTCTAAATTTACACCTCTTGCTTTTCTTTTGAGCTACTTCAATTCTGCTTTGCTCATAGAGCACGGCACCTTCTCTGATGTGGGCATGCCATGCTCTGTGGTCCTTTGCCAGTGTAACTCTAAATAATATATATGTATAAAATTCAATAATTTTTATATTTTAAATATTTAAAAAATGTATTTAATTTAGTTTTAGTTTTCAACATTGACTTCCACAAGATTTTGAATTCCAAATTTTCTCCCCATCTCTCCCTTCCACCCTCCCCAAGACAGCATGCATTCTGATGACCACTTCCCCCAATCTGCCTTTCCTTCTATTACACCTCTCTCTTCTCTCATCCCCATCCCCTCCATTTTCCTGTAGGGGCAGTTAAGTGAGGCAGTGGATAGAGCACCAGTGCAGGAGGCAGGAGGACCTGAGTTCAAATCTCACCTCAGACACTTGACACTCACTAGCTGTGTGACCTTGGGGAAGTCACTAACCCAATTGCCTCATCCTGGGTCATCTCCAGTCATCCTGATGAATATCTGGTCACTGGATTTAGATGGCTCTGGAAGAGAAATGAGGCTGATGACCTGCACAGCCCTCCCTCACTCAAAACAAAGTCAAGTGCAAGTCATGTCATCATTTCTCTGATGGCAGGGTCTTCTTCGGCAATGAAGGATGAACACACACATTTTCCTGCAGGGCAAGATAGATTTCCATGTGTTGGTGAGTGTCTCTTGGTCCGTACATAGGTTTCATGAAATCTCGTCTGTTGCTAATCCCATTTGAGATGCTTCAACTCAACAAAAATTGAAGTTACACAATTGGTCACCCAATCAAGAAGGAGTTATCATCAGCTAACTACAGGGCAGACACAGTGCTAACTTGTAACTTGTCCTTAAGGAACTCACATTCTGATAGGGGAGACAGCACATATACATCAGATGATACAAACTAATGATAGAATAGATGGAGTGGAGGAGGAGAAGGATTTACACTATTAAGCTGGTATAGATTTGTGGCAAGACAAGCACCATGAATCCTTCCACTTTTATTCAGCAGCATATGAGTAAAAGTTAAGAAGGTGAATGCCAGGAGTCATCCAATGTTGGTATGTGGCAACACGTGATGGATGGTAAGTAAGCAAGGGATTCAAGTGTAGAGCATGGGGCACAGTCAACTGGGTCAAGATTGGGAAAGGAGGAGAAGATAGTCATAGGAGAGGGTCTGACCTGAGATAATCCAGCTGGAAGGTGAGGTTAGAGGTTATACTGAGGATGAGGAGAAGGCTTAGTAAAAAAAAAATTATGCATATGTTGAGAAGGAAAGGTAAAGGAAGCTCATCATTCTTCATCATGAAAATGAAACCCTCATAGGTGATGGCAAGAACAAAATTATGACCATCTTTGTGTGGTAGCTGAGAAAGAGTAGAAGGGTAGGTCATGGGGTATGTGTCAATTGAGGAATTGAAAATTTAGGATCTTTGAAGGGGTATCAATATATTGATGAAGAAGAGAAAGATTGTAAGCCAGGAAATGAACTTGTGAGAAAGAAGGGTGAATATTTAAGGGCTAGTATATAAGAGCTATGAGAATCTGGGGCAGGAGATAATGGTATGCTAGGATTATTCAGCAGGTGGGAAAAGGAGATCTACAGGATTCCCTGTCCAATGACTTGAAGGAGATGACTGACAGATATGTGACCACAGAATGTCTTCATTTTCCTGTTTCATAGTAGCAGTGCTCAGTAGAAGCAATGATCCTTTTTGAAACAGGACTAAGAGAACGAATATTATACAAAATGTATACAATGACGAAATGCTGATGATATTTCCAAGAAGATCAGAGGTAAAGCGATGGTGACCAAGTCTGATCCCAAAAACGAGATAGGAGAAGTCGCCTCCCCCTTCTTTGCAGAGGTAGCACATGATCAATGTGGAATCCTACTTGTAATCTCAAACTTTTTCAATGTATTTGTTTTACTAAACTTTATCTTCTTTTTTATTCCTTGTTATGTGGATTTGCTCTCTGGAAAAGGAAGTTGAAAGGGGAAGGCAAGTGGGGAAAGACAAATGGGAAAATATATAAAAACCAAAGTGATGAATAAGATTTTGTTTTAAACCTTTACAGCCAAAAAGAAGAGCTTGAATTTTAGCCTAGAAACACTGAGGGCTCCAAGTATGGTGCTGCCCACCATGCTTTACTGATGAAGAGAGGTGCCAAGAAAGAAATATCTCTTGAATTTTTCAATCAAGATTTCTAGTGAATTTGAAGGGAGCGCTTTCTATTTAATGGTGGGGAGATGAAAGCCAGAGTTCATTAGGTTAAGGCTATGGAGGACCTGTGTGATGAAGGAATGGAGGCAGTGAATATTGACCAACTTCTTCATATGATTAATAGTGAATGAAGAGGCTTTCTTTTGGGATAAGGGAGACCTGTGCATGTTTACTGGTGTTAAAGAAGGAGTCTGGGGAGATGGACACATTGAAGATGAGTGTTGTTAGGATGAGAAGAAGGAAAGGGAAGGTCATCAATGGAGCAAAGTCTTTGGGGAATTGTGAGAGAATAAGACGACGGGTCAAAGGCGGTAGGTTGACATTCTCAGAGAGGCAAGCCCCTAATCTTTTTAGACTGGAACAAAGGTGTAGAGAAAGAAGAATGTCGAATTTTTTTTCAACCCCATTCTTCTTTCATCTGATACTGATGCCTTAAGACATAAGACCAGCTCAAGATATTGGCACAGAACAGCTGTTTCTTCAGAAGAAGCCAACTTTAATTCCTGGTGAGCTGGAAGAAGGTAAAATAAGATAGCCAGCACTGTTGACAACACCTATGTACAATCCCTAGAGACGCTGATTTATCTCCTGATGATGGAATTTATTTTAATTGCTTCTATCACAGTGATAACATGCATTACTATTCGATCAAAAGTTTCATTTCCCACTACTTATATTATAGCTCAGGAAGATTCCAACTGGGAGTAACTGGGAGAGGGGATGGGGTTATTGATGCTGTTTTCACATCAGAGTGGGGGACTCCAGTGTTTTATTGAATACTAACTTCCTTCTTACTTAAATGAACTGAGTGTGGGCCTGCACTTCACAGTCACTGTGTCCTTCATTCCTGATTTCTCTTCACTTGTCGCGGCACAGAGAGAGAGAGAGAGAGAGAGAGAGAGAGAGAGAGAGAGAGAGAGAGAGAGAGAGAGAGAGAGAGAGAGAGAGCTATAAAGAAAGTGAACTAGGGTTAGGTGGAGGTTTAAATTAGCCATTAAAGCCTCCCATGGTGACTAGGATATGCACAGCAATCAATCAAATGCTTATGGATGCTCAGCAATCAGTTTATTGGTGCTGAGCACAGATGGAAATCATGTGAAGTTCCAAATGACCTAACTAGGGGAGGGGGCAAGGTGTCCATCCCTGTGTTCGGGTTGGAATGGCAATCAGCATCCATTTGGAGGCATCAAGAAAACTTCCAAAGACTTTTAGAATTTGGGAACCCTCAGTTTCAAATTCAGGTCTTTTGATTTCATGAAAGTGACTATGAAGGAGAAAGGGCAGAGCCACTAAAGTAAAAGCAAGGGGTGAATACAAGGTCTTCTCCACCTGGTCACATTGTTGGCCATATTCCTGCTTTCAACATGTACATCTGTCCATGCTTAGTCACACACACCTGTAATCTCTGCTATAGAAGAGACTAAGGCTGGTACATTGTTTGAGCTTGGGACAGCGGAGTTAAGGCCCTGAACATGGCATCAGGTTGTCTAGGGAGGAGCAACCTCTCCCAGACTGGAAACAGAGGAAGGCAAGAGCTGTGACAGTTAGCATTGGCTTTGGGCCTGGAAATGACCTCGGTATTTGGAACCTGGCTTAAGAGAGGGAGACGCTGATTCAAATAGACAGATATGGACAGATATACAGAGAGATAAATGATATGTGAAGACATAGAGACATGTAGGTCAATATCTATTTCCATATATCATCTGTGTTTATATCTCAATCTTATCTATCATACACACACACACACACACACACATCTTTCCTTACACTCATATATACATCCATCTGACAAACAAGATGTGGTTCATAAAGTCAAGCTTGCTTTTTGTCTTGGCATGGTCTGTGCTAAATGAATCTCTGTTCTGCTGGCAGCTAAGCCTTACAGGATCAGAGGACCAGGGATTTAGAATTGGTCCAACCTTCCCATTTTGCAGGGGAAGAAACTAAGGGCCACAGAGGTGGAAGTGATTATAGCTAGTGAGCAGCCCAGCTGGGATCCAAGCCCAGGTTTTCGCTATATGATACAATCCTCCCTCCCTTCACAAATAGGATAAATAATACAAATAAACCCTAACTATTAGAACAAGGGCACTAGGGTAAGAACTACATCCCTCAGGATCTCAGTGGCCCTCAGGGAAGTCCTGGTGAATATCATTTATATGAACCCACTAGACTCCAGGAAAACTTGTGGGCATTTTTCAACATCAGTAATTTCTTTTCACTACCACCCACTGCACATCTGGGAACCGTTAAATCAAACTCAGGCCCAGGTAGCTTGTCATTCACCATTCTAACTGACACAGGCAAAGAAAAGCAAAGGGAAGAGTGAAGCATGTCATCAGAACAGAAGAAAATAAATCAGAAGTCACCATGACTTTCGAGCCTAAATGGGTCATCCTCCTTCTTAGTGGGTGGTTTCAGAAGTGAGATCCTACAAATTCAGTGCCCTTGGAGAAAACACATTCTTTTAATAAGATTTAATTTTTTAAATTTTTTTTAAAAATTAATTTATTTTCAGTTTTCAACAGACTTCCATAACTTTTAAATTTTCTCCGGTTCCCTTCCCCTTTCTTCCCTGAGAAGCCATGGGTTCTACACATACATTCCTATTAAACACATTTTCGCATTAGTCATATTGCATAGAAGAATTAAAACAAATGGGAGAAACTATGAGAAAAACAAAAACGAAATATAATACAAGAGAAAATAATTTGCATCGTTCTGCATTCCAATTCCATAGTTCTTTCTCTGAATGGGGATGACATTTTGCCTCGAGTTTTCTGGGAATATTAGGTCCTTGCATTGCTGTGAAGGGCTAAGTCTATCAGAAACAGTCCTTGCACACTATAACTGTTACTATGTACAATATTCTCCTGGTTCTGCTCATTTCACTCAGCATCAGTTCATAGAACTCTTTCCAGGTTTTTGTGAAGTCCACCGGTGGGTCCTTTTGTATAGCACATTAGTATTCCATTACATTCCTATACCACAACTTACTCAGCCATTCCCCAATTGATGGGCATTCCCTCAATTCCCAGTGCTTGGCTACCACATAAAGAGCTGCTATAAATATTTTGGTACATGTGGAGGAAACACATTTTTAAAGTCTTGAAACAGAATTGAAGGGCAAAGCTTTCAGCCAAATAGGGCTTCTCTCTCTGTGCTGTCAGGTTGTGCATCCAAACCATAGTTTCCATGTTTTCTCTGCTTGATCTTTGAAGCCTCATGGACACTGAGGCACCCCTAGGGTACCTGGACACTGACCAGGTGTCCTTTAGAGTCACGTAAACTTGAAACGCAGTAGAAATACCCTTTCCCCCCAACATTTGTACAAGTCTCTTCCCTCAATCCTGAGCACAATTTAAGGCCACATTGCCTCCCTGGCATATAGCTTACTGGGAGTATAGTAACTGTCAGAACCTAAATGCAAATTCCTGCTACCAAAGTAAATTAACCTGAATGTGGTGGTAATGATGATGTGTGTGTCCGTCATGGCTCCTCTTGCTCATCACTCAGGCAGATTGGAGAAAGAGGCTGTAGGAGTTGAAGAGGCTGAGAAAACAGGAGGCCAATGCGTTCAGAAAAGCACGGGCCAGAAGAATATAGAACCAGGAAAACAATGTGTACAACAGTGTAAAGACCATCAACTTTGAAAGACTTAAAAACTCTGATAAATCCTGGAGGAGCCATGAGGGGATGTCCTCTTGACCACCCATATTTGTACCAGCTGCTTTTTCTTTTCTCGTTTTGGTTTCCTGGTGGGAAAGATAAAGTGGAAGGGAGAGAAAATAGATGTTTGTTCACTGTTAAAATTAGGTTTTTTTTTTTTTTTTTTTATACTTAGAGTGATCCAAGGGATGCGATGTCTTCAGGAAAAAGTTGAGTTTCAGTTAGTATAAAAAGATAGAAGGAATCTGAGAGGAAGGTCTCTAGGATGATATGTAACATTAGGTACAATAGCTTCTTCCACAAAAATTATAGGAATTGTTACTGTGTTTTTAAGAGGCAATGGAATCTTAGAGTGATGGTTTAATCTGCCATTCTATGAGGAATCTGTGAGAAGACTGAAAGCTTAATTGTCATGCAGGGGAAACTATCATTGTGATGGCTAAAGAAAGGAATAAGTAAAAGAACTAAGAGAACTTATTCCCTGACAGGATTGGGCTCATTGCTTTTCTTGTAAGAAATATGAAGAAAATTCTTGAGAAGAGACTTCATTTGGAATCCTGAGAGAAGTGAATGGTGGGACTGTTTTTACAGAATTGAGAAGTCAGTAGTAGTAATGATGCTTAAATATGACTTCATAGATGTTCATATTGTAAATAATTATTTATGTTTTTGTTTCATTTTTGTTGTACTTGTAATAAATAATATAATCCATAACCTTGTGCTTATTTAAATCTAGGGAGGTACGGAGACAGAAATTTCTAGATTTTCTGGGGTTAAGAGCTAATTACTTAATCAGAGAGATGTTACAATTTGTCATTAATAGCAGAACCTACACTTTTACTAGAATCTGGGATAAGAATAAATAAGGAAAATATCTTGGAATTCATTCAGTACAACTCCCTCATTTTGCAGGAAAAACAAGTTGGAGGTTACTTTGTGGCTATCTCCGTAGAGAATCAAACCACCAAATTAGGATGTAGATTGTTTTCTCCTGGTCAAAGGAGGACTACCTGTATTACCAAAGCAATATTCACAGCACCGGTGGTGACTATGAATATGCAAGTGTAGTTTTCAGTTGCAAAATAGAAAAGACTCTCCATACAGAAGGCAGAAGAAAAACGTTCACTTAAACACCAGAAAGCCAAATCCCAGAACCAGAAAGCCAAATCCATCATGGTGACCAAAAAGTTATAAACACGATCACAGCAGAGGGCAAAGTCCTTCTCAAACCTCCCCTCCCTAGGCCAGGGCCTTCTCACCATCAACTGTCTCAATGTGTCAGTTGGTCTGTGTTCTTTTCCTCTGACCTGACCCCACTCACCCACTTCCTCCCAGTTCTGCTCTACTCTTCCTATTCTGCCTCTTCAACAAGCTCCTCCCACCACATGTGACCCAGGCTTCCAGGGGATTTAAGCAGATCATCTGGACCTATTAATTAATGAGAGAGATCTTTCCATTTGAATTACCATTACATGTGGCCCCAAGATCTTTCATATTCATTACACAGGTCAGTGGGGCAACTGGTATTACAAATTACAAGCACCCCATCACTCCCTCTCAACAAATGGAGCCCAAATTCTTGGGGAAAGGAGCAAAGGTCTCTCCTTCCACAACTGCTTCCTGCTGAGATTGGAAGTAGAGCTGTCCCTGCCCCAAGAGGTCCCATTGAGAGATCAGTTCTGTAGCTGGTACCTGAAGTTTGGTCAACTTCAGGTCCAGAGATGACACATTACTGTCATGGATAGGAGGTGACATCCAGCTTAAGTGATCAGACATCTGCAGGTGGAGGGTAGTAAGCCTGCAGAAAACAAATCTAGCAAACGAGTGTAACAGATGAAAAGACAAAACAAACAAAACAAGGAAACAATAGCCAGAAGCAGGGTACATAATAGGGTCAGCTGTGGTTCTGGAGTCCATAAACCCACTATCACAGCCTTATTCATGGTACAATATAAGAGTTAAGGGTACAATTGGTGATCATCATCTCCTGAATAGACAACAGTTATAGTATTATCTTTTCCATGTACTATAATTTCCGCAGCTTTGGAATGTCATCTGACTTCCGTTTTACCCATATTTTAGCTCTCGATTTTATTCTATCAGTAGAATCCAATCCTTCAGTTCCTCTGTTAGTTATTTCAGAAGGAGGGTAGGTTTTCATAAGTGTTTTTTTTTTCACAAGGAATAATAATCACTTGAACCATACTATCATTTTTACAAAACTGTATGGGTCCATTACCTAAATTTTGGAATGTTACAATAATTTCTCCTTGATAATTACAATCCATCACTCCAGCCAATACCTATATTCCTTGAGCTGCTAATCCTGATCTGAGCTGGGGTTTGGCCAATTTCCTATTCTCCCTGAAGGTGTGACTAACTTGGATACAAGGGTTCAGCGGGATCTATAGGGGCAGTTCTTGCTTCTCTATTTCATCTAGTATCACATACCTTTTCTTGATACATTTTGTATAGTTCATTAGTTGGAATACTATCTATGCCTCTAAAATCTAACCCTGATCTCAATAGAGCAGCAAACAATTCTCTCCTTGTCAATTTATTCTGATATTGAGTACCCTGGGTACTTACTTTTCTCTGTTTTCCCCAGTCTCCTAAGTCACCTGTGAAATCTTGTCCACCGCCTCTGAAAGAGGGTGCCTTATTTCCCCAATTATTAGAGTCAAAAGCAAGTGTTTGTAAGTAGGAGTCATTTTCACTATTTTATTCCTATGATAAACTGCAAAGGGAATATCATAGTGTACATCTGCATTTCCAATCATCATGACGGTCTTCATTACCTCCTCCTTTAACTTTATCATACAGTCCCTAAGTGAATACCAGTGTCTGTCTCCACTAGGCCACACAGAGTCAGTAGGATACTGCCTACTGCAGCCTTCTGCAGCCAAACTAACAGAGTTGTATTGTTACCTCCTTGCATACTGTAATGTCTAAAAGTTTGCTGTACAAAAGGATTCTGACTAATACCTATAAATTTCAGGTGGTCGATGGGATCTACAGCTATTCCTCCAGCTCCATCATCACTGATTCTCACCATCCAAGATATTAACGATTCTTCCATCCTTTGTGTGAACTGACTCAAAATTTCTATGACCTCCTGCTGAGTAAAATCCTCAATTATTTCCCTAAACACTGATTTACCTCCTGAGTTCTCCTGTTTCCACCTCACTATTGGGAGTGCTTCTGACTGAGAAACTTCTTCCTCTAAAATTATTTAACTTCCTTTGTCACTGTGGCAACTAGGCTGGGTCTGTATGAAGGTCAGATGCACATTTCTTTTGTTAGCCTTCAGCTTCTTCTGAGCTAAATGAACAGCCTTTCTTTCTTCCTGAGATCACTCAGACTGCTGTTGTGAAAGAGAGCCCAAAGGATAAGAATTCCCATGCAAACTACCTAACTCTTTTTCCATCTGAATTTTTTCCTTAAGCAGTTCATCTCTGTTTCTACGCATAGTATGGTAAGTAGTTAGTAAAATCCAGCTTCTGCTACTTATCCTTGCCATCTCCTCCTTCTTGGTAGTGAGGAATATGGCAAATCCTCCCATCCTGGGATGTTAAAGTCTCCTTCTAAATCATTTCTGCCTCCAAATAGAGATTTTTTTACTTTGCTATTCTGTTCATGACACCAAATGTATCACCAAGGCAATATTCACATCACTGGTGGTGAATATTGTGGGAAATAAAGGAAGTTTCATTTCCACAAGATAAAAACTTCTGAAAGGAAAATTTGACCTGTGACCTAGCAGAGTCAGGTGAAGAAGATTAGAAACTAATGCATAGGCCTGACTTGTTTGAGAGAAAGCCTATCCACTCCACCCTTCCTGTTTTGCCTCTTTAGCAAGCTCTTTCCACCACATGTGACCAAGGCTTCCAGGATATTTAAGCAGTTCATATGGGCCTATTAATTAATGAGAGATCCTTCCACTTAAATTATTATTACACTATCTAATCTCTAGAGACTGCCTAATTGCACCATAGATGAGAGATGCCAGGATGTGTTTGGGTCTGTAGATGTTACCGAGAGAGGGAACATGCTATCACCACTCAAACCCACCAAGGGGAGGTTTGGTTGGAGAGGATCTGCATCCAGTACAAGAGGTGGAAAGGATTCCTCTCAGATGCCAAGCAGCTTCTGAGTACTGAAGGAACTATCCCCACCCTCCTTTAGATCTAATGTGCTGCCAAAGAAGGAAGAAGCCTGTGTCTTTGACATATGTTCTTATTCCAAATGGCCAAACTCAGGAGGCCTACGCACTGAGTGTGTCTTCCTGCCACAATGAAAGCCCATGGCTTCTCCTCTTCCTTGGGATTTGAGGTTTAGGGGAGTTCTTTTCCTGTTGAATGTGGAATGAACAATGCTTTTGCACTTCTAGGCAAGCTATGCATCCAAGAGGGAGACAAGTGTTCTGGGTGTGTGGAGGTCTGGCATGAAGGCTCCTGGGGAACTGCAGGTAATGACTCCTGGGATCTGGCTGATGTTTTCGTTGCCTGTCAACAACTGGGCTGTGGCTCAGTCATGGGTGCTCCAGAGGAGGCTGCATTTGGCCAAGGAATTGAGTTCAACTGGCTGAATAATATTCACTCCAAAGGGAATGAGTCCTGTCTTTGGGACTGTGCTGCTGATCCCTGGGGGCAGACTGTGGGCACAAGGAAGAGGCTGCTGTGAGGTGCTCAGCTGAGGGTCTGAGAGCCTTGGCTGAGGCTAGGAACCTAGGCAGTGGGGACCATATCATGATGGCTTTGGGTGTTGGGGAGAGAAGCAGGTAGAAGGAAGGAAAGACCTTGGTTACTACTGAGATCTGTGATCATCTTGGCACACTTTGAGCCTATTATCTTCATCCCTCCTAGGCCCCATGGAAGAAGAGGAGGAGACTCTGATATATGCAGAAAAGGGAACTTGGGGAGGTGACAGTGGGAGTGAATCAGGCAGGAAGTGGCCAAAGACCTTGTCTCCTGTCCCAGAATACAACTGTCTTCCTTCCTCCTGTAGCTGTTTCCACAACTAGAGAACCTGAGGAATCCTCAGGTACATCTCTTCTATCTATGGAGTCACTATGATGGAGTTAAAAGGAGGGAGGGGATTCCGATAACTTGAGTGGGGGCAATTCAGTGAAGAGGAAGCTGGGCCTGCCCCTGTGTGGCTCCACCACACAAACCCATCAGGGGACGGAGAAACATCCCTCAGGTAGAAACCCATCAGGAAATGCCCCCAAGGAACTACTCCTCACTCTCTGAGAAGCTTCAGTTCTTCTGATGACCTTTCTATAAGGAGGAGCACAGGGACACTCTATTCCCCACTGCTTGGGTATTGATGCTTTCCCTGAAATAGTCTCATTTCCAACGCCTCACCTGTGCTTGGACGCTATTGAAAGACCCAATACTTTGGAGAGATATGGCATCTAGGTACCAGTAGTCTACAGCTATCAAACAATGAGCCCAACAATGCATTTGGAATCCCACAAGGAGCCCAATGTCTTTATCTGGATGTACTGAGTGGCATTTAGCTCACTGGACATCATAGCAGGATCAGGGAGAGAGTGCCCATGGCATTTCAGTAGGAAACCAAGTCATTGTGCATTTCTTTCACGGGTCACAAAGACCTCTAAGCTGTTCTGGATCCTTGAGGTCATCCTGATAGTAAGTACTCCTCTGCTCATTCTCTTCCTGTGGTCCAAGGGTAGAAGATGGATTTAGCAAGTTAGAGGTGTGAGACCTATTAGATTGTAGCTCAGGGAGATCCAAGATCAGTGGCTTCTCTAGGACAGGACGTTCATCTTCAAATGGGCAAGACCTGAGTGTAGGACCTCAGTCTTGGGGATAAAGAATTTGAAATGTGGTGAAACCTAACAGGACAGAGTGAATCGGCCTCTTTAGGGAATCCCTACACCAGAACTAAAAGAAGGGCACCTGATGGAGCCAATGTATCAGTTCAGTCATTTCAGCTTACAAGGGCCTTTTGCTCAGTTGGATGGGGCTCCCACGATAAGACTAGCCTCTAAATTCCCAACAGAGAATAGACTGTATCCACAGGATGGAGTAATTCCTTGAAAAGACATGTTGCAAATGGCTCAGGCCCAAGGACAGTCATCCTGGGGTTGGCCCACAGTCCATCTGGCCCCCTATTTTGACTTGGATGAAGTTCCAAAGTCCTGCCAGGAAGTCACAGAATTAAACTGTCTTTGCTTCTTCTAATAAATGCTCTTTGTGGAATCACAGTATCATAGATATAGAGCTTAAAGGGCTCTTATAGACCCTCAGATTCAACCCCTGTATTTTACAAATGAGAGGCATGGACAGGTTAAGTGATTTGTTCACAGTAACACTGTAGTGTCTGTAGGTGTCTAGAGTGGGATTTGAATCCAGGTTTTTTTTACTGCAAGCACAAGGGCTTATGCCCTGTACTATGCTGAAACACTTGTATAGAGCTTTGAGGTTCACAAACTCCTTTACATGCAATATTTCATTCACAAGTCACATGACAGTATCTGCAAAGCACTTTGCCCATCTTAAAATGTTAGAGAAATATGAGTTATCTCATCCCTTCTTAACCCTTTCCTGGCTCCTCCTGACTCCTGCCCCTTTGCTCTCAGCTGAGAAGCTTGGCTTATAAAAAATCTTGAGATGATTCAAGAATATCTCCCACAACCCTTCCCCTCTCATATCTCTATTGGTCATGCAAAGAAGGCCCTTCTGCTTGCGAAGTTACTCTGAATAGATCCTTGAAGGCCAAATTACAAATTTGTACTCTGTTTTTCATATTTCTTTTTTGACAATATTGTAATTTTATTTAATATTTTATTTTTCCCTAGTGATATGCAAAATCAGTCTTTAACATTTGTCGTGTAAAATTTTTGAGTTTCAAATTTTCTCCTTCCCTCCCTTCCTTCCCCACCTCATTGATAAGGCCAGCAATCTGATATAGGTTATACATGTGCAGTCAGGCAAAACATATTTCTATGTTGGTTGGGTTGTAAAGGAAAACACAGACAAAAAGTTCGAAGAAAAATAAAGGAAGTTACTAAAAGGAAGTAAAAAAAAAGATCTGCATTCAGATTCATCAGTTCTTTCTCTGGAGATGGAGAGTTAAGTCCTTCAGAACTCTCTTGGATCACGGTATTACTGAGAACAGCTCGGCCATTCACAGCTGTTGTTACTGTATACAGTGTTCTGTTGTTTCTGTTAATTTCACTTCGCATCAGCTCATGTTTTCTGAGAGCATCCTGCTCCTCTGTTCTTACAACACAATAGGATTCCATCACAATTACATAAAACTTGTTCAGCCATTCCCTAATTGATGGCCACCCCTTCAATTTCTAATTCTTTGTCACCACTAAAAAGACACAGTAAAATTATTTTTCTACAGATAGGTCCTTTTCTGTTTTGTTTGTTTTTATCTCTTTGGGATACAGACCTACTAATGATTGGTTGGTTATTGTACTTCATCTTCGAAGAGGATCAAAATCAAATCACCATGATAAAGTGAAATCTCAGTGTGTCTGACTGGGGCTGATCAGACCAATAGGAGCTCAGAATGCTCTACCACAGGTTGGGCACAGAGAGTCCGTGTGAATATTTGGCGTGGACATCCCAGATTTTCACATCCTGCATTTACTCTGTGCTGTCTCAATTCTGCTTTGCTCAAAGAGTGCAGCACCTTTTCTTATGTGGGCACGCCATGCTGAGCAGTCCTGTGCCAGTGTCTCCCATGTTTCACAGTCAAATCCAAAGTTCTTGAGAGAGACCTAGAGAGTGTCCTTGTATTGTTTCTTCTAGCGACCATGTGATCGCTTGCCCCATGCAAGTTCTCCAGAAAATAGTCTTTTTGGCAAGTGTACATTTTGGATCCGAACAACGTGGCCAGTACATCACAGCTGAGGTCTTTGAAGCAAAGTTTGAATACTTGGCAGTTCAGTTGGAGCAATGACATCAGTGTCTGGTACTTTATCTTGCCCAGTGATCCTCAGAATTATCCTAAGACAGTTCAAATGGAACTGATTCCGTTTCCTAGCATGGGGCTGGTAGACTGTTCATGTTTCACAAACATATAGCAATGAGGTCAGCACAATGGCTCTGTAGACCTTCAGTTTGGTAGTCAGTCTAATGCCTCTTCTCTCCCAAACTTTTCTTCAGAGCCTCTCAAACACTGAGCTAAGTCTGGCAATGTGTGCATCAACCTGATTGTCAATGTGTACATCCCTGGAAAGTACACTACCAAGATAAGTGACCTTGTCCACAGCTTTCAAAACTTCTCCATTTGTTGTAACTGATGGTTCCACATATGGATGGTGTGGTGGTGGCTGATGGAACACCTGTGCTTTCTTGGTGTTAATTATTAGGGCAAAATTAGCACAGGAAGCAGAGAATTGATCCATACTTTGCATCACTTCAGCTTCAGAGGCTGCATTGAGTGCACAATCATCTTTAAACAAAAAATCATGCACCAACACTCACTCCACTTTGGTCTTGACTTGTAACCTTTTCAAACTGAAGATCTTGCCATCATTAATAGTAGTTGACCTTGATGCCATGTTCATCTTCATTGAAAGAATTTGACAACATGGATGAAAACATCATGCTAAAAAGCACGGGGGAAAACACACAGCCACATTTCACTTCATTGGTGACTGGGAAGGCACAAGATCATTGTCCATTATCCAGAATCCAGGCAAACATGCCGTCATGAAATTGACATACAATATTCATGAACTTCTCCAAGCAACCAAATTTTGATATAGTTTTCCATAAGCCCTCATGACTAACAGTGCTAAAGGCTTTGGTCATATCTACAAACGGTGTGCCCAGATCTCTGTTCTGCTCCTGGCATTTCTCCTGGAGTTGTAGGGCAGAAAAAACAATATCAATTGTTCCTCGGCCCTTTTTGAAGCGACACTGGCTCTCAGATATATGCTCATCTTCCAGGTGAAGGATCAGCCTATGGAGGAGGACTCTAGCAAGAATTTTGCCAGCAATGACTGAGAGAGATCCCCCCGTGATTGTCACAGGACAATCTATTCCCTTTACCCTTATAGAGATGTACAATGGAGGCATCCTTGAACTCCTGGGGATAACTTCGTCTTGCCATATAAGATGGAAAATTTCAGTCAGCTTTTTTAGGAGCATCTATTCCTAGTAATGATATTACTAGATCAGAATGTATGCAGCTTCTTGACTTAGCTCTATGCTTAAAGGAGGCTCTGCTTCTGGGTGGAGTGAACACTGTTCCAAGCTTCAGGTTTCAGCTGTTTTCAGAGATAATTTTTGGAATCTGTAAGTTTTTGGTTCTTCAAAGGTGGTATGATTTAGGGAGAGGTGTATATACTACGTTCCTGCCTTTGCTTTTGTCTTTCAATGACCATAAGTACTCTTCTGCTCTGGAACTGTGACCAGCTCCCTTGGTCCCACCTCCCTTGTGCCCACAAGCTTTGGTGTGCCACTGCTCCTCCTTCCCCTGGAACTGAGACCCAGGACTGCAACTCAGATTAAAATACGAACAATACAAGAGAATTCTGCGCCCAGTGTTAACAAAGCAACCCCTGTAATCTTCTTCTGACCAGATGTCTGATCCCCTTATCATCTGTAGGTTGAGAGGTCTGGGAACCACCCAAGTCATTACTGTTTCAGTCACCCCAAAGGCCACTGTTGGGCTGTTGGTGTGTGCCTTGTACTGGAGTGTGCTCACCTTTCCGAGTTGTCTTAGTCTGGAAGATTGTTTCACCTCATCCTTTTGTGTCTTCTGCGACTTCAGATTTTATTGTGAAGCCTTATTTCAAATTGTTCCTAGGGGTTTGGCTGAGAGTTCATGTCACTCCCACCTTTTCTCCACTCCAGTTTTTCATATTTCTTATGCAAATTGGAAAGAGATGATTTTTAATCTAAGAAAAATTTAAATTCTCCAAACTAATATCATAGACATTGCTGTACCCATGACATCTAAAAAGAGAAGTCCTTCCCAGAATTATGCAGCAAGCAAAGGTTGTGGGGAGCTCCTCAATTCCCTTTTTCCTCTGGGTCTTCCCTCCACGTGGTCAGTTATTTTCTTCTTTCTTCAGCTACCACCACACCTGGGACATGAAACTGACCTCATTCCCCAAGTATCCTGCGTACTCTTTCCACCCTGTAATTTGACTTTCCTGAGCGAAACTGCATGCTTAGGAATTGACCTGAGTATCCCTGAGGCTGCTCTGAGGAGACTACACAGCCAAGTGGGCCAGCCAGATGAAGATAAAATGAGAGTAGAGGAAATGGATATGTCTTTTTGGATAGAGATCTTTGAGGAATTCATCTAAAGGAGCCACTGGTGATGAAGCTGCCATGCCTCTTCTCAGGTTGTTGGAGAAGCTTCTGATTAGAGATACTTCTCTGAAATCTGACCCCAACCTCTTCCAGTCCCACCACTGAGCCTCCTTGCATTCACCTTTGTCTATAGTATTAGAGCCTCATTAGATTTTTTTTCCTAATTGTTCAAAGACTCACTCATGCTACAGTGAAAAAAGGAAGATTATCATCATTCTCATTAGATATTTTAATCCTTTCAGAAGCTCCTAATGGCTTAAGTGGTGCCACAAGATCTGCTTTTGAAGTTCCTCAAGAATCACTTCCTATTTCCTGGATTAACAGAAGGGATGCCTTGACATCCCCAGAAGAGAGGAACAGGAACAGAAACTCTCCAAGTCAGTGGGCAGCAATTGTGCATGTTCTGGGTGCGGTTTTAGGAGTCAGTTTGAAAGCCACATGATGCCTCTGTGATCAGGATAAAGCACAGGTTTGGGGGGTAAGGGAGCTGCTTTAGTGAAGGGATTGAGAAGCATCCTGAGATTTTCTTCCTGGGCATTGGGAAGCCCACGTCAGGGAAGAGTCTGGCCTGGAGATTACTAGATACAAAGGTTTTCCTGTCCTAGGCGTTAAAGTCCATGTCTTTGGAGAAACACTTAGTCATGCCTCTCCTTTTCTAGCACTACCCAGAACAGCTGGAGAGATACAGGTATAGTAGGAAAACATGAGGCTTTGCCATTTCCGGAATATATTTAGAAGGAAAACACTGGTGTGATAATGGTGGCTGGAGCTCCACAGTTTTGAGTTACCCGAGATCTGTGATCATTATGTGCATTTCTTCTTTCAGAAATATAACATTTACTCCTCTTACCTTTTAGGAAAGAATTCTTCATCTTCTTCAGTTTCAGCCTGTCAGTACATTCTTGTAAGGCACTCCTGCTGAGGCCGTGCCCTCTACCAGTGCAACTGGCCTGTGTCCTGCAATGTGGAGTATTGCCTCAGACACCAGAAGCTTAAATGACTCGTCCACAGTCTTGGAGCCACTATGTGCCAGTGGTAGGACTTGAACCCACTCTCACCATTACACCACTACGTTAGGGCTAGGGTCATGCCTACGGGTAGACTTCGATTGACCTGTTTGTGTCCAGTATAATTGAAGGTTCTTGAGAACAGGGACCGTTTAATGCGCTTCTATTTGTATGCCCAGTGCGTGCTACCCAGTAGATACTCAAATATTTGCTGATTCAGCATATTGTCCTTCTTGGCTATCTTTTTATGGGGATGTTTATGTGAAAATATGTTCGTAACGATAGTTTTTCTCTTTATTATGATTGCATTGATTTTGTTCATGCAAGAGATTTTATATTTTTTTAAGGTTTTGTGATCTTCTTTACTTATTGCATTAAAAAAAACTCTCCCCCAGACCACAGTTGGCAACTATGGTTCCTCTTGCATTCCTGAACATTTCTGTTGTGGTGGTTGTGGTTATAGTATGATATTAGCTTATATATTGCATGAGATGGAGCTAGGTGATACAGTGATAGAGCTCATAATGCTTATTAGCTATGTGACCTTGGGCAAGTCATTTAACCCTGTTTGCCTCAGTTTACTCATCTGTAAAATGAGCTGGATAAGGACACGCCGAACCAGTCAAGTATCATTGCCAAGAGAACCCCAAATGGGGTCACAAAGAGTCAGCTGCGACTGAAATGACTGAACAACATCATATTTGATAAACTCCAATAATAAGGAGCTATCACCCTCAGGATGAAGCATGAAGTTCTTTGTCATTTAAAGCTCTGAGAACTTGGGCCCTTTCAACCCTTCCAGGCTTCTGAGACTTTCCTTGGCACTTTCCCTAAAGGCTTTTGAAAACTTTAAAACGCAATATAAGAGCTAGCCACTGCTATTATTACTTTTGATGATGATGATGATGAAGAAAACTCTGCATATGCACAACTGGACCTGTAGGTCTAACCCTTTTCTATCCCTAACATAACACTAACCCGAATCTGAAAAGAGGAAATGATCATATATTTCCCTTATTCCTTGTGGGTCAACATCTACAGTCCCTTGAAAGAGACATCACCTTTAGAATAGAAGTTGGAAAAAACTGTCCCTTGGATCAGCCCCATCGTGACGTGGAGCTCAGCTTCTCTGGGCAGAACTAAAACAACAGCGAAGTTTAGAGGGAAGTGCTGACGAGAATGCTGACTCCAGTGTATTGTTAGTACGTTCTTCCTTGGGAATGAAATAAAGGCAATGATATGGCTTGTGATCCACATTGTCCTGTTCTTCTCCCAAGACCCTTTGATGGATTGGACATATTTTATTCCCAGTTGCATCTAATCAAGGGCAAATGTATCTATTTCTGCTTTGTACCTAGTTACTCTTTTAATTGTCCAAAATGACAAAGTTTGATTCTGTGCTCAAGTCCCTTCACAAGACAGACAAGTCTGTGACTGTTTCAATGCAGGAATTACAATGAAGGGATTCAGTGAATCATGTCATATTGCAGGGAATACATGACTTTGGAGGAAGAAAGTAAGATTTTTAATGGGACAAAAATGGTTTTTGGGCAAAGGACAATGTGAAATGTAACAGAATGACCAGACACTCATAGATCAATCGCCCTGCCCAGATTTGGGACCCTGAACGTATTTATGACCATCTGTGTAACATATACATATATACATACATTCATATACACATATATACATATGTGTGTATGCATGCGCATATGCGTGCGTGTGCATGCGCGCGCGCTTGTGTGTGTGTGTGTGTGTGTGTGTGTGTGTGTGTGTAGTCAGGCTAATTCACGTGGCATCAATTCATACAGTCATTCCATGTACTTTTTATACCCGACACATTTTTAAACTGAAGATAGACAGGTAAATTTGTAGCACAAGAATAAATTTCTCAGCAATGTAGGAACTCCTAGGACAGGTCATGAAACCATATACTAGCTATGTACTCTCCTCGTCTTGGCCACATGACTTGGCTACCTCTCTCGTTCTTGTGTTTTTCTCCATACAAATACCTACTTTTTGTCTAGGCGGAAAAAGAGACTCTGCATTCACACATTTCCTTGTTGTAAGACGGAGAACATTAAGTGTGAGTCCTGTGTTCAATGATGCGAACTCAGTTCATAAACATTTTTTCTCATCCCCTGGAGAGGGTGTCATATATAATGCTCTTGCTTGGTCTCCCTCAATACAACTACTATCCCCACACTGCATCAGAACAGTTGGAAGTCTCTCAATCCAAGAAGTGGAACCAAACTCCCCAGAAAGTTAAGTCTGGTCCAGGGTTTAAGGGAGATTAGGAAGGTTCAGTTGACATTCTTGGACTGGGGCATCCCAGCTAGATTTTAAGTTTGGAGGAGCCCTTATCAACTTCACGTAACTCAGCAAATCAGGAAAGTAGGGGATTGTCACAGAAACCACCAAAGGCCTCTCTAGATAATTTCCGATCCTTTCAAGTTCTCTGGAAGAAGAGGTATGAAACTTCATATCCTAAAGGGTCTACTTTTTCTAAAGTAATGGTTGCTTTGTTGTCTTAACTAGACAGAGGATCCAAAATACGCAAGTTGAGAGATGAAGAAGGGGAGAAACATTTAGTTTCTGCTGAAGTTCCCCCAGTCAAAGTCTAAACAGGATGGTACTATATCAGACATAGAGGTTTACAGGGAACATGGGAGGCATTTCTACCAGATGAAAGTCATTTCAATGTTTCTTCCCATCATTAACTTTATTGACAGTGTTACACTGTGAGGTTCCCTAAGGGTGGTTCAGGGTAGAGATAGGTTTCAGAGTCAGAGTTTTCCATTTAAATATGGAAAGATCAAATAAGTTAGCCATGTGATCTTGGACACAATTTCCTAGGAAGGACCTTGGGGAGAAAGACATGGACCTGGGATTTGATCCAGAAATTCAAGTAATGGGATTCACAATGATTAGTATCGGATATGGCATTCTGTTTCTGTTCCCCAACTCTTCTGTGTTAAGGAGGGAGCCAGACACCCGAGCATGAAAGGATGTTTGATTTGGGATGCCTTCAGAGCAGTGAACCACACCAGACTTTCTTCTTTTCTCCACTTAAGAGACAAATCCCAGGTCTTACTAGGATTTGTGATCTCCCCAGGGCAGATAGCCTTCCAAATTTCCTTAAGGAGTGAGAAGAGTAATTCAGACTGAGATCAAGATGAGTGGAAGATTGCAGAGTCTTTTGTGGAATCAAGAAAAGAAGGATAGTATTTGCTGTTCTTATATCATTTACACCTCTCTCCTCTTGCAATATTTCTTTTCAAAACTGTCTGCATTTCTGTCCAACCTTCTTTGGATTGATTCCCCTTGCAGACAGCTGCATACCACGGCAACAAGAAACACACCTGACCAAAGACTCCACATGCACCCCTGAGAGGGCTGAGAATGAATGCGGTACAAAGAGAAAGTGGAAATGGTGTGAGTAAGAAAGAGAGCTGAAGCAAGAGGAGGGTCAGTACAGCCTTCCTAGAAAGTCTTTGGCCTCAGTTTAAATTGAATAAATATGTCAGGCGGCAGGATATCAATTTACTCTCACCATCTTTCCTGGAAATCACTGGAATTGCCACATGGCTCCTCTCATCATTCCTCTGAGTTTTCAGACCAAAACTCCTTTCTCTAGGATCACTTCCTGCCCCCCATATATCATCACGCCGTTCAGATTGTAAACTCCTTTGAGAAGAGGGACTGCTCCTTTTTTATTTGTATCCCCAGGGCTTAGAATGGTCCTTGACTTCCTAAATGTTTCTTCATGCATTCATTAATTCAATCATTCCTTCATTCACTCAGTCAGCCATTGAACCAGCTGGTGACTTGGTTCGTACAACTTCCTGAGATGATTTCTCTTCTCTAGTGTAAGTTGTCTCCCTTCTATTCACAGTCCAGCTCCTAAAGTTCCTCAAATATCCCACCTACATTGCACTTCCTCTAAACTCCCAGAGAACATATTATCTATATGATTCATCTGGCATTTCAACTGCAAGTCATGTCCTCATTCCTTGATGTCACGGTCCTTTTTAAGAAACAAAGGACAAACACAAAATGTCCTAGGAAAAACCTGCACTGCTTCTTATATCTCCTTGCTACTTTCTGGAATTCTTCATTCAGTTGGGTATATATTTCACTTTCTCCTTTCCCTTTCCCTTTCCTTCTTTCCTCAGGTATTGAGTACTTTTGATTTGTAATATTTTCTGATAGCCGCTTCAGGAGAATACTAAAGAAATGGAAACAGTCCTTAGAACTGAGAAGTCTTTTTTCTGGTACATTACCACAAGGAATGGGCAGTTAGGTGGTGCAATAGATAGAGCACCAGTGCAGGAGTCAGGAGGACCTGAGTTCAAATCTCACCTCAGACACTTGACTCTCACTAGCTGTGTGACCTTGAGCAAGTCACTTAACCCCAGCTGCCTCCTCCTGGGTCATCTCCAGGCATCCTGATGAATATCTGGTCACTGGATTCAGATGGCTCTGGAGGAGAAGTGAGGCTGGTGACCAGCACAGCCTTCCTTCACTCAAAAAACAAAGTCAAGTGTAAGTCGTGTCATTATTTCTCTGATGGTGTGGTCTTCTTCAGCAAGGAAGGGTGAACACACCACAGGAAAAACAAATATAAGCAAATATAGAAATATAAAATAACTCTGGCATTGTCACAAAGTAGAAACCCATTGCATTCTGCGCCTGTAAGGAAGACTAGAATATTTGGATCTCTCTGAGCTTACTGAGCTGCATGCGCAGTGGCACCAATTTCTTCAGTGTATCCTTATTAATGTACATGTTTCTTCCTTTATTGCCATCCTAAGTGAGGAAAACGTTTATTTATGTTTTTCTGTATACAACACTTATTTCAGTCCTTGGCTCTTAGCAAGCAATTAATAAATGCTTGGTAACTGGATAGTTAATACTGATTGATGATTCCCAAAGCAAAAATTGTATTTAAGAAATTGGATTCAAATCAGGTCTTAGGGGTTGAGTTTAATAATTTTGACCACATATGTCTTCCCACTGTTCCTAAGAAAACATAGAGAGTACTCTGTATGACCATTATAATCATATATCATATGATCATTATGAAATTATAATCATAAGGATAATTATTTGAATATTTGACTAATTACAACTCCCCATACCTAACGTCAATCCATTGTTGACAGACCTTAAGGGGCAAGCATCATTGTAAGAATTTCTGTACGAAGGACTGAAAGAAATATCATCAGTATTTTCTTCCTCTTGGATTTCAAAGGCAGCATTAAAAAGTACCATCAGTTTCTGTTTTCTTGTAGGTCTATCTGACTCTCGTGGACATTCTTCTCCTCCAAAGGCAAAAGGCATGATTGTGAGTATTTTCTTCTTTTCCCAAACAGGAATTGGAGTTACAGGGAATTCCTTTCTTATCAGTGTCTTCATCATCATGTTTCTCAGTAGACAGAGGCCTAGACCCACAGACACGAATCTCACACAGCTTGCTTTGGCTAAGTGGTGCTTCTATCAAAGGGTGTCCCTCAGAAAATGGTAGCCATTGCAATGAAGAATTCCCTGGATATCACTGGCTGTAAAATTCCCCTCTACCCTCCCAGAGTTGTTCAATGCCTTTCTATCCCCTTGACCTGCCTCTTGAGTGGCTTTCAGGACAGCATTATCAGCCCGAACAACTCAAGTTCAACAGATCTTAAAGCCAAAGTCCCAAAGTACATCCTTCCCACCAGTCTCCTATGGACTTTCCAGCTACTTCTAAATGCCTTTTTTCTATGGGAATTATGGATCCCAAGCTCATCAGGAACATCACTGAGAAACAGCATTATGGATACTGTTCGCATTTAGTTCCTTCTGGATTTTGTGCTTCCCCGTGTGCTCTCATTCTCTCAGTTCCTGATGCTGTGATTAAGGGATTCATGGTCTTTGCCAGAGGCTACTTGGTGTTTCTGCTGTACAGGCACCACAAGCATATAGAGCCAATTCACGTTACCTGCATCTCTGCTTGAGTCGCCCCTGAGACCAGGGTCACCAAAACTATCCTTCTACTGGGGAGCATTTTTGTCTCCTCTTATTCCCTTGATTGTGTCTTGGCAGCTTCTCTGTAATTTATGAAGTCCCCACCCTGGCTGGTGCACACTTCTGCATTCATGACTTCTCTTTTCTCCAACTATTCGTGCTTGCTTGTTGATTAGCAGTGACTCACAAGTTCCCTAGTGCTGCTTTACTCTTTAAGGGAAGAGAAGCTCCAATTTCAATGGTAACAACATGTAAATATACTCTGTCACAGGTGACCCATGGAAGGTTCCCGTCAGGTGGAAGGAATTGTGATAAGAGATAAAGATGAACAGTAGAAAGAATTCTGCTATCCAGCCTCAGCTAGCCCAAGCATCCCTAGAGAGATCCCTCTGCAGAAATATGTGAATAGTGAAGTCACCAAAAGGCCAGCTTGAGAGCAAATGGCAAAGTATAGAGTACAATCCATTACGCTTTTGAGTGGTACCAGAATTCCCTACATTATCTCCACAGGGTCTCCATTCTCTTCCTGAACTACAGAAGACAGGCTTTAGGGAATTCTGGATGGATACTGGTCCATGTGCACAACCCTAGAGGTCAGCCCAATCCTTGGCTTGCTGGGTAGCAGGCTGGGAACTAGCTGGCTGGCTGCTTAGCTGACTCCTGAGTGGAGAGAGAAGACTTGGGGGACTTCAAAGAGGATCCAGGATAGCACTCCAGAAAACAGAACCTGAAGTCAGCAGAGACTCGAAAATTCTAGTCTAAGAGAGTAGCATTGGGCATTCAGAGAAAAGTCCAGAGAGGGCAGTAGTTGCCTGAGTGAAGCTATAGGAGAAATATCTTGGGCACATCAGTCTAAATAAAACCTGAAGCCGGTGATGTAAGCCAGTGTTGGTAAGGGGAAGACCAAGCTGGAGAATGCCGAAGGGATAAATGGAGTTGGGAACAATCAGGCTACCAGGGGGCAGAAAATAGTCTAACCTTGACAAGTGTGTACGAATTAGAGATGAATGAGGGACAGGGGTGGGGGTATGCGGATGTGTGTGTGGCAACAGCAGCAGGGGTCTTCTCGGAAAGTGTGAAGGTCCCTTGAGGACAAGCAGTGGTCATAAGCAAAAGAAACTTTATAAGAGAGAGAACTGGGGGATGGGTGGTGGTGGAGGAGACCAATAAGGAGACAGAGAGAGTGAGAGAGGCAGAGAGACTTTGAGAGACAGATAGAGAATATGTCAATAGCTGGGAGTGAAATACACAGCCATCCAGAGTGAATGAGAGACACTCCACCCTAAAGAAAACAGAATGTAGAATGCATGATTGTGCTGCTTCAGGAAGACATAATGGAAAGCTAGAGGGATCCTCTACCATGCTGGAGCAGATTCTCTTTTGCCTCAGCTGCAGTCAAAAAGACCAGTCGTGACCAAATGGCTCACCATCCAAATTCCTGAAGGAAAAAGGTAGAGGAGGAAAGAACATGAAAGCAGCGAATTGGGAACTGAACAAACATGAGGAAACAAAACCTCAAGAAATGGTGGGGAAATGAAGCAGCCCACCAGGCACCTCCAGAGAAGGACCTTAGGGGAGCCAAATGGAGGTGGAAGAAGCAAGGTATTTTTTTTTAAAACACCTTCTCTCCCCTCCATGCTGCGCCTGCAGGTGTTTGGTTGTTCTTGTTTCTTATGTTTTCTCTTTTACTTGTTTTGGGCGGGGGATTCTTGGTTACACATATGGAACTTTCATCAAATTCCTTATTGTCTTCAGAGAGAACAAAGGGAAGTTTGGTTTGAGGGAAAGAGAGAATGGAGCTGACGCTTCAAACAAATTACAAAATTTTCTCTTCTACGCAAGAGGTAAAATATAATGGGAGATAAATAATCCTTGTGGTGGAGGAAAAACGAAAAGTGGAGGAGGAGAAAGGAGATTTAGGGGGTCAAATGCTGTCCCTTTTGCCATCCTCTCTCTGCCCTTTCCAGAATGCAGAGAATAGGATACCCACTCTCCTTGGAAGGTCAGGCAAAACACATTTCCACCTTAGAAATGTTGCTTCAAAAAAACATCTTCTTTGTTAAACTATCCCTTCTTGTTCTTTGTCCATTTATCTATAGAATAATGTCTCCTACTCTTAGAAATTTCACAAAGTTCTGTTTATATTTTACATATGAGATTGCTGATCAACTGTTTATAAAATTTATGTTTCTCCATTTTCTGCTTTCCTTCTCTTGGCCACACTTATTATTTACAAAATCTTTTTAAAGTTCCTTCCATGAAAATTATACACTTTACACATAGCTTTGTTCTCTATCTCCTCTTTCTTCCTAAATTATTCACCTACCCATAACTCTGAGAGGTCATATCTTCTGTGTTCTAACTTTCTTCTATAATTTCCCTCTGTATCTAGTCTACATTTCCAGTGTGGTACACCGTCTAAGATCTCGGTCTCTACCAAGTTGCTGCCATACCACTTTCCAGTTTTCCCAACAACTATTTTAACTAAATAATGAATTCCTCTCCCCAAATCTTGGATCTTTACCCTTGTCCAATACAAACTTATGGTGTTGACTTGCTTCTGTCAGTTGTATATCGTCTCAATTCCATTGATCTGCCTTTCTATTTCTGAGCCAGAACCAGATAGTTTTGACAATTGCTGCCTTAGTAAACAGCTTCAGATGTGACACTGTTCAATCTCTATCCCTCACGTTTTATTCATTATTTCCTTTCATGTTCTTGACTTTTACAATTTCCAAGTGAATTTTGTAATGTTTTTCTCATTTACATTCTTATTTTTACTCACTATTTATTTCCCTTTTCAGCTGACTTTGTGGGGTTAAATTATCTTCTCCCCTTACCCTTGTATTCCTAATTTTAGGATGACGGTGGAAGAAGAAGCTCTCAAAGAATGGCCACAATGATTTTCAGTAAAGCATGAGACCAGTAGAGAAAGGAAGGAGAGGGTGACATGGTTAGCTTGCTACTGAAGTGAGCAGGAAAGGGTGAGGGTTAGAAAGTTGGAGTAGGATCATCTTGCTTCAGTAAGAGACCAGTTAACATTTTTAGCTGGCATAAATTTGTAGTGAGACAAGTGCCATGAATCTCTCCATTTCCATTCAGCAGCATGTGAGTAAAACTTAAGTAGGTGAATGGCAGGAGTCGTCCAAGGTTGGTATGTGGCAACATGTGATGGATGATAAGTGAGCAGGGGATTCAAGTGCAGAGGATAGGGCACAATTGATTGAGTCAAGATTGAGAAAGGAGGAGAGTGTAGCCATAGGAGAGGCTCTGACCTGAGATAATCCTGCTGGAAGGTGGGATGAGAGGTAACTGTGGGGATGAAGAGAAGGCTTAGTAATACACACACACACACACACACACACACACACACATGCATAGGGTGAGAAGGAAAGTAAAGGAAATTCATCATCTTGATCATGGAAATGAAAAGCTCATAGGTGATGGCAAGAACAAGGTTATGGCCATGTTTGTGTTGTAGCTGAGAGGGAGTAGAAGAGTAGTTCATGGGATCTGTGTAAATTGAGGAATTTTAAATTTAGGACCTTTGAAGGAGTATCATTATATTGATGAACTAGAGAAAGATTGTAACCCAGGCAATGACCTTGTGAGAAAAAAGGGGGAACGTTTTAGGTGTCAGTATATAAGATCTATGAGAATCTAGGCTGGGAGATAATGGTATGCTAGGATTACTCAGCAGCTGGGAAAAGGAGAGCTATAGGATCCTCTGTCCAATGACTTGAGGGAGACGACTAAGAGATCTGTGACCACAGAATGCCTTCATTTTCCTCTTTCAAATGTTAGGAGTGTTCAGTAGAATAAATGGTCCTTTGTGAAACAGGATTAAGAGAAGCAATATTATATACATTGTATACAATGAAGAAATGCTGATGATATTTCCAATAAGATCTCATGTAAAACAAGGATGACCAAACCTGTTCCCAAAAAGACACAGGAGAAGTCACTTTCCCTTCTTTGCCAAGGTAGGGAATGATCAATATGATCAATGATTATACATGCAGTGTCAAACTTTTTGAATGTGTTTGATTTCCTAATTTTTTTTCCTTTTTTTATTGCTTGTTATGTGGATTTGCTCTCTGTAAAAGGAAGTTGAAAGGGGAAGGTATTTGGGGAAAAGACTAATGGGAAAATACATAAAAACCAAATGGATAAGATTTTATTTTAAACTTTTATAGCCAAAAAGAAGAACTTGAATTTTAGCCTAGAAACACTGAAGGCTCCAAGGATGGTGCTGTCTACCTTACCTTACTGATGAAGAAAGCTGACAAGTGAGAAATATCCCTTGAATTTTCCAATCACAATTTCTAGGTGACTTCCGGGGACAGCACTTTCAATTTAGTGGTGGGGAGATGAAAGCCAGATTGTAGGAGGTTGAGGCTATGGAGGGATTAGAGGGTGAAGGAATGGAGGCAGTGAATACTGACTAACTTTTTCACATAGTTAACAGTGAGTGAATCGGTTTTCTTTTGGGATAAGGGAGACCTGAGCATGTTTATTGGTGATAAAGAAGGAGCCAGGATAGATGGAAACATTGAAGAAGAGTGTTATTGGGATATGAGGAAGGAAATGGGAGGTCATCAGTGGAGTTAGGTTTTTGGGGAGTTGCAAGGGAAAAAGACAAAAGGACCAAAGGAGGCAGGTTTTCTTTGCAAGGGAGTCAAGTGACATAATATTTTTATACTAGAACAAAGGTGGGGATAAAGAAGAATGTTGAATATTTTTTCAACTTCATTCTTCTTTTACCTGATACTGACGATCTCAGGACATATATCCAGCTCAAGACATTGGCACAGAACAACTCTTGAGAAGAAGCCAAGTTTAATTTCTTGTTAGCTGGAACAAGGTAAACTAATACAAGCAGCATTGTTGAGAACACCTTTCTTCAAATCCTTAGAGAAGCTGATTTATTTCCTGATGATGGAATTTATTTTAATTATTTTAATTTCTTCTTGTATGACAGTGATAACATGCATTTCTATTTGATCAGAAGGTGCATTTCCCACTACTGATATTATAGCTCAGGAAGATTGCAACTGGGAGTAACTGGGAGAGGGGATGGGACTGTTTGTGCTGTTTTGAGAGGAGAGGGGGGACCCTAGACTTTCATTGTATACTAGATACTTTATCACTTAAATGAGCCAGGTGTGGGCTGGACTTCAGTCACTGTGCCCTTCATTCCTGATTTCTCTTCAACTGTCCCGAGACAGAGAGAGACACAGAGAGAAAGAGACAGAGAGAGAGAGAGAGAGAGAGAGAGAGAGAGAGAGAGAGAGAGAGAGAGAGAGAGAGAGAGAGAGAGAGAGAGAGAAATAGAGAGAGCTGGAAAGAAAGTGAGTTAGGCTTAGGTGGAGGAACTAAATTAATAATTTAAGCTTCTCTTAGTGACCAGGATGTGCTCAGCAACCAATGAAGTGCTTATGGATGCTCAGCAATCAGTTTATTGGTACTGAACACACAGATGGAAGTAATGTGAAATTTCAAATAATCTAACTGGGGGGAGGGGAGAAGGTGTCCATCTCTGTGTTCAGGTTGGAATGGCAATCAGCATCCATTTGGAGGCATCAAGAAAACTTCTAAAGACTTGCAGAATTTGGGAACCCTCAGTTTCAAATTCAGGTCTTTTGATCTCATGTAAATGACTATGAAGGAGAAAAGGCAGAGGAAGGAAACTAAACCTAAGGGGTGAGATCAATGTCTTTCCCAACTGGTCACATTCTTGGTCATATTCCTGCCTGCTTTATGTGTGTCTGGTCAGGCTTAGTGGCACAGACCTGTAATCTCTACTACAGAAGAGACTTGGGTTGGTGCATTGTTTGAGCTTGGGACAGTGGAGTTAAGGCAGGTCAACCTTCCACACTGAACATGGCATCTGGTCTTGTAGGGAAGAGCAACCTCTCCCAGATTGGAAAGAGAGCAAGGCAAGAGCTGTGACAGTTAGCACTAGCTCTGGGCCTGGAAATGACCACTGTATTTTCAGCCTGGGTAAGAGTGGGAGACTCTGACTCAAATGGACAGAAATGGAGAGATATACAGATAGATAAATGACAGATGAAGACACAGAGATATGTAGGTCAGTATCTATGTACATATATCACCTATATTTATTTCTCTATCTTATATATACATATGTGTGTGTATGTGTGTGTGTGTGTGTGTGTGTCTGTGTCTTTTTCTACACTGACATATACATCTATCTGGTCAACAAGCTGTGGTTCCTTAAATCAAGCTTGCCTCATGTCTTGGCATAGTCTGTGCTAAGTGAATCTCTGTTTTGCTGGCAGCTATGCCTTGCAAGGTTGGAGGAGCAGAGATTTAGAGTTGGTCAAACCTTCCCATTTATCAAGGGAAGAAACTAAGTGCTGCAGAGTTGGAAGTGGTTATAGCTAGTAAGCAGTCCAGCTGGGATTCAAACCCAGGTTTTCTCTGCATTACCCTCTACCCCAGCCAATAATCTAAATAATACAAATAACCCTAACTATTAGAACAAGGGCATGAGGATAAGAAATATGTCCCTCAGGAACTCAGTGATCATCAGGGAAGTCCCGGTGAATATCATTTATGTGAACTCACTTGACTCCAGGAAAACTTGTGGGCAATTTTCAATTGCTGGGGAATGGAAGCTCAATTCCATGTGGATAGTCTCAGGCGGGTAAAGGTGGGAACTTCTAAATCTTAGAGTTCTCAAGAGGCCCCCCAGGAAACGACTGGGAATCGAGGTGAACCGAGCTATCTCGTGTATTTCCGCCTCTTCCCGTGAGAAACGTGATGGGAGAGAGCTCTCCCCGCCCTTGAGATTGTCCCGGATCTGGGCACACCTATTGTTATCTAAGAGCACGGTATTCAGGTGGAAACTATGCGGCTGGAGAGCTTAATTAGGATCAGGAAAGCCTGAAAGCGCTCTTAGGCGGGAGGGGCGCGGAGTGGACAGGGCAGAAGGCTCCGCTTTTCCTCTCTCTGCTCTCCCCTCCCCCTCTCTCCCCACTTACACTTCTACTTCCAATCTCTTATTGTAAGATCTTTGCCTCCTTGGGAGATTCTTCGCTCCCTCCTAAGGAAGAATTCCCCTGCACTTGTAACCAGAACCCTGAATAAAGCTCAACCCTTGTTCGACTCTGATAGGTCTCTTCTCTCATATGAGTATCCGGTTTGGCCAGCCAAAGACCTGCGAGAGGTAAGGTAAGACTCGGGTAGCCCACAGGCCTCTAGGCCTGGCATTCAATATCAATAATTTCTTCTCATACCCACCTAGTTCCCAGCTGGGAACCTTTAAATTAAACTCAGGCCCAGGTAGTTTGACATTCACCATTCTAACTGACAGAGGCAAAGAAAAGCAAAGGGAAGAGTAAAGCACGTCATCAGAACAGAAGAAAATAAATCAGAAGTCACCATGACTTTCGAGCCTAAATGGGTCATCCTCCTTCTTACTGAGTGGTTTGGGAAGTGAGATCCTACAAATTCAGAGCCCCTGGAGGAGACACATATTTCAAAAGATTTAATTTTACAAATTTTTGAAATCAATTTGTTTTCAATTTTCAAACATCACTTCCATAACTTTTAAATTTTCTCCCCTTCCCTCCACCCTCCCTGAGAAATCATGCAACCTTATATGAGTTCTACACATCCATTCCTGTTAGACACATTTTCCTATTAGTCATGTTGCATAGAAGAATGAAAACGAATAGGAGAAACCATGAGAAAAACCAATGGAAAACACAACACAAGAGAAAATAGTCCACATGCTTCTGTGTTCCCATTCCAGTTATTGCTCTGGATGTGGTTGGCATTTTGCCTCAAGAGTCATCTGGGAATGCTTTAGGTCCTTACAGTGCTGTGAAGGACTAAGTCTATCAGACAGTCCTCACACATTGTGGCTGTTATCGGGTATGATGTTCTCTTGGTTCTGCTCATTTCACTCAGCATCAGTTCATAGAAGTCTTTCCAGGTTTTTTCTGAAGTTTGCCTGTTCATCATTTCTTATAGCAAAATAGTATTCCATTACATTCATATACCACAAATTGTTCAGCCACTCCCCAATTAATAGGCATTCCCTCAATTTCTAGTTTTTGTCCACCACGAAAAGAGCTGCTATAAATACTTTTGTATGTGTGGAGGACACGCATTTTTAAAGTTCTTCTGAAACAGAATTGAAGGGCAAAACTTTCAGCCAAATGGGGCTTCTGTCTCCATGCTGTCAGTCTCTGCTTCTAAACCACAGTTTTTCTCCTTGATCTTTGAAGTCTCACGGACAGTGAGGCACCTCTGGGGTACCTGGACACTACCCAGGGGATCTTAAGTGCCACATGAACATGAAACACAGCAGAAATTCCCTTTGCCTCCAACATTTGTACAAGTCTCTTCCCTCAATCCTGAGCACAACTTAAGTGCACAAAGCCTTCATGGCATGCAGCTTACTGGGAGCATAGCACCGGTTAGACCTCAAATGCAAAATTCTGCTACCATAGCAAATTGACTTGAATACGATGGTGATGGTTCTGTGTGTGTCTGTTATGGTTCCTCTTGTGCATCATGGAGGCAGTTTGGAGAGAGAGGTTGTAGGATTTAAGGAGGCTGAGAAAACAGGAGACCAACAGAAAGTCAGGGACCAAAAGAATACAGGACCAGGAAAACAATGTGTCTAACAACCGTGGAAAGACCATCAACTTTGAAAACTCTGAAAAATCCTGTAGGAGTCGTGATAAAACCTACCAACCTCTGGGCAGAGCAGGGATGTCCTCAGGATGCAGACTGAGACAGATGTGTGTATGATTGTGCATGTACAGATGTGACCGAGGTGACAATTTATTTTGCTTGACCACACAAATTGGTGGCAGCTTGTTTTTCTTCTTGCTTGTTGGTTCCCTGGTGGGGAGAATGAGGTGTAAGGGAGACAAAATAGATGCCTGTTCATTGTGAAAATTAGTTCCTTTAAGTAGCGTGATGCAAGGGATATAATGTCTTCAGGAGAAAGTTCAGTTTCAGTTAGTATAAGCCGATAGAAAGAACGAAAGAGGAAACTATCTAGGATGATATGTAACAGCAGCTTCAATAGCTTCTTCCCCAAAGAATACAGGAATTGTTACTGTATGTTTAAGAGGCAACGGAATCTTAGAGTGATAGGTTAACTTCTCATTCTAGGGGAAATCTGAGAGAAGATTGAAAGCTTGTCATGCAGAAGAAACTGTTAATGTGATGGCTGAAGAAAGGAATAAGTAAAAGAACTAAAGGAAGTTCTTTCCTGACAGGATTGGGTTTATTGCTTTTCTTGCAAGGACATATGAAGAAAATTCTAGAGAAGGGCCTTCATTTGATGTACTGAGAGAAGAGAATGGTGGGACTGTCTTTGCGGAATTGAGAAGTCAGCAGCTGTAATGATGCTGAAAGGTGACTTCACCTTTGTTTTTTTCATAGATGATTATATTATAAATAATTATTTATGCTTTTCTTTCATTTTTGTTACACAATTAATAAATAGAATAGTCAATAACCTTGTGCTCATTTAAATTTAGGGAGGCACAAAGATTGAAAGTTTCTAGGTTTTATGGGTATAAGGGCTAATTGTTTAATTGATCAGAGAAATGTTGCAACTGGTCATTAATAGCAGAACATCTATTTTCACTGGAATTTGGGATAAGAATGAATAAGGAAAATATCTTGGAATTCATGTGGTAGAACTTGCTCATTTCGCATGTGAACAAACAGAGGCTCAGAGAGGTAAAATAAGCTGGAGGTCACTTTATGGCTGTCTCCATAGAGATTCAAACCACCAAAGTAGGGTCTAGGTTATCTTCTCATGGCCAAAGTAGGACTACCTAACCTCTAGGAACTGCCTAATTCCACCCTAGATGAGAGATGCCAAGAGGTGTTTGGGTCTGTAGATGCTACAGAGAGAGGCAACATGCTATCACCACTCCAGCCCACCAAGTGGAGGTTTGGTTGGAGAGGATCTGGATCAGACACCAGAGGTAGAGAGGATTCCTCTCAGATGCAAAGCAGCTTCTCAGTGCTGAAGATACATATCCCCACACCCCTTTTGATCTAATGGCTGCCAAAGAAGGAAACAGGCTGTGCCTTTGACACACGTTCTTATTCCAAATGACCAAAGTCAGCAGGCCCAGGCAATGAACATGTCTTCTGGATACAGTGACAGCCCGTGGCTTCTCCTCTCACTTGGGATTCAGGGGTTAGGGAACTTCTTTTCCTGTTGAAAGTGGAACAAGCAGTGCTTTTGCTTTGCTTTTTTTTTTCTTTTTTTTCTTTTTTTTATTTAACTTTTAACATTTATTTTCACAAAGTTTTGGGTTACAAATTTTCTTCCCTTTTATCCCCTCCCCCCCCAAACCCAAGCATTCTAATTGCCCCTGTGACCAATCTGCTCTCTCTTTTATCCTCCCTCTCTACCCTTGTCTCCATCTTCTCTTTTGTCCTGTAGGGCCAGATAGCTTTCTTTACCCCTTAACCTGTATTTCTTATTTCCTAGTGGTAAGAACATTACAGTTGATCCTAACACTTTGCGTTCCAACTTTTTTAGCTCCCTCCCTCTCCACCCCTTCCCTTTGGAGGACAAGCAATTCAATATAGGCCAAATCTGTGTAGTTTTGCAAATGATTTCCATACTAGTTGTGTTGTATAGGACTAGCTATATTTCCCTCCATCCTATCCTGTCCCCCATTACTTCTATTCTCTTATGATCTTTTCCCTCCCCATGAGTGTGGACCTCGGATTGCATTCTCCTCCCCATGCCCTCCCCTCTATTGCTTTTGCTTTTCTAGCAAGCTTTGAGTCCAAGAAGGAGACAAGTGTTCAGAGTGTGCGGAGGTCTGGTATGAAGGCTCTTGGGGCACAGTGTGGGATGACTCCTGGGATCTGGCTGATGCTGAAGAGGCCTGTTCAACAACTGGGCTATGGCCCAGTCATGGGTGCTCCAGGGGAGGCTGCATTTGGCTGAGGAATTGAACCCATCTGACTGAATAATATTCACTGCAAAGGGAGTGAGTCCTCTCTTTGGCACTGTGCTGCTGATCCCTGGGGCAGAGAAGACTGTGGACACAAAGAGGATGCTGGTGTGAGGTGCTCAGCTGAGGGTCGGAGAACCTGGGCTGAGGCTAGGAACCTAGTCATTTGGTACCATGTCATGATGGCTTCGGGTGGTGGGGAGAGAAGCAGGTAGAACGAATGAAAGACCTAGATTGCTGCTGGGATCTGTGATCATCTTGGCACACACTGACTCTGAGCCTATTTTCTTCATCCCTCTCATGTGGAAATTTCTACACCAGAACTAAAAAGGGCACTTGATGGAGAGAGATGAGGAGACTCTGATATGTGCAGAAAGAGAAATTTGGGGAGATTACAGTAGGAATGAATCAGGCAGGAAGTAGCCTAGAACCTTGTCTCCTGTCCCCAGAATACAACTCTCTTCCTCCTTCCTCCTACAGGTGTTCCCATAAGTAGAGAATCTCAGGAATCCTCAGGTACAACTTTCCCATCCCTGGATTCACTGTGATGGAGTTAACAGGAAGGAGGGCACTCCAATAACTTCCATGGGGACAGCTCAGTTAAAAGAAAACCAGGCCCTCCTCTGTGCGACTCCCCCCTGCCCCACACACATACACATCAGGGAATCGGGAAACATCCTCCAGAAAGAAATCCCTCATGAACTGACCCCAAGGAACCGATCCTCAGTGTCTGAGCAACTTCAGTTCTTCCATGACCTTTCGATAAGGAGGAGCACAGGACCACTCTATTCCCCACTGCTAGGCTATTGGTGCTTTCCTTGAAATAGTCCTGTTTCCAAAGCCTCACCTGTGCTTGGACGCTATTGAGGGACCCAGTGATTTGAGAGATATGGAACTTAGGTATCAGTAGACTACAATTATAAAATAATCAGCCAACAAGTGCATTTGGAATTCCCACAAGGAGCCCAATGTCTTTATCTGGATATACTGACTGGCATTTAGCTCACTGGACATCATAGCAGGATCAGGGACAGAGGGCCCATGGCATTTCAGTAGGAAACCAAGTCACTGTGCAATTCTTTCACAGGTCACAAAACCTTCTAGCTGTTCTGGATCCTTGGGGTCATCCTGATAGTAAGTACTGTTCCTGCTTGTTCTCTTCCTGTGGTCCAGGGCTAGAAGATGGATTTAGTAAGTTAGAGGTGGGAAGCCCATTAGCCTGTGGCTGAGGAGGCCCAAGAGCAGTGGCTTCTCTAGGACAGGACGTTCACCTTCAGATAGCCAGGGCCTGAGTGTCGAACCTTAGTCTTGGGGTTAAAGAGTTTGCAAGGTGGTGAAACCTAGTAGGACAGAGAGAATTGGCCTCTTTAGGGAATCCCTACATCAGAAGTAAAAGGAAGGGCACCTGATGGAGCCAATGTATCAGCTCAGTCATTTCAGCATACCTTACTGACAGGGTTCAGCATGAAACATAACCTACTGGCATCACTTGGGCTTCCTAAGGGAAGCTCGTGAAGGACAGATGGTCAAGGGAGGCCTGACATACAAGAGGAGAAGGACATAGGACACAAGTGGAAGTCTTGTCATAAACAAATGAGGAATTCTAAGGATGTATTCCATTTGGGAAGGGAAACCGTAAAGTAGACAGTCCATGCTGAAAATGAAGAGATACCCAAAGAGTTGTGAATACATGTAAATCTGAGAGAAAGGGAGCCTCTAAATTCAATGAGAGGGGCATTGGTCCATCTGGGGAAGTACTAATGAGGAAGCCAAGAGATGAGATGTCAAAATGTGAAGCCATCAACCTGAGAACTCTATCTTCTTATGCTTTTCCCAAGTAGGGAATCTTCTTCAGGAAGTTGTTTTCAAGAAGATGCATGTTCACCAGAAGGAAGATGAGAATTTGTAATTTGGCCTTCCTTCAAGGAACCATTCAGAGTAACCTGACAAGCAGAAGG
This sequence comes from Notamacropus eugenii, assembly GCF_028372415.1. Taxonomy (NCBI): domain Eukaryota; kingdom Metazoa; phylum Chordata; class Mammalia; order Diprotodontia; family Macropodidae; genus Notamacropus; species Notamacropus eugenii. The sequence goes on along the minus strand of NC_092876.1, from coordinate 575,790 downwards.
ACCCTCTCGTCCCGTGCAATAGTGATATTACAGGGAAAGGAGAGTGGGAGATGGTCTTGAATGTTGTCGAGATTTTTTTATAAGGCAAACTCCTCAGCTAAGAGTAAAGGGGCAGGAGCCACCCCATGTATTCAGCCACCCTAGTCTGTGAGGTTCAAGGACCTTTTGTTCAGTTTGCAGGAACTCCCATGACGAGACTGGCCTCTAAATATCTGATAAAGAATAGATCATATCCACAGGAAGGAGTAATTTCTTGAAAAGACGTGCTGGAAAGGACTCAGTCCCAAGAACAGTCATCCTGCGGTTGGCCCACAGTCCATCTGGCCCCATATTCTAACTGGATGAAGCTCCAAAGACCTGGCAGGAAGTCACAGAATTAAACTGTCTTTGCTCCTTCTAATAACTGCTCTTTATAAGATCATAATATCAGAGATTTAGAGCTTAAAGCGATCTTAAAGGCCCTCAGATTCAACCCCTGAATATTACAAATGAAGACACTGAGGCACAGATAGCTTAAGTGACTTTCCCACAGTAACACAGCCTGTAGGTATCTAGATTGAGATTTGAACCCTGGTCTTTTTACTGCAAGCACAGGGGCCTATCCCCTGTACTATACTGAACCACTTGTATAGTGCCTTGAGGTTCACAAAGTTCATTCACATATCACATGACAGTATCGACAAAGCACTCTGTCCATCTTCAAATGTTAGAGAAATGTCAGTTATCTCATCCCTTCTTAACCTTTCCCTGGTTCCTCCTGGCTCCTGCCCCTTTACTCTTAGCTGAGGAGTTTGCCTTATAAAAAAATCTTGACAACATTCAAGACCATCTCCCACCTTTCTTCCCCTGTAATATCACTATTGCATATGAAAAGAGGGTCCTTCTGCTTGTCAGGTTACTCTGAATGGTTCCTTGAAGGAAGGCCAAATTACAAGTTTTCACTGTTTCTCATATTTCTTTTTGTTGACAATTTTGTAACTTTTAGTTAGTATTTTATTTTCCCTAGTGATATGCAAAAACAATCTCTAACATTTGTTCTCTAAAATTTTTGAGCTTTAAATTTTCTCCTGCCCTCCCTACCCTCCCTACCTCATTGAGAAGGCCAGCCATCTGATAGGGGAAATGCATATTCAGTCAGGCAGAACCTACTTCCATGTCAGTCATGTTGTAAAGGAAAACACAGACAAAAAGTCCCAAGAAAAATACAGGAAGTAAATAAAAGGCATGCTTTGGTCTGAATTCTGACTCATCAGTTCTTTCTCTGGAGGTGAAGGGCATTTTTCGTCCTAAGTCCTTCAGAACTCGGTGGATCAGTGTAGACAGCTAAGACACTCACAGGTGTTCATTATGAAGTATTGCCGTTATTGTATACAGTGTTTTGCTGTTCCTGTTAATTTCACTTTGCATCAGTTCGCAGTTTCTGAGAACATCCTGCTCATCAGTTCTTACAACACAATAGGATTCCATCACAATTATAAACAACAACTTGTTCAGCCATTCCCCAATTGATGGTCATCCCTCCAATTTCCAATTCTTTGCCACCACCAAACATCTGTTATAAATATTTTTGTACAGATAGGTCCTTTTCTGTTTTGTTTTATTTTCATCTGTTTCGGATACAGACCTAGTAGTGGTATTGCTGGATCAAAGCTTCTTGACTTAGCTCTCTGCTTAAGTGAGGCTCTGCTTCTGACTGGAGTGGGCACTGTTCCAAGCTTCAGGTTTCAGCTCTTGTGTGGACCTGTAAGTTTCTGGTTCTTATAAGGTGGTATGATCTAAGGAGAGGTGTGTTTACTACTTTCCTGGCTGTTGCTCTTGTCTTTCAGTGATGACAAGCACTCTTCTGCTCTGGAACTATGACCGTGGTCCCATCTCCCTTGTGCTCACAAGCTCTGGTGTGCCAGTGCTCCTCCCTGCCCTGGAACTGAGAACCAGTACTGCAACCTAGACTCAAATATGAGCAATGCAACAGAGTCCTGTGCCCAGTGTTAACAACGGGACCCCTGTAATCTCCTTCTGACCAGGTGTTTCATCCCTTATCATCTGTAGGTTGAGAGGTCTGGAAACCACCAGTTCCACTACTGACTCAGTTACCACAAAGGCCCGCTGTTGGGCTGTTGGGGTGTGCCTTGTACTGGACCATGTTCCATTCTCACCCTGCTATAGTGGACCTTCTCTGCCAACCTTCCAAGTTGTCTTATTCTGGAAGATTGTTTCACCTCATCCTTTTGTGCCATTCCAGAATTTGTTTTGAAGCCTCATTAAAAATTGTTCAGAGGATTTTGGGGGAGGGCTCAGGTGAGTCCCACCTTTTCTCCACCCTCCCGTTTTTCATATTTCTTACGAAAATTGGAAAGAGCTGAATTTTGAGCTAAGGAAAATTTAAATTCTCCAAACAAATAGCATAGACATTCCTGTACTCATGACATCTAAAAAGAGAAATCCTTCTCAGAATTAAGCAGTAAGCAAAGCTTGTGAGGGGAGTTCCTCACATCCCTTTTTCTCTGTGTCTCTCCTACACACGGGTAATTGTTTTCTTCTTTATTCACTTACCACCATACCTGGAACCCGGAGACCTCATGTTTCCCACGTATCTTGCCTACTGCTTCCACTCTGTAATTTGACTTTCTGAGCAGGACTGCATGTTCTGGAATTGACCTGAGTATCCTTGAGTCTGCTCTAAGGAGACTACACAGCCAACTGGGCCAGCTAGTTCAAGATAAGATTGGAGTGAAGGAAATGAAGATGTCATTTTGTATAGAGATCTTTGGGGAATTCATCTAATGGAGCCACTGATGATAAAGCTGCCAAGCATCTTTTCAGGTCTTTGGAGAAACTTTTGATTAGCGACACCTCTCTGAAATCTGACTCCTAGCTCTCCTAGTCCCAAAATTGAGCGCTCTTGCGTTCCCTTTTGTCTACAGGATTACAGCCTCTTTAGATTTTTTTCCCCAGTTGTTCAAAGACTCACTCACTCTAAAGGGAGGAAAGGAGGCTTTCCATCATTTTCATTAAACACTTTAATCCTTTCAGAAACTTCTAATGGCTTAAGTTGTGCCTCAAGATCTGCTTCTGAAGTTCCTCAAGAGCCACTTTCTATTTCCTGGATTAACAGAAGGGATGTGTTGGCATCCCCAGAGGAGAGGAACAGGAACTGAAATTCTACAAGTGTGTGGGCAGCAATTGTGCACGTTCTAGAGGTAGTTTTAGGATTTGGGTTGAAAGGCACAGAATGCCTCTGTGATCAGGAGAAAGCATGGGGGCTTAGGGGGAAGAGAACTGCTCTAGTGAAGGGATTGAGAAGAATCCTGAGATTTTCTGCCTGGGCATTGGGAAGCCCATGTCAGGGCTGAGTCTGGCCTGGAGACACTACATAGAAAGGGTTTTGTATCCAGACTATTCTTCCCTAGTCCACGTCTGTGGAGAAACAGTTAGTCATATTTCTCCTTTTCTAGTACTACCCAGAAGAGCTGGAGAGGCACAGTCATAGTTGGAAATCATGAGGTTTTGTCCTTTCCTACATATATTTAAAAAGAAAACATGGGTGTCATAATGCAGGCTGGAGCTCCACAATTTGAGTTACCCATGATATGGGATCATCATATGCATTTCTTCTTTTGAAAATACAACATTTGCTCCTCTTACCTTTTAGGAAAGAATTCTTCATCTTCTTCACTTTCAACCTGTCAGTACATTGTTGTAAGGCACTCCTGCTGAGGAAGTGCCCTCTACCAGTGCAACTGGCCCGTGTTCTGCAATTTCTAGTATTATCTCCGACACCAAAAGCTTAAATGACTTTTCTATAGTCATGGAGCCACTAGGTGCTAGTGTTAGGACTTGAACCCACTCTAACCATTACATCACTACATTAGGGTTAGGGTCATTTCTAGGGCTAGACATAGAATGACCTACTTGTGTCTATTAGAATCGAAGATTCTTGAGAATAGGGACAGTTTGTGCCTTTTCTATATGTAGCCCCAGTGCCTGGAGCATAGCAGATGCTTAATAACTATTTATTCATTCAGTGTATTGTCTGTCTTGGAAATCTATTTATAGGGATGTTTATGTGAAAATTTATTTCGAATGACAGTTTTTCTTTTCAGTATAATTACATTCATTTTGTTCATGTAAGAGATTTTAAATTTTTATTTGAAGTTTTATATTTTGTGTTTTGCAGCCTTCTTTACTCCCTGCAATAATAATAATAAAAAAAAACCTCTCCCTGAAACCACAGTTGACAAGTGTGGTTCCTCTTCCACTCCAGTCTATTTTTGTTGTGGTGGTTGTGGTTGTGGTTTGGAGCCTCTATATTTCATGAGGTGGAGCTAGGGGGAACAGTGGATAGAGCTCATGATGCTTTTTAGCTGTGTGACCCTGGGCAAGTCATTTAACCCTGTTTGGCTCAGTTTCCTCATTGTAAGATGAGCTGGAGAAGAACATGACAAACTAGTTGAGTATCATTGCCAAGAGAACCCCAAACGGGATCCCAAAGAGTTGGACATGACTGAAATGACTGAACAACAACATATTTTATAAACTCCAGTAATAAAAGAGTATTATCTCCAGGATGAAATATAAAATCCTTTTTCATTTAAAACTCTTGAGAACTTGGACTATTTCAAACTTTCCAGTCTTCTTACACTTTACACTTACCCTAAAGGGCTTTGCAAACTTTAAAATGCTCTATAAAAGCTAGCTGCTGTTATCATTACTTATGATGATGATGATGTGGTGATCAAAACCCTCCATATGCCCAATAGGACCGATAATCCTGGCCCTTTTCTAGCCCTAACATCTTAATCTGGTAATATATTCCCCTTATTCTTTTTAGGTCAACTTCGACAATCCCTTGAAAGAGATATCGTCTTTTGAATAGAAGTGGGAGAAAACTGTCCCTTGGATAAGCCCCATTGTGATGTGGAGCTCAGTTTCCCTGAGTACTTAAAACAACAGCTAAGTTTAGAGGGAAGCAGTGACTGCTGACTCCAGTGTGTGGTTAGCACGTTCTTCCTTGGAAATGAAATAAAGAAAAGGATATTGCTCGTCCTGTTCTTCTTCCAAGACCCTTTGATGGCTTGGATGTACTTTATTCCCAAGAGAGCTGAATCTAATGAAGGGCAAATTTATCTATTTCTGGGTTGTGCCTTGTTACTTTTTTAATTGTCCAAAAGGACACAGTTTGTCTTCACAAGACAACCAAGTCTGTGATTGTGGCGCTGCAGGAATTATAATGAAGAGATTCATTGAATCAAGTCATATTGCAGGGAATACATGACTTTGGAGGAAGAAAGTCAGATGTTTTAATGGGATAAAAATGGTTTTTAGGGAAAGGACAAAGTGAAATGTAACAGAATGTCCAGACTTTCATGGATCAATCCCTGCCCAGATTTGGGACACTGAACATGTTTATGACTATCTGTATAACATATATTTGTATATACATATATACATATAAGGATAATCATTTAATATAAATTTTGAACTTTAATAAGGACCCAAACCTGAACTAATCTATCAGACTGCTTTGCTTTAAAAGTGTCCTTTTCTGTGTCAGCAACTTCAAAGAAGTGTTTATGACAGGATGCCTGCAACCAGAGTGGTGGGATTTTTTCGTATCTTGTGTCACAGAGACATATGCTATATAGAGGAAATTCACACATCCTGGAATCATAAATTCCAACTGACACGACTTTAATTGTCTTGTCTCACTAAATTTACAACTTGTTCAACTAAAATAGTTCCTTTCTCATGGTAAAGTGTATTTTAAATTTCAACTCTGGGTCCGTGATCACGTAATCCTTAATTTTAAGGGAATACACTGTATACCTTTAGCCTGTTCCCTTTTCTTAGCCAAACTTTCAGGTCGACAACGCATACACACACATACATACATACATACATACATATATACATACATACATATATATATGCATATACATATTTGAACTCATTCACATTGCTTCATGTCATCAATTCATAGTCATTCCATATAGCTCTCATACTTGACACATTTTTGACCTACAGATAAACAGGTAAATTTTTTAGGACAAGTATAAATTCCTCAGCAATGTGGGAACTCCTAGGATAGGTCATGAAGCTATATCGTAGCTATGTGCTCTCCTGGTGTTGGCAACATGACCTGGCTACCTCTCTTTGTCTTTCTGTTCTTTCCCCCACACAAATGCCTAATTTTTGTCAAGGTGGAAAAAATGACTCTGAATTCAGGTGTTTACTTGTTGTAAGACCTTGAACATTAAGTGTGAATCCTATGTTAAATGGTGGGAATCCAATCCTTAGACATTTTATACCATCCACTGGAGAGGATATCATATATAATGCTCTTGCTTAGTCTCCCTCAATACAACTACTACCCTCACAGTGCGTCAGAACAGTTGGAAGTTTCTCAGTCCAAGGAATGAAACCAAATTCCCCAGAAAGGTAAGTCTGGGTCAGGAATTAAGGGAGATTAAGGAGGATCAGTTGACATTCTTGAACTGGGGCATCTCAGTAAGAGCTAGATTTTGAGTTTTAGGGAGCCCTTGTCAACTTCTTGCAATGCAGAAAATCAAGGAAGTAGGAAATTGTCATAGAAACCAGCAAAAGTCTCTCTAAATAATTGTAGATCCTCTCAAATTCTCTAGAACAAGACATATGAAGCTTCCTATCCTAAAGGGTCTACTTTTTCTGAAGAAATATTTGCTTTCTTGATTTAACTAGACAGTAGATCCAAAATACACAAGTTGACAGTTAAAAAAAGGGAGAAATATTTAGCTTCTGCTAAAGTTTTCCCAGCCAAAGTGCAAACAGGATGGCACTATATCAGGCCTAGAACCTTACAAGGGACATGGGAGACATTTCCACTGAATGGAAGGTATTTCAATGTTTCTTCCCGTCATTAACTCTGTGGACAATGTTACACAGTCAAGTGCCCTAAGTGTAGACCAGGGTAGAGGACAGAGACAGGTTTGAGAGGCAGAGTTTTCCATTTAAATATGGAAAGATCCAATTACTTAGCCTTCTGATCTTAGACACCTAAGGAAGGAGCATAGGAGAGAAAGACTATCAGTATGGTAGTTGAATTTGATGCCATGTTCATCCTCATTGAAAGTCTCTGACAACATGGCTGAAAACATTATGCTAAAAAGCATGGGAGCAAGCACACAGCCCTGTTTCACTCCATTGGTGACTGGGAAGGCACAGGAGCATTATCCATTATCCAGAACGCGGGCAAACATGCCATCATGAAATTGACATACAACATTTATGAAAGTCTCTGGGAAACAAAATTTTGACATGTTTTTCTGTAAGTCCTCATGAGTAACAGTGTCAAAGGCCTTGGTCAGATCTACAGATGTTGTGTACAGACCTCTGTTCTGCTCCTGGCATTTGTCCTGGAGTTGTCAGGCAGTAAACACCATATCAACTGTTCTTTGGCCCTTTCTGAAGCCACAGAGGTTATCAGGTATATGACCTTTTTCCAATTGAAGGATCAGCCTATTAAGGAAGACTCTAGGAAGAATTTTGCCAACAATGACTAAGAGAGAGCTCTCCCTGTGATTGTCGTAATACAATCTATTCCCTTTACCTTTATAGATATGGACAATGGAGGCATCCTTGAACTCCTGGGGGATAACCTCCTCTTGTCATATAACCTGGGAAATTTCAGTCAGCTTTTGTATGAGTAATGGACCCCCTACCTTGTAAATCACAGCTGGACTGAAATCAGCACCAGGTGCTTTGCCACATGAAAGGAGCCTAATGGCCTTGAAAACCTCTTTTTCAATGTGAATTTCAGCTACTGAGGGATTGTCTTCAACCTGAGATAAATGGTCAATGGCCTCTGCATTGATTGGTGATGGTCTGTTGAGAACACCATGGAAGTGTTCAGCCCATCTCTCTAGGATCGTGTCCTTATCACTAATCAATGTGGCTCCATCAGCACTGATGCACCCACAGGTTTTTGGTCCATAAATACCTCCCAGGGAATCATAAAAATGCTTTGGGTTGTTACTATCAGCATAAAACTGAATTTCATCTGACTTCTTACTGAGCCATGAATCCTGCACCTTTGTAAGCTTCATTTGTGCTCTGTTTTTGATGGAATTAAATACTGCCTTCTTAGAGGTGGTTGAACTATCCTGCTGGTAAATCTTGTGGAGTTCTCATTGTTCATTTAGCAGTTTCTGAATTTCCCCATCATTTTCATCAAGCCAGTCATGGTGTTTGTGAGTGTTCTGACCCAGATGAGCAAATGCAGTGCTGAACACGAAATCTCTGAAAGCTGCCCATTCATTTTTTGCTCCACTGTTGCCAACTGTTTGTTGGCTCAACTTTCCCTCCAAGTTAGCAACAAACTTACTTCTCACACTTAGAGAAGAGCTTTAATTTGACATCAATTCTTCTGGTAGTCATTTTGCCTTGGGGGCAGGACTTTTGATGAATGCAAATATTTAGCTTGGAAAGGATAAGTCTGTGATCAGTCCAGCACTCTGCACCACACATTGCCTTTGTCACTTTTACATCTTCTATGTCTCTTCTTATAATCACACAGTCTATTAGATGCCAATGTTTGCTGCGAGGATGCATCCATGAAGTTTTATTGCGTTTAGCTAAACAGAAGACAGTGTTGGTGATGAGAAGGTCATGTGATGCAGGATTCTTCAGCAGGAAATGACCATTGCTGTTGCTCTTTCCAACCCCATTCCTCCCTAGGACTCTCTGCCAAGTCTGGTAGTCTGAACCTACTCTAGCATTAAAGTCGCCCAAAATTATGTTAGTCCTCTTTTGGCATATTGGTGATAAGGGCCTGTAGGTCTTCATAAAATTTTTCTTTGACTTCATTAGGGTTTGTCATGGTGAGAGCATAGGCACTGATGATGGTGACATGGCATTTTCCTATGAGTGGAAGTCACTTTGTCATAAGCCTATCATTCACTCCTTTTGGCAGGCATACCAGCTTGTTGATTAGATTAATTTTGATTGTAAAACCCAGTCCAGCTTCATAGCACTCCGCTTCACTGCACCCACTCCAGAAAAATGTGTATCCAGCTCCAACTTCAGTAAGCTGGCCTTCATTTGCCAATCTTGTTTTACTCAGAGCTGCTATTTGGATGTGATACCTGTTGAGTTCTCTTACAATGAAAGCAGTTCTTCTCTCAGGTCTCCTGGATTTTGTGTTGTCTCCTAGTTTGCACATTCCACTTGCTGATTGATGGTGAGTAGAATGATCTTTGCAGAAGTTTTCGTACATTTTTTTTGTGTTTGTACTGCATAGTGGGATTCCTCTCCTGCCACCATAATCAGGCCAGGGTGGGGTAAGCAGGCAATGTTTAGGGCACCTTTTCTAGCCCCCTTCCTCACATGAGGAGGTGAGCAATGTGATCCTTAAAGGGCTTCCCAGACAGGGGGCTGCTGAGTCCCACTGCTGCTTCCAGTGACAAACGACCCTATGGCTTGGGCCGCCTGTGTACAGGGTTGCGACTATAGCTCCCAGTGTATCCACACCTGCTCCTTCATCACTTGCCTGTCACCACAGGACATTGGCATAATAGTGAAATAGTGTGGGTGATGTTTTTTGATTTGTGCGTAAATTGAATTTAAGTGAGGCAGAGTTGCATGTATTCGTCAGCTTCACTATCCTCCAGAGTCATCATAGTCCAATGGCAGCACAGAGACAAGATGGCTAGCAATGTCTCAGGATGCAGTGGATGACTTTGGCGTCGTCAGTATCTAACCAAGGTCTAAGCGCTCCACACCACCTGCTTCATCTACCTTTATGGCTGTTGGAACAAATTGTTTTCATCCATTCATTCCACCAGAGGAAGTCTTCACATGCTTGGGGTAGACACCCCCAACTCAACAATGGCTTGAGACCACTTTGTTACCCTCTACCTGGTTTGGCCTGTCTGTTGAAATGGTTTACTGGGGTGTTGCTGCTGTGCATGCTGCAGCTTCTTAGAGCCAAAGGTGAGAGTTAGGTGGAACAGGTGGACAACAAAGGTGGAACAAGCCCTGAAAGAGGTTCAGCAGCCATCGCACCAAAGGTACTTGTCCTCCCTGAACACACCCTACATCCCAATATCTGGGTCCAAGTTGTGCTTCAGGCTGTGTGATCATGGCTAAGTCACTAGACCTCTCTGTGACTCAAACAATTCTCTTGGATAATGATACAGCACTGATACAGATAATTGCAGAAATGCAATGGAGGTGATTTTCAATCAATTAATAAAGATTTCCTAGGTGCCTACCATGTTTCAGGAACTGAGCTGCACCCTGGGCATGCAGGAAGAGGCAGAGGTCAGTCTTGCTCCCAAGAAGCTCTCAATCTAATGGGAGAAACAACATGCAAACAAATACATACAAAGCAAGTTACATACAGGATAGATAGGAAATAATTCAGGGGAAGGGACTAGAATTAAAACCAGATCTCCCACTCATGCAGTCACAGCTCCGTATCTTCCATAACTCCATCCTCAAAATTATTTAACACTTTCCTTCAGTAGTGTAAAGCCACTGTGGAAGCTAACTCCTCCTCCTCTTGCCTATTTCATTTATCTTAAGTAGACCTTGGGTTACTTTATATTAGGAATTAGAAATCTGATCAGCTTATTATAAGCCTCAAATTTGGTAGTTACAGAAATGTTGATACCCTGGACAATCATGTTATGTAAAAAAAAAAAAAAACCGGGACAATTGTTCGTGTTTTTTAAACTTTTGCGTGTGTTTGGATGTTGGCGTTTTTCATTTCCAATTCCATGAGCACTTTGTGTAGGCTAGGGAAGGAAGGAAGGAAAGAAGGAAAGAAAGAAGGAAAGAAAGAAGGAAGGAAGAGCTGAAAGATGTCTGACCCAATTTGGATGGAAAGCGGTTTGAGAGGGTAACTGTGTTTCTAAAGGAGTGGGGCAAAAAACTGTGCACCTGCACCCTGGAATCTCTTCCCAGGAGGACCATGGGATACTTCCAGTGCCTCCACCAACCCGTAGCCTTTGCAGCTTTCAGTCCTCTCACTATTCCAGATAAAGCTGAGCATTTGCTGGAAGACAGAGAGCGACCAGGGCAGGCGAGGGAGAGGTTTCTGGTTTCTCCCAGCCCGAGAAAGAGGTGAATTGTTAGGAAGGGCTGGCAGGGGTGCGTGGGGGTTGTGTTTGCCCAGCGGCTCTTACCTATTCCAAAGGGACCTGCAAAACTGCCGCCCCATCGGGTCTTCCTTGTTCTGTAGCACTTCCCCATGTAATGGTTCCTATCTGGGTGCCGGTGCCTCAAAGCCACGGGGTGGGGTGTTAGAGGACTGCACGGCAGCCGAGACCCTCTTCCTATCCTGCCACAGTCCCACGATCAGGAAGCAGTTAGGGTGCGCTAAGAGGGTCTGACCTCACTTAGCTGGGCTGGCTTTGGAGCTGAGGAGGCGGGGCTGCCAAGTCTAGTTTAGATGCTGTGGGTGTGGCTCTTAAAGGATGTGGGGAGTAGACACCTGGAGTCCTGTTCCTCGGATTGCGGGGCCGGCTGAGCGGTGGCAGGGCTTGCCCCTCCAAGGGCCTCGGCCTCTCGGAATCCCCTGACAGCTCCCCTGAGTCTGAAATCTGTGTGTGTGTGGGGGGGAGGGTGGGGGTGGGATAGGACGAAGACTTGAGGAGTCCGTAGAAGTGGAGCGTGGAACTGTACGTGGCTCAGAAAAATCGTAGAAGGGGACCCGGTTTGAGTTATCAGCTGTTGGGCGGCTGAACCACCTCCAGTCTTCGGGACCCCACACGTGGTGGCAGGCCCAGAGAAGAAAAATCTGAGTCGCAGGAGTGCCACCGACACCCTAGCCCCTGCAGGCGCTCTCAGGGACCTCTCTGACATCTTCTCACCACGCCTTCTTTTTTCTTTATCCTACTAAGGAGAACAGTTCACCTTCCGTTCAGGGGGAAAGCAACTAGCAGCTGAGGGTCTTGGAACTCTTCCAGCTACAGGGAACTGAGCTCAACTAAAGAGGAGAGGGAGGCGCGGCCAGGGACCCAGGGCTGCCCTAGGGGTTGGCGGCTGGAACAGAATGCTGGGCAAGAGTGAGACCCTTGCAAGGTCGAGGGTCACCTTTCCCTGAAAACATACCAGACCCTTGGGAAAAACTTTTCTGCTCACTTTCTCAGATGGACTGCCATTGGGTTGGTATACTGCAGTATGTGATGAGCTGGTTCATTTAGAGTCGTCGAAATATTTGCACAAATGAACTAAAATGCTGTTCACCTTCAGAGAAACAGAAGTGAAGTGGCAACAAGGAAAGTAGTGTACTAGAGATAAGTTTGACTGTATCTGTGTAAGTTTATACATATCTACAAATACCGATGTTCCCTGTGGATGGATGGATGTGTGGTCAATATGGTGCCAGAGAGAAGAAAGTAAAAAGTGCACGGCAATGGGAAAAATGAAAACCTACAGGTTAGGAAAGAAACGCCTGACAGCTTTCAATATAATGTGTACTGTTCCATAAATGAAAATGGAAATGCATTGATTTCAGTCGAGTATGCTTTATATTCTCCATTTTTCCTTCTTTTTATGTTGAAGTTTCAAATTAATTCAAAGAGAGAAAAAGAAAAAAAAGAACCACCAGAAACAAGCCAGTCCTAGGACAGTTCCTCAGGATCCTTTGCCCAATCCCTGTGCCTCTCCAACCCCAATGTGGAAAAGAAAAAGGGATTTGTTCTTTCTACTTTTCCTTTTGGATCGAAATTCTCCCGATCCCTCCATTCCTTCCCTCCCCACACCTTCAGAAGGCAGAGAAGAATTAAGATACTCAGTATACAGAAAAATCCGAGCTAAACAGAAGGCCACCTTGGCTTTGTTATCAGGGGGAGGGAAGGGAGGGCGGAGGAGTGAGACCAGAATGAGAAAGACAAAAGATGACTTGTTCCTCTTGTCATTTGGACTATATTGCACATGCCAAGTGCAAAACCTCTTCTAGTTCATGGAATCAGAATAATCTCTTTTCCCTCCTGTGATCCTCTCTTTCTCTTGTTTGTGCAATTATTGCCTTATACACTATAATATCTGGAACTGCTCAATCTCCTTCTCTTAGATTTTTGTTCATTATGTCCTTTCACGTCCTTGGCTCTTTCATTCTCTAAGGGAGTTTTACTAGGTTTTCCTCATTTACATTCAGTTATAGTTACACCTTGGGAATTACAATCCAGGTTACTTTCACTCACTATTTTCCTCCTCAGTTTACCTTATTGGGTTGCCTCATCTTCTCCCCTTATCCAGGACAGATTCCTAATTTTAACCAAACCTCTAAAAGTCTCTTCCTTACCTATTCACCCCCAGTCATAATCTAGATCCCCTTCTAAAGTCTCTCGCTCACCCTATCCTCTAGTTTTCTCCCGTTCATGTCCTATTTTCATGAGATAGTTTCCCCTTGCATCTTTTTCCAAAGCAATCTTGATTCTTAGAATTACCTCCTTATTCAAAACTCAGCCCCAAGCTTACTTGCAGACTACCTTAGTAATGATAACAGTTTTCAGAATAGCCCTCCTCCCCTTCTCCTTTTCCTTGTATGTATTCATGTCTTCTCTGACCTTTGATCCTTCCTTTTCTGTCGCTTTCTTTTAGCTTTCTCATGTCTGGGGATGGCATGGAGCACACTGTGGAATCCTTGAAATACAGCATCAATCCAGATTTGCATGAAGAGTTTTCCAGTTCATGCTGGGCTTAGCTGTGGATGGTCTATGATGTCAAGTGTGTCCACAAGGGTGAGACATCCCATCTTCAATTTGTGGGCCTGGAAGGGAAGTGAGGAAGAAGGGTATGGAAAAGCAGTGATGGTCGTGTCATCATCAAGTAGTGACTTGGGTGACTACCTTGGTGTCTAGACTGCTGGTGATTTCCTCCTTTTGGCCCATCTATACAAAGGGGAAAAGAAGAAAGGAGGATGGAGGTCTCCCACTTGGAAAATCTCCAGTTCCACAGCTTGCTTTCTCCCCTTCCCCACTTCCAGCCTCAGGGAAACCCCCAAGGGCTTTAATGCCCCCCTTCAAGCTAGTCCCCCTTTCGACTATGGCTTGCTCTTCCAAGGCTATATAGAATAGACGGGGAGGAAGGGAGAGGAAGAGAAGGCGACTAGAGTAGCAGGGAGACAGCTGATTTGTGAGAAAGTGTGAAGTGCTCTTGAGGACAGGCAGCGGTTGTAAGTAAAACAAACTTTGCAAGTGAAAGAACTGGGGATGGTGTTGGGGAGAAAGAGAAGACCAACAAAGAGACAGAAAGACTGAGAGAGATGGATGGAGAGAGGATATGACAATAGCTAAGAGTGAAATACGCAGCCACCCTTACTGGGAATGAGAGACACTCCCTGGAAAGAAAGCAGAATGCAAGAATGTGTTGGTTCAGAAATAGACATTTGAAAGTGGAAGGGATCACTAAGCCTGCTGGAGCAGATTATTTTCGGCTTCATCTACACTCAAAAAGAGCAGCACAGCACTTGTGACCAAATGGCACAGCATCCAAATTCTTCCAGGAACAGGGCCATGAGGTGGAGAAGGAAAGAGCATGAAAGCAGAGAGTTTAGTCCTGAACACAAACAGGGAAATAAAACGTCTAGAAAAGGTGGGGAAATGATGCAGACCCCAGGAACTTCCAGAGAAAGACCTTAGGGGAGCCAAATGTAGATGGAAGCGTAACGTTTTTCACCATCTTCTCCGCCTTCCACCTTTGTGAGTTTCTTAGTTGTTTCTCTCAATTCTTATGTTTTTGTGATGGATTTATCTTTCTCTGTTGCACATATGGAACTAGCATCACACTGTTTGTGGTTATTAGGGAGAAAAAACAGAGGTTTGGCTCGGAGGGAGGGAGAGAATGAAGTTGCAACTTCAAACACATGACTGTTAAAATTTCTCTTCTACACAATGGGTAAAAGAAAATGAGAAATAAATAGTATATGTGGTGGAGGAAAAAGAGAATGTAGAAGGTCAAACGCTTTCCTTTTTGCCATCCTCTCTCTCCCCTGTGCAAAATGCAGACATTAGGATACCCATTCTCTCAGGGAGGTCAAGCAAAACACATTCCCACCTTAGCCAAGTTGTCACAAGGAAACATTTTCTCCTTAAACTACCCCTTCATATCCTTTGACCATTTATCAATGGGGTAATATCTCATATTCTTAGAGGTTTCACAAAGGTCCGTTTGTATTTTGAATATAAGACCATTATCTGATCAATTCCATATAAAATTGTTTTCATTTTCTTCTTTCTTCCTTCTCTTGGCCACATTTATTTTTTTTTTACAAAACTTTTTAAATTTCATACACTGAAAATTATCCCTGTCACACCTAGCTTTAGTCTGTATCTCCTGGTTCTTCATAAATTGTTCACCTATCCATAAGTCTGAAAGGTAATATGTTCTGTGTTCTCCTAGTTTTCTTCTAAATTCTCCCTGTGTATCATCGACATGTATGTATTTGGACCTTATCTTGGTGTACAGTCTATGATATTGGTCTCTGCCTAGTTTCTGCCATACCAATCTCCAGTTTTCCCAGCAACTTTTTTTTTCAAACAGAATAATAAATTCTTCTCTCCAAATATAAGGTCTTTACTCTTGTCAAATACAAGCTTTTGATGTTGATTTGCTGCTGTCAGTTGTATGTCTTCTCTAGCCCACTGACCTACCTTTCTATTTCTTAGCTGGTGCCCTATAGTTTGGGTCATTACTGCCTTATACACTATAAGGTCTGGTATTGTTCAATCCCTTCCCTTATATTTTTGTTCATTATTTCCTTTCATATATTTGAATATTTCTCCATATGAATTTTATTGTTTTCCTCATTTACATTCAAAGTTATCATTACTACCTGGGAATTATAATCCATCTTATTTTTACTGTTTTCTGAAGTGGACGGACCGAGACAAGCACCGGCAAGAGTCAATTGAGAATTTGGGAGCGTCTTTATTAGCTGGCAGCTGTCCTCAGAGGAGGCAGCCCCGAACAAGGAGTGTGTGTGCCTTTTAAGCATCTTAGTACTTCCCGGTACAGCCCTGTGGTTCCAATAGCACACATTTTTCACAGAACAGTTTTGACAGGGGTTCCTAGGTGCTGCTAGGCAAAGGGCACAACAGAGAGGGGAGCCCAAGCAGCTGCCAGGCGAAGGGGTACAACAAAGAGGGGAGGCCCAAGCAGCTGCCAGGCAATGGGGTACAACAGTGAGGGGAGCCCAAGCAGCTGCCAGGCAAAGGGGTACAACAGAGAGTGGCTGCTAGGTAAAGGGGAGCAACAGAAAGTGGCTACTAGGCCCAACCCTGCCTACCAACTCAACAGACATTTCTCAACCCAGGGGCTCTGGGGAGGCAATAATGTCCACTTCATTTTCCACCTCAACTTACTTTATTGGGTTGCCTTATCTTCTCCTCTTAGTGGCGACAAACGCCTAATTGTAGCCAAACCTCTAGTAGTCCCTACCTTATCTATTTACCCCCCATCTTAGTCTAGATATGCCTCTAAAGTCCCTCCCTCACCCTATCCCCCAGTTTTCTCCCCTACAGCTTCAGAAGTTTTCTCAACTTCTTGAGATGTATATATGGTTTCCTCTTCAATTCTGGTGAGTGTTAGGTTCCTATATGAGCAACCCTCCACCCTCACCTGCGCCCTCTGTATTACTTCTTCCTTTAATGTCCTATTTCATAAGATGGTTCCCCTTTTTAACTTTTTCCTACCCACTTTGTTTGGTAGAATCACCTCATCATACACGACTCAGTCTCAAACTTTTTTTTTTCAAACTTCCTAAGGATAACATTTTGAAGAATGGGCCTCCTCCCCTATTCCTTTTCTTTGTGTATATTCATGTCTTCTCTGCCCTCTAACCCTTTCTTTTCTGTCACTTTCTCTGAGTTTTCCCATGGCTGGGGATGGGATGGAGCATACCCTAGAATCCCTGAAGTGTAAGAACAATCTGGATTTACAGAATGAAATTTCTAGGCCATGCTGAGCTTGGCTGTGGGTGGTCTATGATCTGAAGTGTGTCCACAAGGGTGAGAGATTCCATATTCAATTTGTAGGCCTGGAGGGCCTTGGAAAAGAAGGGGTGGGAAAGAAGACAGGTGGTCACATCATCACCAGGTAGTGACTTGGGTGACCAACTTGGTGTCTAGACTGTTGGTGATTTCCTCTCTTCTGCACATATGAACCAAGGGGGAGGGGGGAGGACAAGAGGATGGAGGTCCCCTACTTGGAAGACCTGCAGTTCCACAGCTTGCTTTCTCCTCTTCCTTACTTCCAGCCTCAGGGAAACCCCAAGGGCTTCAATGCCCCCTCCAAGCTAGTCCCCTTTTCCACTATGACCTGCCCTCCCAAGGCCAATGTAATTCCCTCCCCCACTGTGTCAGAATCCTGCTGATTTTTCTGATTTAGAAGAGGGACTCTCTGAGGAAGCCGTCCTTTCCTTCTAAGTGAGCCCCATTCCAGACAAGCCCCAGCTGGAAAAGGACAATTCCTTTACTCTCTTCTCTCTTTTTTAATCAATTGTTTCATTTCCCTAGCCCCCAAATTCCCTGTCTCTATCCTGCCCTCTTGTCCCTCTAGCCACTAAGACCACTGTCCCTGGGTTATGCAAGGGGACCTGAAGCCAGATCTAAGTATGAACATCCCTTTCCTTCAAGGACATGGGACTGAGCTGGGATTGTGTTTACAGGATAGGCTGCTGCCATACACTCTGAAACATGCAGCTCCCAGCACTTGAGGATGTATAGGCAGGGAAACAGCATCAAACCCCTTGCCCCCAACCCAGCCAACACACATTTTAGGCTAAGCTCAACAGAGAAGAAAAGCTTAGGCCTGCCAGCCACCATGTCTCTAGGCCTAAAGTCACTCAAGGAACGATCTTTCTAGCCATTCATTCTAAGCGGCTTGGCTTCTCTCCCCCTCCCTATTACTTAGCCCAACATTCCCTGGTCTAGCCTGGGCTCAAGGAACAGTGCTGGCAGAGAGGAGAACAGAAAAGTAAGAAGGGGATTACATAACCTTGTCCTCCTTCACCAGTAACGAAAGAAGAGGAGGAAAGAGAAAGGAAAGGAGAAAGAAAAGGATTCCAGAAGTAATGAGCAAAAAGGAAGGACAGAAAGAAGGGAAGGAAAAAGAATTTCCCACCCACCAAATATATGGATACCTTCACAACTGCGTATGTATGCACACATGCGCACACACACACACACACACACACACACACACACACACACACACCCCTACCTGGAAGGCAGAGGGTAAAAGGGAGCTGTCTTGCTACTGCTCTCCTCTGGATAGAGACTAAAGCAGAAGGGGAAGAAGTAGCCGTGAAGGCCAGGGATGGGCCTTGGTTGGTTAGGCTGTTCCCCAGCTTCCATAGTTCATCTATGCAGGGATGTGTTCCAACATATGGAGCCAAGTAGTTACACACCTGCAGAACTTGCCAGGTCTGACTGGATCATGTTGAGGAGAGCTACAGGAGACCTAGGGACAAAAAGGAAAGAAGATTGGTGAATGTCTGGATGAGGGGCAGAAGGCCAACTCCCACTGCCAGGAGACAAACCTTTTTTACTCTGGGTGTCTGGGAAGGAAAGCTGGTCAGTCAGTCAGGGAGGCAGGTAGACCACCCAGGATGGGATGAGGGAAATAGGGAGAAAGGAGGGAGGGGAGGGAAGGAAAATAAATACTTATATGCCACAAAGGAATCTGGGATCTCTTCTTCAAAGAATGAAGGAGATGGAGATGAACCTTGAAAAGCCCGGTATCTTCTGGATGCAGTCTTAGTGGACAGAAACATTACCCAGGCGTATGCACGTTTGTGTGTGTATGGGGGGGGGGGGGGGAAGAGGTTCCTTCAGCCTTAAGTCCCTCAATGATGGGATGAGGGAAAAGGAAAGGAGTAATTGAAAAATCTTGGGGGAGGGGGACAGGGAGAAAAAGAAGAAAAATTAAAGGAAGAAGAATTCAATGAAATCAAATTATCTGGCTGACTCTAACAATAGGAATGAGAGGATGGACCCTGGAGATAGCCAGCAAGGACAGTCATGAAGGAAGGAATGAACCCAGAACAGAGGTGAGTCGGTAATGGCAAGAGAGAGAGGAAAAACAGGCATCAAAGAGGACCTGAAGTCCCTTCATCCTTCCTGCCCACTTCCATTCAGGCATTCCCAAACACTTTTCTTTGGCATGCCAATCCTCAACACCTCAGTTGCCATGTCAGGTTCTAGCCTGCTCTATGGAAGAGGGCAAACAACCATCATGGATGCCCATTTTCAGGTCTACTCATTTCCTAGAAGGTATCCTTTACACCTGATATATGCGTTGGTTTCCTGGGGACAGGGTCGTAGGGCCTCAGTTTACTCACCTCTGTAGTTCAGAAAGGGTCAAGGGGAGTGGCTGAACGAGGAACAGAGATGAGGAAGGCTAGCCTCTGGTGTACTTCCAGATGATCTCTCCCACAAAAACAGGAAACTTCAGTCTTTGACTATTGAAATGAAATCTCCAGGGCAGGCAGAGTGAAAGGAACAGGGCCAAGAGAATGCTGATGGGGATAAAAGTGTCCAACCTACAATCCAAGAGAAGGAAGCAGAGCTCTGAGCCAGTGGCAGTTATTTAAAGGGTCCTTGGTCCCCACTAAGCAAGTCAACCTCAGACCTTCCTCAGGATCTGAGATGTCCCCTGCCCTTCCAGGGGTCTATTGGTGGAAGTTTGGACACCTGATTTGACAGTCTGGAGATTGAGTACTTAGGCATTCTCAGGGCACTGTACAAAATATGGAATTCCATAGGTTGACATATGGCCCATAAGCTCAAAGAAGGAAAAAAGAGATGTCAGCAGTGTTGAGTAAAGCAAGAAAAATCTCCAAGACTAGATGGTCATAAGGTTGACGGGGTCCTCCTAAGAGAACCTAGATTCCCTTAGGATCTAGACAAGAGATGGATTAACACCTTGGTTCTTCTGATATGTATTGTGAGGTGATGGGCTCGATATGAATCGCTAAATGTTTGGATTAAAAGAATTACTAACAATCAATGGCCTTACTAAAATAATCAAGAACTGACTCACACTGATTAAAAATGGAAAAGGTGTCTTCAACGAATCATCTCTCTGATGATACAGGGACAGCAACAATATTGGAAGACTACCTGGGAATGAGAAGCTATTCAAAGTAACAAGAATAGTCAGTTCGATTGGCAAAGACTTAGGAAGGAAAAAGGCAATCCACCTCTAGATTCAGAACTCACATAGGGAAGTACAAACCATATGTATGGTATGGCGCCCTCTTCCTCTCCCTCTCCACATATGCGCACATGTGTGGGTCCATGTAGATATACAGGCACACACCAACACATAGGTCTATGTCTATGTAAAATGCTGGTATTGAATTCGAGGTTGGGAGGCAGGAAGACTGGGGTGAACTCCAAATGGAAGGAAAATATCAAAAGTTTCTAAAAATTCCTAGAATCTGCAGGGCTTTTCTTCTTTGGAGGGAAAATGTGCCTCCTCAGGAAAGGGGAGCAGAGCTGGAAGATATCAAACCAAATCATTACTGAAAGTGATTTGAAGGGTGTCGACCTGAAAGTTTGCTTAAGAAAAAGGCAAGCAGGCTAAATGCGTACAGTTTATTTCCTTAAAGCTAGCAGTCACATGATCATGGAGCCAGAAAACTTCTGACTGCCTGACAGAAGAATGATCAAGCTTAAAAACATTTTACCGTGAGAAAGAACCTTTCTTAGTTGAATAAGTTGTAAATTTAGTAAGACAATTAACAAAGTAGTGTCAGTTGGAATTTAAGATTCCAGGATATCTGCCTTTCTTCTATATAGTATGTGTCTCTGTGATACAAGATCAGGAAAAATTCCACCACTCTGGTTGCAGGAATCCTGTCAAACCTGTTTTTGAAATTGTTGACCCAGGGAAGGGCATTTTTAGAGCAAAGCAAAGCAGTCTGACTAATTAGTTCAGGATTGGGCCCTTATTATAGTCCAAAATTTAAATTAAATGATTATTAACTTCCTCCTTTTGGTCAGAGGCAAGCCAAAGGCTTCACCTGTAGACCAACAAAAGTATGGAAAAACCTGTAAATAATTAGTCCTGGGTATTCAAGGGTATTCTTCCAGCAGGTCTGGTCAGAACTGGAGAAAGCTGTCTATGTCTGATGTCATCTTCTTCAGACCCTTTCCAAATTGGAGGGCAAGGTCCACTTGGGAGCAGGGGCAATGGAAGTGACAGATAGATCCAAGAATCTATACAGAAAACCCAACAGGGTCTCCCAGAAAACATATGATTTGATAACTGAGAGGAAACAGTACAACGGAGTTAGCATGGCTAAAAGCACATAGATATAGTTCAGTTTCCCAACCATGCAGGGCTAGGTTCAAACAACTCAATAAAGTTTTTCTCACAGTTCACAAAACTGCATTTTTACATCATCAGGTACAGATTAAATTTAGGTGGCTCACAATAAACTAGTTGTGAGGAGGCAGATTTCCATGTCACCAATATAAGCAAGAAAATCAAACAGGAATCAGACGAATAAACGCAATCGTTATTTCTAATGTTAACATTAAATTCCTTGCATCCCAGTAATCTATTCTTAATGTCCATTTAAACATCACTTTTTTTGAATCCCAGATATCTCATATAGTTGTCTGATGTCTAGATATCCATTCTTTGACAATAGGTTTTATTCTTGGAATAGTTCAAAAAGGAAGTTCTTCTTCTCTGGTTCAGATCTAGAAGTTGCCAGATAATTCTGACAACATAAATTAGCAAAATCACTTAAAATTGGTTCTCCATTTTTGAAATTTCAGAGAATTTCAGCTTCTATTATTTGCTATTTCTGTCTTTATCTAAATCCTGTACCCAAAATAAGAATCTTTTAAAAATGTGAAGGTCCAACCATAAAATAACCTCATCTGCCTTTTAAAATTATTGGACAGATACTTTAATAAAGAAGCAATAATTTCACTTACTTTTATCACTACCTTGATACAATTTTTGTGCAAAAATCTAGATTTAAGATCTCTTTCTCAATAACTTAATAATTTAGAAGCCAATCATATGCATCTGTGTATAGTTCTTAGAGGAATCAGTGTGATCCTGTTACTTTTCCTCAAAATCACCGTACACGTTTGTCTTATTACTTTGTCTTAATAACTTCCTCCTTTGGTGGATGTTATCTCTATTTTATATTTATTTGGCCATGAATAATAGGTTAAAGTTGCATGCTATTCATTCTTGCATCCCATTATAGTAACTCAGAGATGTTCCATTTATTATTTAACAGACTTAGTATTGTACTTACAGAGCTTCTTGATTATAGAGATTTTCTATAAAAGAAGAAGAGGGACAATGTCATATATGTAAATAGAAGGAAGGAGCGTCTTAGTTCTGTTTGATTTCAGAAATGAGCCATTATCTGACAGTCAATCATGTAGTCACTAGGTGCTGGAAGCAATCAGGTGGAGAATTTCCTTTTTCAGAAAGGAAATAGCACATTTGGGAAACAGAGTTAGGAAGATCCTACCTAGGCCATGTCCAAGGTCATCTTCAAAACCTTTCCAAGCATCTACCATTCTCAGCCTGCAGCACAGGCCAATTGGCTTTATGATAACTTAGACAACTATTCCTGCAATCAGAGCTTCAAACAATAGTAAATTGCAGTCCCAGTCTTAAATAGCAAATAAATATTGGCTGGTATCCTTCAGATAGGGCCATCTCAAATTTGACTGAGCTATTAATTAGCAAATCAAGTTACATAATTTTTCCTGTCTTCTTAAAATACTTCCTTTATACTCTCTACTCCTACTTAAACCATCTGAAACTGACACAAAGTATCCAGAACAGCCATCTAGGGACAAGAGGGCTTTGGATAACCAACATTTGTTCCCAAGCCTTATTTACCTTTCATAGTTTCAATCAGACCTTAATTTATCTTTCCAAATCTCTCAACCCTATTATTCAGATTATTCCACTTTCCTTTACACATTTTAACCATAACACAAGATAGTTCATACGTTATCATTTTTTACTAGTATAACTTTACTGGAATCCTATTCTAGCTTTATCAAAGCAAAGAGGTTAGTGGTTAACTTTAGAGTTGATGGAATTATGTCTTTGTTTCACAAGTTTATTATTCTTCCCTAATTATACTCACTCTTGAAAATAAGACACTTCAAGAATTGTCTTTTACACATAATAAGTTCAAACGCAAATTTTAACTCATGCTTAGGCCACAGAATAACTACAAATTCAGATCAAAACAGCAAGATCTCTTCTGCTTTACAGCCTAATTTAACAACAATTTATTTTGAAATTTTAGTAGGCCTTGTAAAAAAAAAAATCACAAAATATTTTTTTCCAAAATATTTCCTCTAAAAGTATTTTCCCTTCTTCAAAAACAATTTAAAATTTATTCTGATGTTCAAAATGATAGATATCTCTTCCTCCTTAAAACAAAAATAAACCTTTATAATTGGAATTCATTAAACTATGTTGGTGAAAGGCAACACAAATTCACAAAATATTATACAAAACTAAATTCTTAGTCATTACAGAATTCCTAGATATCACAAGTTTCTTTAGTCGAAAAGGTGTTTGTAATAGAAAAATTTAGTTTTTCTAAATCAAGAATGACAGTCATTTAATTTAACCTTATAAAAATAACAATTTTTCCTTAAATATATCACTAGAGATTAAGTATATTCTGGCATTTCACACTGTATATATATATATATAATATGTTCACACACACATATTCCACAAAACTTCAAATTAAACATACATAAATATATCTTTTAGATGAAACAGGCTTGAAAATCACACCCTTTCTAAGGAATCTCATTTGCTCAGTAGGAATTTTACAACACAGAAACTTTTGCACAGAGTTTTATAAGAACTTTAGGTCAATACATTTCTAAATCACCTTGCATAACATGTGGAAACTACAAATTTACACCACCATATATATTTTTCCATAATGCTCAAGAATTCAGGTGAAAAAAAATCTGCTATCCTAGTAAATATAAAATCATCTAGTTTCCTCACTTCCTTTTAAAAGTCCAATTAATTCATATGCAACAAGATCCAAAGTAAAATTGCTTTAACAACATTTCTACCTCACAATGGCCTCTCAGATTTCACAATCTAAGAGAAATTCAGAAATACAATTTTATAAATACAGTTTTAACACAACAATAACTTCAGATGGTATTATTTGTATTTCCAGAAATTATTGATCCTACTACCTTTAGGAATTAAAAACCACTTCGAAATTAATTACATTAGAGAGATAATAATATTGTATTGACATATACCAGTTATTATGTTAAGCATTTTACAGTCTTGATCCCATAACAGAAACCATTATCATTTTACTTTTACAAATCAGGAAACTGGTCAAATAGAGATAAAATAAATTTTTGCAACTGGAACGGAGAAGTGTGAAGTTCACCAGAAGCAGAAAGGCTGGTAGCCCAGTGGTGATGATTCTTGTAGGCAGAACTTAGGGAATGCTCTCCACGGGCCTGATCCATCCACCCATATCTTCCCCCACGGCTGCAAAATTTATTAAGCCTGAGGCAGTTTGCAGCTGCTGGGACAGGGTGGTTAGGTATAGGACCTAGGTGACATTTCCAAGCTTTACCTAGAAAGGTGGGCTACAAGGTACCCAAGGGCATAAGACTATTAGAATCACTGCCAGTCTGCGAATTGCTGCCCCTACACTTCTATATTTTCTTTTCTATAATTAGATCTGGGATGAGAAGGATTAATATGAACCCTTGTAGCTGTTAAAAATCCTCATTCCTAGATACTCTCTTAACTTGGAGGGAATGGGGAATGTTAAGTGATCAAGATTTGGAAGGGGGTATTTTAGGAAAGTGATCTCCTGGAGTTACCCATATTCTTCTCCAGTAATTCCAAATGATCAGTTTCCAAACTTTTTAGCGATTACTCTCAAAACCTACAAAAACTGCTAAGATGATTTTAACTGTATCTCACTTTCCATTGTAATTCCAGGTTGGTCAGACTGGAACAACAAGGAAAAGTCTTAAAGTTTTATTTGTTTGTTTCCCTAGCTGCTACCCTTAACAGTCTAGCTGCTTGCATTTTAAATCTTACAAGAGAACAGACTCATTCACACACACATGATACGTACACAGACACACACAGATAAGCTGACAATTAACGACAGAACAAATACAAACAGAGCTCACAATAAACCATGGAGAGAGGGGGAATCAGACACTTGTTAGAAATCCCTATCATGAATTGGCTGTTATTATTCTGAGGAAAGGGGGTTGCAAGGATTCAAGACCTAACAGAATAAGGGTGGATCCTGCAACCTTTGCTCGGAGCACCCCTACGGTAGTTGGAGGGGCGAGAAATCATGGTGCTCTGAAGTTTCTGACTATCTTAAAGAAATGGGAATAAGTTCACTTCTCTAATCTGTAGGTGGATTGTAACTGTCCTCTTCAAGATCAGAGCCCTTAAGGCATAGTGGGGGAGGGGAAGGAGGAGGAGGTGGTAACAGAGGCTGAACAAAGTTGTCCTCCTTAGGGCTAAGGCAGGAAAGGGAAGGTGAGGAGAGAGGAGATAACAGCTAGGTGCAGTCATCCTCCCCAGATCAAAGCCTTTAAGGGGAGGGGGAAGGAGGAAGGAAGGAAGGAGGTGAGGAATAGGACTGAGGGACTGAAAGGGAAGTCCAGGCTGGGGCCCTTGAGGTAGAGGGAGTTAGCTTGGCTGGTGCTGAAGCAGCTTTGGAAGCCTTAAGGGAAGAGGATTCTGTCTTTTGTTCTCCCTCAGCCATAAGAGGAAACATTCCCACTGCTGGCTAGATGTTTTGTTGGCCTTTAAACTTAATTTGGTTTTGAGATAAAGTAACTTTGACTGGTCCAAAAGAGGCCTATGGTGGCCAAGGTAATTTAGGACTATCTTCAGTTAACTGACACTAGTGCTTAGCAATAACTTGTGTTAATTTTTCCTGAGATCAATCAGTCCAGGGGGTCCATAAAGAACGTTTCACCATAGACTTGATCCCTGCCCCCTGAGCTAGCTTAAAGGGAATTTGCTACTCTCAACTAAAGTAGTGTGAGTCCTTTGGAATGTGGGAATAGGAGAACTTACTCAACCCCATCAAGGTTTAAGAATCCTGAGGCCCCTAAGACTTTGCCTTTGGTGAGGTGGAGAGCTGTGTTCCTTCCTAGTCCATCATTTCCAATCCACATGTCACAGCACCCTAATTGTTGATCTGAAAGTTTGGTTAAGAAAAAGGCAAACAGGCTAAATGCATACAGTTTATTCCCTCAAAACTAGCAGTCACATGATCATGGAGGCAGAAAACTTCTGACTGCCTGATGGAAGAATGACCAGGCTCAAATACACTTTACCATGAGAAAGGAACCTTCTTAGGTGAATAAGTTGTAAATTTACTGAGACAAGACAATTAACAAAGTAGTGTCAGTTAAAATTTATGATTACAGGATATCTGACTTTCCTCTGTATAGCATGTGTTTCTGTGATACAAGATAAGGAAAAATCCCACCACTCTGGTTGCAGGCATCCTGTCATTAACAGGTCTTTGAAATTGCTGACACAGGAAAGAGCATTTTTAGAGCAAAACAAAGCAAAATAAAGTTCAGGCTTGAGTCCTTGTTAAAGTCCAAAATTTATACTAAATGATTATCAGGGGGGAGTGGAGTTTATTGAGGATTTTTCTAAAGAAGAGGGTAGAAAAAAAGCTGTGTGCCCACACTTTTGAGTCTCTCCCTAGCAGGACCATGGGATGCTTCCACTGCCCCTCACAAACCTCTAACCTTTCCAGGTTTCAGTCCAAGCAGACACACCCCACCCCCACTCTTCTCCCTCCATCCCACTCATGCTGCTGAGCTGGAGGACAGAGAGGGGGTAGGGGAAGTGAGGAAGAGGCCTCAGCGTCCCTCCCAGCCTGGACAAGGGTGTGGATTGCTAGGAAGGGATGGCAGGGGGGTGTGTGGGTTGTGCTTGCCTGGAGGCTCTTATCTATTCCAAGGCACCTGCAAACCTGCCGGCTCCATTGGGTTCTTCCTTTTTCTGTATCAGCTCCCGATGTAATGGTTCCAATTTGGGTGACGGTGCCCCAAAGTCAAGGGGTGAATTTTTAGAGGACAGCAGGCAGCCGAGGCCCCCTTCCTATCTCACCACAGTCCCACAGCCAGGAAGCAGTTAAGGTGCACTAAGAGGGTCTGACCTCAGGTGACCTGGCTTTATTGCTGAGCGTGCCAGTACTGGTTTAGGTGCTATGGACGTGGCTCCTAAGGGATGAAGGGAGTGGCTCCAGGGCTGTTGTTCCTCGGAGTTTGGCGTGGGCTGAGGGCTGTCAGGGCTTGCTCCTCCACGGGTTTCTGCCTCTCGGAATCCCCTGACACCTGATCTGGGTTAGAGATCTCCTGGGAGGAGGGGGCGGGGCGAGGAAGCTGGAAGATTCCATAGAAGTGGAGAGCAGAACTCTACGTGACTCTGGAAAATCGAAGGGGGGTGGAGGGGACGGAATTTGCTTGTCAGCTGTTGGGGGGGGTCAACCACCTCCAAAAGAAGGGATCCCTTCAGGACTCCAGACGTGGTGGCCAGGTCGGGAGAAGAAAAATCAGAGTCCCAGAAGCGCCATCCCTGCCCCAGCCCTTGCACGCAGTCTCAGGAACCTTCCCTCACACCCTCTCACCACACCTTCTTTTTTCTTTTTCCTTCTTAGGAGATCAGCTCACCTTCCTCCCAGGGAGAGAGCAGAGAGCATCTGAGAGTCCTGGAACCCTTCCAGGTGCAGGGAATTGGGGTCAGTTAAAGCGGAGGCGCGGTGAGGGGGTCAACCAGAAGGACCTGGAGGAAAAGACAGGACCGAGAAGGACAAAATTAGTCAGAACCACACCAAATCCGAGGAATAGCGTTATTCCCTCCCTTCCCCCTTGCCTATGGATTTGCTCCCGAGCTGACCATTCTCCATGAGGTGGTTATGTAATCAGCGGGTGGAGGGGGAATCGAGTTTCCTCTGCATCTTTGGCGACACAGACTTCACTCGGTGTGGTCAGATGCTAGGCTTCCACACTTTCGAGTCCATCCTTCAAGCACCCAGCTGTGGCCCTTCCCGCCTGAGGAATGTTGAGTTTCCTGGACTTCTTTTCGTTTCTTCCAGTGTATGGAACGGTGATAAAACGTAGTCTTGAAAGGAGAGCGCCATTGAGCTGGTGGAGAGCGGATCCCTGAGGCAGCCGGGTTGCCGGAGTCCAAGGCAGAAGCAGGCTGAGGAGTTGGCTTCAGGAGCAGACGGAGCGCAATGTGCCCTGCAGCCTCATACCCCACCCGCCTCCTGCCCAAGTGCCACGGACCAGGGGTGGGGGCGTGAGCCGAGAGCTGGGCAAAGATCACAAAAGAAGTGGTCCAGGGCTGCCTTTCCCTGAAAAGGAGTGAGACCCTTGGGGAAAATAGCTTCCCTGGACAATATCTCACACGGACTGTTATTGGGTTGGAATCCTGCTGCAAATGATGAGCTGGTTCGTGTAGAGAAATGTGGAAAGACTTGGACAGGTGAAGTAAGCTGCAGTCCTTGAGAGAAACAGAAGACAAGTAGCAATAAGGAGAGTAGCCTTACAGAGAGGTGTTTTCTGTGTATCTGTGTTTACGTGTGTAGCTTAGAGATACCTACATAGACTGATGGGTGCCTGTGTATGTCTGTGTCCGTGCTCAATATGAGGTCTGCTCTCAGTTCAGGACTGCGGACAAATAAAGCACAAAGCACAGAGCAAAGGGAAAAAGAAAAGCTCCGAGTTAGCAAAGAAAAGTCAGACAGCTTTGAACACAATGTGAACTCTTTAAGATAGAAGTTTTCCTGAAATGGAAATGTATTGACTGAAGTTGAGTAGCGCTCATGTTCTGTGTACATGTCCGCTTTTCTTCTCTTATTTTATATCGAAGTTTAAATAAATTCAAAAACTTAAAAAGGAAAAAGAGCCACACACACGATTCAGTCCTCTGACAGCTCCTCATCGGACTTTGGGTAATCTCTGTGAGTCTTCTCCCCTTTATGAAAAAGAAAAAGTGACTTCTTTCTAGTTTTGTTTTAGGATGTAAGCCCCACCCTCTTCCCCACCTATGCAGAAGACAGAAAAGAAATAAAATACCCAGTATAAACGGGAAGCAGAGATTAAAAAAAAAGTCCAGTTGTAGGCTTTTTAACAGGAGACAGACAGAGACAGACAGAATGACAGAGAATGAGAGAGAAACAGACAGAGAGACATTGAAAGAAGGGCGCGTGGGACTCGTGCGAGCTCTACTCATAGGAGGCACTCCAGGCCAGGGCAGCATCAATGGCAGCCGGGGAACAGCGCGCTTGGGAGAAAGTGTGAAGGTCCCTTGAGGACAAGCGGTAGTCCTAAGTAAAACAGACTTTAAAAGAAAGGAGGGTGGTGAGGTGCTCACAGATGAAGAGATATAGAGAGGGGGAATAGGGGGAGAGATTTTGAAAGAAGGGGTTCTGGACTGAGGCACAAGTATCTGCTTGCTCTAGTCATCGGAGCTGATGCTCTAGGCCAGAACAGAATTCTGGGAAGAGGGAGGGTGGGAGCAGTGAGCAGTGCTGGCCAGAAGTGAAGGCACGTGGGTTGTCTAAAGAAAGGCGTTGAGTTACATGTGGTACAAAAGGATTCTTGTCATACGCTCTCTCTCTCCTCCTTTGGCCCCCAAATAAAATACTCGAGAAATGAATCAAAGGGTGGTGCAGGGATGTGGGCTCTACACCAGCTAGAGAAATGAGTGTGCAGGGGGAAATTGGTGGACATCGGATTAGGGTAAACTGGAGTCATCTGAAGTCTGCACGGGATATCACCTGTGGCTAGGAACAGGAAGATCTCGGCTTCTGGAAGGAGAGGCAAAATGTTGGACTTAGTGTCTGACAGATGCCCCAAAAGTAACTGCCACCACCTCCACCTTGTGGGGCCTCCCAACGGGTTGCCCTTGCTCAGCAGGCTTGTTGGGCAGTCACTGACTGCCCTCTGTCGCTTGTCTATTCATGTGGCTCCAGGTCTTCTCATTCAGCTGCTGGAGATTTGGTCATTCTTTCAGTGACATCTCCACTACAAAAGATTAGGATGTAGCCTCCTCAGCTCTTCTCTCCCCCAGTTGCTAACACAGTCCCCTCTCAGAATCTCTCATGTTCTCTCCACCCTCCTCCCCCAATCCTCTAAGCATTAGATCTGCAAGACTCGGCCTTGGTCAGGCCCCATGTGGAAGATTATGTTCGTTCTGGGGCGCCACAGTTTGGAAAAAGTGCGAACAATGTGTCTAGAACAATGTGTCCGGTAGACAAGGGTCTGAATATTGAGGGGATCAGAGACCTTTGCTATGGAGGACTGGGTGAAGGAATTGGGGATATTTAGGAGAAGAGAAGATGCTGAGGGGAGAAGATGGTTGTCTCCAAGTATCTGAAAGTTTGGAAACAGTCTCAGAGGAGTCCAGGTGGACAGAACTAGGACCTGAGGGAACATTGCCGAGAGGCTGATTTCACCTGAGGATTAGGTCTGTCTAGATGTGCACAGGCACTCCCCTGGAAGTCATGGCTTTCCCCCCCTTGGAGGCCCTCAGGCAAACACTAGATAATGATGTGGTTAAGATATAGAAAGGATTGTTGTTCAGGAGGGAGTTGGAGTGGATACCTAAGGTGCCTGAGAGCTCTTAGTCTCTGATTCTGGGTTATCTTCTCCAACCATCAGTAGCCATGCCTGCAAATGAAAAGGCCATTTTCTCTCCACAGTCATTCAAATTGGGGGAGGGGGAGAGAGAGAGAGACAGAGAGAGAGAGAGACAAAGAGAGAGACAGAGAGAGACAGAGAGACAGAGAAAGACAGAGAGACAAAGAGAGACAGAGAGACGGAGAGACAGAGAGAGAGAGACAGAGAGAGAAGAGGGGAGGGGAGGAGAGAGGTAGGAGGGATAGAGAGAAAAGGTGTGGAAAGTGACAGAGACAAAGACAGAAGGAGGGAGAGAGGGAGAGACAGAGAGCACCAAAGCCTCTGAAGTGCAGTGAAACAGTTGGAAAACAACTGCCTAAGGAAGGAAGATTGACTGGGATTTTTATTGATTTGGTTCTGAGGAAAATTACGGCAGGGATAGAGTTAAAAAGCAAACCTAAAAGAGCCATTTTAGACTACCTAAGTGGCTCTGCCAACTTCCAGCAGCTGAAGATTAGTGGGAAAGGCTGCTCTCTGGCGCCATCTACAAGTTTTAGGGGAGTGAAGGACCATGTTAAAGTGTTAAAAATCCTTGGCTGTCCAGAAAAGAAAATGACCAGTGCTGAGGGTCTAGGGGGATAGCCCACTGGTGCCCTTTGGCTGAGGCTGTGAACTGAACCAATCATTTTGGAAAGCACTTTGGGACTGTGCCTCCTAAGTGATTCTATTATCCGTGATGCCCTTGTACCCAACAGGACCATTTCAAGGTTTAGACCCCAAAGAGTGCAAAGAAAGAGGAAAAGGTTTAACACACACACACACACACACACATATGGTTCATACCTGTGTATTTTAACTAACACCTTTTTAATGGCAAAGAACTGGAAGCTAAGGCAGTGTGCACCCGTTTCAGACTGGCTAAACACAGTTTGGTTTGAAAGTTGAAGGAGATGGTTTCAGAGAAACCAGGAAAGCCTTGTATGAATCGATGCAGCCTGAAATAAACAGAACCAAGAGAACAATTTGTACATGAACAATGTTATAAAAGTAACCAATTTTGAAAGCCTTACAAACTGTGATAAACACAATGACCAACCCTGACTCCAGAGGACCATCAATGCAGGATGCTACACACATCAGAAGATGGACTAAAGAATGAGACACATCTTCAGACATCTCCAAAATGGAAAATATGTTTGCTTGCCTTGTGTCTATTTATAACAAGGGCTTTGGTTTTCTTCTTATTTGAGGGGGGATGAGTGAGGGGAGGTGGAAAGGGAAAAGCAAATTCTTGATCATTAAAATGTTTTATTTTAGAATTTTGATTAAAAAGATAATTGAAATATAATTTATTTTCTAAAAGACAAAGTATCATTAATTAAGAAAGGGAGTACGAGGACTGGTACATCATGGTCTTGCGAGGTACAAGAATCCCAGAATATAAAGAGAAACTCTGGGAAGCTTTATGTGGCTGAGTAGGATATATTGGCAGAGCTTTCTGAGAAAAGGAAGTACACAGAAGTCAAGAGAACTGAAGACATTCTCCATTTTGAGGGAGAGAAACACATGATATCTTCCTAAGTTCAGAGAGAAAGGATGGTTTCCTTGTCTGGGCACCTCTACCCCTGTCTCTCCAGTGAGTATTTCACTCACTCCTCTGCATCCGAGGGCAAATGCTTCTTGGTGGCATTTTGCTTGACCTGGGAAGTTCTCCAAGCTTTCCCAGGGGAAAGAATTGGGGAGACATTATCCCATAGAAACAATGCAGACTTGTGAACACTTTATTTGGAGGTGGGAGGAAGAGAGAAAATTAGGGTTAACTGTTTGATTTGGTTAGAGTCACACAGCTAGTAAGTGTCAAGTGCCTGAGGCTGGATTTGAACACAGGTCCTCCTGACTCCAGGGCTAGGGCTCTATCCACTTTGACACTTAGCTGCTCCAAACAACTCGCTTTTAAGTGAGCTTGAAGGATCCACACAAATTCTCAGATGCTTTACTCCTTGATCTGTCCCCCTATTCTGTCACTTTTGTCTGCTTTGTGTTTCTTTGGATCTTTAGTTATTTCCCCATGATATTGTTCTGCTTTCTCCTTTCCTCCTGTCAGGCTGCCCTCTGCCAAAATCTCTCTACTTGACATCAATCACATCTGTATTTCTACTTTCAACTCGTTTTTCTACATTAGTTTCTACATGACTTATGCCCTCATTTCCAGAGATTTCTCAGCTGTTTCTAGGACTCAATGACTCTCTTATTCAAAGATTTCATCCGAGAACCAGTGGTAGAAGTCACCCGAGTTTAGTCCAACCTGACTTGCCCCAGCCTTTAGTTATTCTTTTCTTTCTTTCTTTTTTTTTTTTTTTTTTACTGAATTCTGTTTCTCTTATAAATTCCTTCAGTGATTTTTACCGTATCTTAGGAAATACCGAGCTTTCTTGGTTGTTGCCATGGCTTTGCAGTTCATTTTTCTCCTTGTTCTGAGAGCCTCAGCCCTTCCTCCTCCTCCTCCTCCTCCTCTTCCTCTTTTTCCTACTCCTCCCACATGAACTTCTGTCAGCTTTGGCCTCCCTAGTAGCTGCTCCCCCAGACTTGGGCCAGCAAGATTTGCATCCCAGCTCCTTTCATTCAAAAGAATAATGGTTGCCCATTACGATAGACCTCTTCTTGTGGTTCACATTTTCTGTCTTAAGAATTTCTGACATTTTTGCTTCTTTTGTCATTTTTATTGCTGTTTCAATGACCATTTTGTGTCATTGGATGAACTCACTTGTGACTTGTCATGGTGCCATTTTCCCTGTATCCTCAATGATTAAACTCCTTCAATTAGCGGAAAATTCCCAAAGAATCAAAAAGTTCTGAGTATTTTACCACCACGATGCCAAATAAATAAAGGCAATCAATGAAACAGGGAGAAGTAATTATCAGCCACCCATCAGCCAGTTAGGCCATCTTTGCAAAAGCATTATAAGAATAGTCTCTGTGCAACCAGAGGACAGAAAGGGATTAGAAAGGGAGAATGAGCAGAATGTTGCCACATAGAACCAAAGCACGTTGCTGGGGTCAGGTAGCCGACTGAAAAGTAGAGCATGTAAGGTCCATAATATTTACTCCAAAGAATTGTTTTAAAGCATTTGACTCAGTAGAGCTAAATGTGCCCTTGAAGGTTCTCATCGAACAAGTTATCTCCCACTATATGGAAAAAAGAGGGAAATCTCTTTGATAGACACAATGGAGACATTTTCCAGGAAGTGCAGAGCACTGCCATGAAATGAAATCTAAAAGAGCAGCTTATGTTCAGTCATATGAAGCAGACATATATGAGGTTTTATGCCATTTATACCAGTCCTTTATGGGGAAGGAAACTGACTCATGGTAAATAAGAAAGCCAGGAGCAGAACCCAGAACACTGGGTTTGAAATGTTATTTATTTTCCAGGGCACCAGTCTGCCAGGAGCATGGAGCAGGTTATGCCTTGAATACTAACAAAAGAATAATCCTCCATGGATGGCAGGATTCTCCAATTCCTGCTATTCCCATATTGCATCACACAAATCAGAGCAACACTACAGAGCCTCTGAAGGGAAATTTATGTTAAAATCAAAGAGATTGCTGGACAGATCCAGGACAACATTATGCACAGTAACAGCCAC
Source organism: Notamacropus eugenii (assembly GCF_028372415.1). Lineage (NCBI taxonomy): Eukaryota > Metazoa > Chordata > Mammalia > Diprotodontia > Macropodidae > Notamacropus > Notamacropus eugenii. The sequence continues at coordinate 541,484 of NC_092876.1, read as the reverse complement.
AGTGTGCGAGGACTGACCTTGATAGACTTAGCCCTTCTCAGCAATGCAAGGACATAAAACAATTTCAAAAGACTCATAATGGAAAATGCCATCCACATCGAGAGAAAGAATTGTGGAGCCAGAATGCAGAGCGAAGCACATTATTTTCTTGCTTCCTTTGTTTTCTTTCTCCTGGTTTCTCCCATTCTTTGTAATTCTTCTCTGCAACACGACTAAAGTGAAAGTGTGTTTAATAGGAACGTATGTGTAGAGCCTACATCAGATGCATGCTCTCTTGGGGAGGGAGGGGGAGAAAACTAAAAACTTATCGAGGTGAATTTTGAAATCCAAAATAAATGAATTAACTAGTAAAAATAAATAAAAAAGAGATGACTCTATCTGCACAATGAAAAATCAAAGTGAAGGAAGCCCTAATATTGCCCAGACTCTTGATGATACATGCGTCAATGTACAGTAGGTTCACTCAGGCTGTCTGTTAGGCTCTTGGGCAGGAGCACCAAACAGATAATGAGCTGTATCCAGAACTGAATAGGAGGAGAAGAACAGACTTCATTTCATTGGAGAGATTGAGTGGTGCTTTCAGCAATTACAAACTGCCCATCTCATTAATGTCTGTTTCTCCTGATGACAGGCATGCCTTTGAATCAGAGAACACCACAATCCAGTGGAAGTAAAAATACCAAGTAACAATTAAAGCAACAGAAAAGGACACAATTAGACATCGAGAGCCTGCAGTGGGCAACCATCACCTAGGCCAGTAGTGACATGAAATTCATTATTAGGTGTGTATAGACCTGGAAGGACATGGGCAGACATGTAATGAGAAGGAGATTTTAACAGATGGTTGGACATTAGCAAGACATCAAGAGACCCAGAGAGAGGGCCATGGCAGATTGATTGACAGATGAGTATCCAGGGAGAAAAAGTCCCTTTTTAGCCCCTAACTCACAGTTAGGGACCTGTTTTACATGGGCCTTGGGCTCCTCACCTATAAGAGTAAGAGGGTGGGATTCAATCATGTCTCAAGAAATCTCTCTTATGCGTGGAATGTGGGCACTGGTTTAGGAAGTGAGAAATGCCACACTGTGCCTGCTTCTGTCCCAAATCTAGAAAGGCCTTGTCCGTTCCCTGACCAATCAAAGCATTGGATGGTATAATCATTTTTGGTACATGGGCAGGAGGGCAGATTGCCCCACAGAAGTTGTGTGGGGAGCAAGGAGAAGGGGTCTCATGGAGAAAGATCGCCAACTTTCCTCATTATTACCTTCACAACATTTCTGCTACATGTCCCTTTATCTGCAATCACTCTGGTGTCAACTGGTGGGTCTCCCTGCCCCCAATCAGCTGTCAAAGGGACTTTTCTACCATAATGGACTGACCCTACCACACACCCATCCCCCCATTCAATAACCTCCAGAGTCTCCTGCCACCTCCAAGATGAAATACAAAATCCTGTTTGGTCCTTAATGCTCTTTGTAACCCAGCTTCTTCCACCCTGGCCAGTCCTCCCACCCTGTGCTCCCCTGCACTTCCTTTGGACTGGAGGGACACTGGCCTTTGGCTCTTCTGCCCACAGGACTCCATCTATCAACTCTGTGCATGTTCACTGGCCATTCCCCATGTCTGGACTACTGCCTCCTCCCTTCTGCCTTCCTTCAGACACAACTCAGAGCCCATCTCCTGCAGGAGACCTTGCCTGGCTCCCCACCCACCCACTGCTTGTGGTATCCTCCTGAGATGACCTCTCATTTGCCCTGTCTATGGCTTCTTTGCACATAGTGGATCCCATGCTGTTCCTTCCATTGAACTGGGAGTTCTCTGAGAGCAGGGACTATTTTAACCTTTCTTTCTATCCTTACTACATCCCACAGGGCCTGGCACATAGTAGGTTCTTGATAATTGCTGGCTGACTAATTGAATTTACAATTCAAGGACCAAGGTTAAAAATCGAGTTGTGAGGGGTATTACCTGGGTGACTTTGGATGATTCATTGAAAAATTCTTTGCTTTAGTTTCTTCATCTAAAATGAGAGGTGGGCTGAAGGATCTCTAAGATCCTGCCCACCTCGTCAGCTTGTAGCCCTCTAAGCTGTTCTACACACACCGAGGCAGTGAGTGCAGCAGGCGGCACCCTGCTGGGGGGACGGGGTATTGAGTAGGTACCTGGTATAGTTCGTCAGATGGCTATGCCTAGTACATCCACCAGGGGGAGATCTAGGCTTAGCTAATGACTCCTGGAACTATAAAGAACAGTTCCAGGACCAAGAGAAATATTCTTGGTGACCCCTCCCTTCTGTCTATCCCTAGAATTTTCATATACTCTTAATACTTTGTCACTTGGTAGCTCATTGCCCTCCTCTCCTGTGGTTCCCAGATCCCTTTTCCCTCCTTAGTGTAACGCCAGAGAATTCATCACTAAGTAATTCAATGCATCTTTTACTACAATGAAAAGGAAAAGATGACTGGCATCTGACCAGACTTCCTGGTGGACAGCAGCCCCTCTCATGAAAAGAAGCATATTTTCTTCTCCATCCACCCTCTCTCCTGCACCTGGTTTTTACAGATATAGAAGGATGCTTTTGGGGAGAGAGGGCAGTTCTTCAGGTAAGGTCTCCTACAAGAGTGGGGAACCTGCAGCCAAGAGGCCCTATGTGGCCTTCTAAGTCCTCAAGTGTGACCCTTTAACTGAGCTTAAACTTCACACTTCACAGAAGAAATCCCCTTCTATGAAGTTTGGATTCAGTCAAAGGGCCACACTTGAGGACCTAGAGGGCTACATGTAGCCTTTTGGCTACAGATTCCCCATCACGGGTCTAGTCCTTCAGGAAGAATTTCAAATTCTCCCGGGAAATGAGCAATCATCTCACTGCCATCATCTTCAGTTCCCCAGCTGTCAGTCAATCAACAACTGCCTAGTATGTTCCAGGAACGGTTCTAAGCCCTAGGAACATGAAGAACAACCAAAAGTGTTCCTGCTCTGAAGGACCTTATGGTTTAATGTTTTAATGACCACGTGAAACTCCTGGGCAGTCCCTTGGTGAGTCCTGCCTTGCTGTCTCTACATTACGTGCTGTCCCTGGAGATTTGCACCTCCAGCCCTGACCCATGTGGTCAGGTGGCTTTTGGGCATCTTCTCCTGGCAGCAGCCCTTTCTCCTGCCCCCAGAAAGGAAGGAGAAGGCCTAGAAGGCACCTGGGGGAAGCTCCAACTCGTGCTGAAGCACATAATGCCTTCTGCCTTTTGTAAAAAGTACCCACAGGTTCACAAATTGATTGTGTTTCTCCTCTGGGAAAGCCCTGTATCATAGCCCTTTACCTTCAACTTCTGCCTTCCTCAGAACCTGCAGATGTCAAAGTGCGAGGTAACCTAATGCTCCCCTGTACAGGAGGAAACTGAGGCAGTAGGTGCAACATGACTTTAATCAGAATTGGTTCATTTTTCCAGAGCATTGCCAGGGAGTTTGGTGAGCAGGCCAGGTGAGTGAAGACTTCCTTTGGGATGCATGGTTTAATCCATGGACTATACAGTCACTAAAATGAGGGTCTCTGGTCACTGACTGGTATCCTCTAGAACCCTTCTCTCTCCACTGATCTCTGATAGTAAGCCACTTTCCTCATCCTTTATTCCTGGGGATGATATTTTCCCTGGAAGATGCTCTACTAGAAGCATATCCAGGGTGGGATCAAAAGGCTTTGTCCTAAGATTAACCAAATGTAGAGGGTCATACTGGTGCCAGAGGATGGTGGTGAGCAGCTGCAGGCCTGGGGGTCGGAGGGTGCCCAGACTAACATTGCAGGCTCCATTCTAAAACCCATTTGTGTATCAGGATCTGGGAAAACTAAATTCAAAGATCTCATCTTCCCTCAGGGTCCTGCCAAGCAAGAGATTGCTTTAGGCAAATGCTCTAAACCTGGGCACCCATGGGCATAAGAGGTCAGTGTGTGTATTTATAGATTGTCTCCTCCCTCAGCCTGTAACTGCCTGAGAAGCAGAGACAACCTTAACATCCAATATGGACTCGCAGTACCACACGTAGAGATGATGGTGAAGATGGAGAATGTACAATGCCATGCAGTTACCACCTTATCCCAACCATTTTATCAGAAAGAACTGAGGAAGATGTCTTCCCTGCTTATGAACTGGCTGGATTAGAATGGGCCTCTGACTCACTGACCAGCTCGATTCACATCTGAATTCTGGCAGAGGGAGCTTGCCTGGATCAGCTGTTGGCATCAGCAGGAAGGTGGATGTTGTGGTTCTGGGGTTCTATACCCACCATTTATATCTGAAATGTCAACTCTAATTTTAATCTACTAAATACGGAGTTAATCAAAACAGTTTTATAAAGAAATTCACAGATGCCTGATTACAAAGTCTTGAGCTGGGAGATCTGGGCCTTTTCCCTTCCCTGGTTGGGCCTCTGAGAAAGCTGGAGGAGGCCTGTGATGGGAGGGCAGGATCACGGTCTCCATGGCATCTGTTTCACTAGAGGCCTCAGGACAGTCTCTCCCCATTTCCTCACCCACTGCATGGCTATTGGAGTTCTCTTGGCCTGTCCATCAGAACTTCCTTCCCCAGGTAATTTACCCCAGGGAAACCTCATTCTCCTGCAAGATTTAGTCATCCTCAGGGCTCACACCTTCTCAGTAGCCTCTGTCCTTCTGACTGGATCCTCTGACTGGGAAGCTGGGTCACAGGTTCCAGGGCCTCTGTTTAAGGACAGGGGCTCAGGTCCATCTCCTCCCCATTTACCACCCACTGCCCTACTGTGGACCTCTCCATCCCTCCCCCTCCCTGTGTCCCTCCTCCTCTGCCCCTTCCTTCCATACCGCCCTCCCCATTCAGCTCCCTTTTGTGTATTATCTTCTCCATTTACACTGTAAGTATTTGGAGGGGAGGAATTGTCTTTGTGTTTATTTATATTTCTATTCCTAGCATTTAATATAACTTGGCACATAGTAGGTGCTTAGGAAGTGCTTATTGACTGATTGCCTGAAATCAATAGCCAGCCTTATAGGGACAGTGAAGTTAACAGCCTGTGACAAGACTCCTTCCTAGGAGCCTTCTCCTCACACTCATTATGGGAGGAAAGATCCCATCCCACCTCAGCTGCTGCACAGGAGAGAATCCTGACCCTTTGCTCCACTTGCCTAGAGTCAGGCCTTAGGAGTAGGCGGGAAAGATGGATATTTGTAGTCTGACCTGCACATAGGCTATATGGGTGATCAAAGAGCAAGTGTGGTCTGAGCGATGTCCATTGGGTCCCCTTTCATGCCTCATTTTCCCCAAAACAGCAGGAAAATTGTCCTCAGGTTTTGATTGGTTCAGGCAACTAGTCTTTGAGCTACTGATATGGTTTCCCAGTTTCCTTGGTTGTTGTCCTGGAATCCAGGAGGTGTAGACAAGGAGGTAGAGCATTCTGTTCTTGAGGGAGATGGGAGATGGAGTGTTTCTTTGAAGAAAGGGCAGGGAGGTCAATGGCATTGGATGTGGTGTGTTGAGGGTGGTGGAATTGCAATAAAATACAAGAATGGGAGAATGAGTGCTGAGGATGGGTTCTGAAGGACTGGAAGCCAGATGTTTTTCTATTTGTTCCTGGAGGTAATAGGCAGCTCATGCAATTCATGAAATACAAGAGGGGCATGCTCAAACCTGGCTTAGGAGACAGCTTGTGTGGGAGGATGGACCAGCATGAGGAAAGATATGTGGCAACTGATCAACCAGAGTAATGGAATCTCCTAGGAGAGTGACATGGTCCAGAGCATCAGAAGGGAGAAAGTCAAACTGTGTGAGAGATTTTGGTAAGTGAGAATGAATAGACATTGGAAATAGATTGGATATGGGAGATGAGAAAGAGGAAGAAGTCCAGCATTGATATCTAGGTTTGGAGCCTAGAGGACCAATAATGTGATGTGTGTAAGGGGGATAAAGCTAATGAATTCGGCCAAGGACACGTGGAACTTAACGTGTCCACAGGACATCTGTTTCTAACTCTTCCATAGGCAATTGGAGATGAGAGACTGTAGGTCAGGAGAGATCTTAGGGCTGGACAAATAGATTAGAGAATCAGAGATGAGAAGTAAAGTCATGGGAGCTGATGAGGTCACCAAGTGAAATAATTAAGAGGGAGGAGAGAAGAAGGACCAGCATAGGCTCCTGGAGGAAACCCAGCAGGCCTGATGTGGATGAGAATCCAGGAAAGAAGACAGAGAAGGAGGCATCAGACAGGTAGGCAGAGAATGAGACAGTGATGCCAGGAAAACTTAAAGAGAAGAGATTATCAAGGAGGTGAAGGTAAGTGACAGTGTCTAAGGCTGCAAAAAAAAGAAGGATGAAGACTGAAAAAGCCGTTAGATTTGTCATCCAAGAGATGGCTGGTAGCTTTTTAAAATTAGATTTTTTTTTATTCCAGTTCAGTTCTAAATTCTCTCTGTCTCTCTTTCTCTCTGTCTCTGTCTCTCTCTCTCTCTCAAATCTTCCCTCTTCTCTACACACTGAGAAAAATAAAGAGAGAGAGAGAGAGAGAGAGAGAGAGAGAGAGAAAACCAATTCCTTCATTAGTTATATCCCAAAAAGTAATAAAAAGAAAGAGATGAAAATAGGATTCAATCTCCAATGTGAATCCATTCGTTCTGTGTCAGGAGGCAGGCAGCATGTTTCATCACGAGTCCTTTGACATTGTGGTTGGTCATTGTGTTGATCAGTTACTGAGTCCTTCATAATTAAGTATCTTTACAATATTGTTACTATATAAATTACCTGCTGCTTCTGCTTATTTCATGCTGTATCAGTTCATACACATTTTCTCAGGTTTTTTTTTCTGAAACGCTCATCTATCTCTTTTATTACAGTACAATTTCTTGTTGCATTCAGATGCCATAGTTTGTTCAGTCATTTTCCAGTTCATGGGCATCTGCACAGTTTCTAATACCTTGACACCACAAAAAGAGCCTCTATAAATACTTTTGTACATCTGGGTCCAATAAAGGACCAATACTGATTTAGTGCTCCTATTTTCCCCCGTCCCTTGTCATTTTCCTTTGCTATCACCTTAGTGAAGCTGATGGGTATGGGTGGTAATTCAGATTTATTTTCATTTGCATTTTTCTAATTATCGGTGATTTAGAGGATTTTTATATGACTGCTGATGGCTTTGATTTCTTCCTCTGAAAATTGCCTAATCATATCTTTTCACTGTTTCTCAATTGAGAAATTTTTTCTATTGTTTTGAATTTGACCCATTCCCTACTTATTTTAAAAAAGAGACCATTAGCAGAAAATAATGGCTTACCCTGGATAACACAGCCAGTAAACGACTGAGGTCAGATTGGAATTCAGATCTTCTGGACTGCAAGGACAGTGCTCTATCCATTGTACACCACAACTACCAAGAGGTCCCTAGCCTGACTACTAAGCCTAAAGCACAGGATCTTTTGAAGTCTGTTAACTTACACAGCCGATTCCTATTAAGGTTAAGCATTAAGACCCCTACCTCTGCCCTCCAGTTAGGCCAGTTTCCTCTGTATTCCAAGATATTCCCCCCAATTCCATGAGCACACACAGTTCTTCCCACCTGGAATGTTCTCTCCCACTATGATGCCAAGACAAAAGCTTTGCAGACAGGTTTCTTTTCTTAAGAGAGTTTTTGAAGAGCCAGCCTCTGGCAGAGGTTGAGAACAGTGGCAAAGTAATTATTCCACTCCCTCACCCCTCTCCAAGGAACTCTCCATGACTCCCAGCCATATCCTCCCATGCCTTTGCCATTGCTAATGAAGACCACGCACTTCAAGACCCAGTGTATTTATTTTAACTCCATCTGTTGCTCAAGCAAGGGCCTCCAGGTTCTGTCTTGGCAGCCCCTGAATCTGTGCCAGTCTGGAAATACCAGTGTCCCGAGGGTGAGAAGCACCACTCCAGGCAGACTCATTTGAATGAAGCAGTTTAGTGGAATTCTGAGGAGTGAACCCTAGAGACACTGACAGGACTACTCAGATCATTGAATACTGGGGAAGCATGGAGGCTGGCTATATGGACCTTTAAGGGATAGAGGTGGGTGGGACAGGGAGAGGGGTAGATGCCTGGCTCTGTTTCAATTTTATTAAAGGAGAAAAATATAATTCTAGGATATTCTTAAAATATTAAGAGCTAGAAAGAGTGACAGGTGCCTCAAAAAGTTCTGGGCTGGGAGACCTGGCTACAGGAGAGTTGGAGAGGGAAAGGAAAGGCCAGGAGATAAGATGCTTAGATACCAAAAAAGATCAAAGACCAGGGAATGGGGTGCTAGGGAATCTGAGAAATCTATGGAACAGGAATTGGGGCTTGGTGAAAAGGTTAGAGGGATTGCATTCAAGCTCCTGAGTCTCCTCACATTACCAGCTGATGAGCAAAGGGTCACTTTTCTGACACTGGAGGTGATATGATGCCAGCGCCTGGAAGTACCAGGCTGAGGGGCCTTGAAGGGCAAAGTCAGCGCAGGGATGGGCAAAGCTGAGGGACTGAAAGAGACCCTGGGAAGCTCCCAGGATGATGAGCAAATCTCCTTCCTCCTGGCTGGCCATGGCAGTGCAGGCTTACACTGGTGCCTGCCACCCCGACACGACTTGGCATTGCCCCTAGCCAGGGCTCAGACAAGACTACTGGAGAAGGAAAAGGGGATTCAGGGCCCCCTCCCTCCTGCCTCGCTGTCTCTTTAACCCTCCAGCTCTGTCCCCCAACCCTTAGTTGGTTAATTTTTTCTTCCTCAATATCTACAAGTCCCAACATGGGGTGATAGAAAAGCTTGACTTAGGAAAGGAAAAATAAAGGCTGCAGTCCTAGCTCTGTTCCTGACTTGCTGGGTGACCTCAGACAAATGACTTTCCCTCTCTTGGCATACCATGTCTTCATAAAACAAGTGACTTAGACTGAGTCTGTGCAGCTCCTTCCAGCTGGAATATCTGGGACTCAATTATTCCATGTATGTCTGTGTGTTGGTCTCTGACATCTTGATTTTCTTGTTATTTCTCTGAGCCTCAATTTATCTATTAAGAGTTGGATTATGAGTCAAATTAACAAGAATACAAGTCATTCCCTGATTTATAAATAGTCAAGGGATATGAATAGGCAGTTTTCATAGGAAGAAATTAAAGCCATCTATAGTCATATGAAAAAATGCTCTAAATCACTATTGATTAGAGAGATGCAAATCAAAGAAACTCTGAGGTACCATATCACACCTATCAGATTGGCTAACATGACAAAACAGGAAGATGATGAATGGTGGAGAAGATGTGGCAGAGCTGGAACAGGAATTCCTTGTTGCTGGAGCTGTGAGCTGATCCAACCATTCTGGAGAGCAATTTTGTACTATGCCCAAAGGGCTACAAATAGGGGCATATGGTTTGATCCAACAATATCACTTCTAGTACAGTATCTCAAAGAGATCGTAAAAATGGGAACACGTACTACATGTACAAAAATATTTATAACGCCTCTTTCAGTGGTGGCCAAGACTTGGAAATCGAGGGGATGCCTTAATCAATTGAGGAATGGCTGAACAAGTTGGTGGTATATGGATGTAATGGAATACTATTGTGCTATAAGAAATGATGGACAGAAGGATTTTAGAGAGGCCTGGAAGGACTTATATGAACTGATGCTGAGTGAAATGAGCAGAAGCAGGAGAACATTATACACAGCAACAGCCACAGTGTGTGAGGACTGTTTCTGGTAGGCTTAGCCCTTTCCAGCAACACAAGGACCCAAAACATTCTCAGAGGATTCGAGGCAAAATGCCATCTACATCCAGAGAAAGAACTATGAAATCAGAATGCAGAATGAAGCAGATTATTTTCTCTTATGTTTTGGTTTGGTTTGGTTTGATTGTTCTCCTGGTTTCTCCCATTCATTTTAATTTTTCTATGTAATATGAGTAATATAGAAATGTTTTTAATAAGAATGTTTGTGTATGACCCATATAAGATTGCAAACCATCTTGGGGAGGAAGTGGAGAGGGAGGGAGAGAAAATGTTAGAGGCATGGAAGTTCTTGTTGAAAACTGAAAACAAATTAATTAAAAAAAACACGTGATCTCATGGGAAGGTTGGGAGAATGGCTTTTCTGCCTGAGCTGAGGGAGGATTCTCCTAACTCAGTTTCCCCACTGACACACGGCATACTTTAAGCCTGACTAAATGCCAGTTGACAATCTACTCCTGCCTGGAACTGGCAATTGGAGTTAGGGAAATGTTCCCTTACTCCAGCTATGTCCCTACTCTTAATGGCAAATTCCTACAATCAAAAGTTATGTAGGCATAATACCAAATCTATTAAATAATAGATTGTTGGTAGGGGAACATCTGAGGTTAAAATGTAAGTCCAAGATTAAGCTCTTAGGCTTAGGGTTTTAGACCAACAATGATAATCTAGGGTTCTTTAATTCTTTATAATAGTGTGGAGACAGATTGAGGGCCTGTGGAGTTAGCACACTTAGTTAATGTTATTCCTGTCCCAGTTGGTTAATGTTAAAAGAAGAATGGTTTGTGGTCTATCCTGTAAATGCTTTAAAAGGAACATTACATAACCAAGAGTTGGAATTGTTTTATGATTTGATTTGTACTGTATTTATGTACTGTATTATGATGTCATATGTACTGTGTTACTGATTGTATTTATGTATGTACTGGAGCATGTTACTAATTCCTTAGTGAAATCTCATCTTCGTGATGGCAAAATAGTGAATTAAGGTAAAATGTAAAAACTGGGTCCTAATGTGAATTTCTTACACATGATAATTGGCCAAAGCTCCAATTTTTATTTTGTAAGAGTGATAAGAGTATAAGGCCTATGAATGGTAATCTAAAACTGTACCAAGGTCAGTTTTGTAGGAGAGTGGATATCTGGATTTCTACAAAAAGATAAAGGGAGGAAGATACAGAGATGCTGTGGTGAAGATCGCTTGAAGGAGCATCGAGACCAGAGAACTGCATCAGTTGATGCTCCTTCCCAGACTGCTGAAGGAGATGGAACCTCTTAAAGTACAATCCATTGATTTGCCTTTTTCTTCTGACCTCAGTATCTCTGCTTATGTAAGGGCACTGCCCCGTGGTCATTTTTCAATGAATCAGTCAACTTTACTCCCCTCCCATATTCATATAGAGTGAAGATAGAGGAAGGGCAGGATTCATAGGGGAAAGAAAGTGAGGAGATGTTGATTGGACTTAGGTGTGGAAACAATTTGAATAAAGAAAAACTGCAGGACTTTGTAGGAAACAAAATAAGAAGTTCTGTGTACAGAGGGTAAACACATCCAGCTCTGAAGGGTAATAGTTAAGCAGAATTGTGACTTAGCAGAGTCAGGTAAAGAAGTTGGGAAACTTGTAAGAGAGAGCAGGGCTTAAGTGTCCACAAAGGTTGTTGGCCCCTAAGGTTACTGAATCAACACTGCAGGTGACCCTGAGCAGTCAGAAAACGGTTAAGGGCTTTCAGAAAAACCCAAGAAGTTAAGAAGTGATCCAGCTTAAACCAGCTGGGGTCACTGGCAGGATACTAAAAATCCAACTTCACTTGCTTAATGACATACAGTGGGAGTATGAAAAGATTGTGACCCGAAAGACAACAGACCCATCTGTCCTGTTTTGGAAGGATCTGTCCTCCAGGAACATTATAAAAATTCTCCCGCTTCGATATCTCTCTCCCTCCTCCCCCTTTTTGAAGAGGAGTGGAGGCCACTTTGGCCAAGTGTTCAATTCCTCTAAACTCTCCTTTCATAAGTTTTCCTTGATACTTCTCAATGTCAAGCATGTTTCTAACATTCCATTATACCTCTCCCACCCCCTACCTTGGTTTCCCTTTTGACCTGTTCCCTCTGCTTACTTACAGCTGCCTTGCAATAGGCACCTGTCTCTGAGGATGCCCAACTACAGAGGGAAGATAGCCTCTCCTTTTCCATACCTGCTCACCCCATGTGGAGGCTGGGCCAGGAGGCAGCCAGGCTGTTTCACTTGTCTAGCTGGTTGTGCACTGACTCCCTAAGGGCTACTTCAGTACAACATATCTCTGCCAAGGACTTGGGGGTCTTCTGAATTAGTAGCCCAGGCCCACCCCAGCAAGGGCCTGAGGTTCTCCAAGACTGGAGACCCCAAAAAGCCATTTGTGATTCAGGGTTCATACCAAACTATACCTGGTAGAAAGGTCAGCATTTTCCTCAGTGCCCCCTATTTCCAGAAGCAGTTGGGTAAAACTCACATTCACCTATCTTTCAGGGTACTTTCTTCTCTGAAGTTGCCTAGGACTCCTCAGATACACCCCTCCCCCCCTCCACTGTTCTTTGCTATTTATCAAATCACTCCTCTGAAAACCCTGTGGGGAGCCTTGATCCAGCCCAGTGTAATTACACAATCTAAGGCAGTGTGGGTGAACCACGTCCAACCACAAGAGGAGGCTCAAATTCAATCTATGTAATCCTGCCCTCTCCTCAGGTCCTAGGAACTAACACAACCCAAGGTTCCTCTGAGTTCAGCCCTATGAGGTTGGTACCGAAGCCTACATCAGTGACTGGTTCCTCGTCAATACCACTTTCTCTGCAGGGATCTGCTTGAAACTCTGACCCGGCAAAATGGGGAACAAAATTATCTACTGGGATCACTATAGAGAGTACCTTTGGGTAAAACACGGGTAGGGTATGGCCCTACTTCCAATGATATGCCCAACAAGCCCTGCCTGAAGCCTTCTATCGGCATTTTTTCTCCCTGTCCTGGTTAGTGTACAGGGTCACCTCCAGAGACCTGAGTGGGACCTCCTTAATTGGCCTAGGGTCTGAGGTGAGCTTCAAGTCCCCAGGTTCCCTCACATTTTCCCTTACCTTACTATCATCCCTGGGAATGTCCCTTTATCAGACCCTTCCCCTTTGGTGTATGGGGTTGTGCACTGTCATTCATGTTACACCCAAACTCTGGTACCCTCCTGACACCTGACAGTCCAAGGCCTTGTCACTGATGCACCCCACAGTTAGGTCATGCCCCACCTGACATGATCCCAGTCCTAACCCTCATCATCGGTGGCTGCATCCTGGCTGCTACAAGAATGGAAATAGGAGGGCTTATTTCTGCAAACTAGGTTTTTCAGAAATCTGTCTCAATAGATGAGTGTCATGAATGACCAGATAGCAAGAAGGGCAGGACTCCTGAAGGATGAAATCAACTCTGAGTGGAGCAGTCTTGCAAAACTGGTGGGCAGTATATGCCCTTCTTGCCACTGAAGGAAGCATGTGTGCTTTTATTAATGAGGAATGTTGCTTTTGTGTCAACAAGTCCCAACAAATCCAGGGTAGCATCGATTCCTTCCACATACGTCCCACTCAGCTGAGGGAGCAGGCTGCTGGAAACCAATGGCATGATATTTTTAGCTCTCTTTCTCCAGGATCAAGAAGTCTCACTTGGTCTCTCCTTCTTTTGTCTTCTGGAATACATCCTATTGTCCCAGTAATCTATCTCGAGGCTCACCTAGGACTGACTTTGGCCTATAGGTGCTCCACCACCTTATTGAAGAAATTAATATTGTCTTTAGTGGTTCCCCCTTGTTCTGTAGGGAATGCCTCATACATTCCTTTGACCAAAAGGAAAGGATATAAAAATTATGAAAGTAGAATGGCTAATGACCTTACCAACAACTTTGATCTGTGTGAGCTTCCTTACCATCCAGAGGAGGCCAAACCTACCTGGGAATCTGAATCACCCAATCAGGAGGCCAGCTGAACATCCCTGAGGCCAGACATATCTGAAATCCTTGCAGTGTTTTTCTTTTCTTTTCTTTTCTTTTTGCTGAACCCAGAAAATCCTCCAAATGGACATTACTGATAATGCAGTTGTAGGACTCTCCTTGTCCTAAGGAACCCCCTACACGAGCTGAAATGAACTGAATCTAACGTAGGGGGAGCCTACTGGTCTAGTCAAGCTTGGGCAGAGACAGATTTGTTTTCTAGATAGCCCGCACTGGGGAGGTGGTCTGATAGAAAAGATGTTTCCTCATCCCAGAGATGATATGATGATGAAATGATATTAGCCCCTGTTGGAAGGAGTTAAAACCTATGTACCCCAACTCCAAAGGGAGCTCAGCATCTGACTGCAGCTGCTCATGCCCGCTTTGCCCACTTGAGAGAAATAAATGCACAGACAAATGACTTTGTCTTTCTTACACTTAACTCTGATGTTGCCGATTTCCTAATTACATTTCAACATGGCTCCAGCAGTATTTGACACCAGGACTAGATCATTAAATCTGAGGCTAATTTCATCCAAAAGAGGTAAAGAAAGTCTAGAATTCCCTGCTTTTTTCATCCTCCCCCTTCCCTCCCCCTCTTTCTTTTGTTTCCTCTTTGATGAAGCAAAGTACTTTTTCTTTGCTTCTCGAGTTCTCTGGGCAGGACAATTGTCCAACAAAATCCTGAAAATTAGGAAATGGTGGAAAGATCTTCCTTGAGAAGATCCCTGGGTCTTTGGGGGTGATGTGTGATAGTACCAGGGGGTTCTGGTTTCCCCAAAACAAGGATTAATTTTCCCTGAAATCAACAAAGCTCTCCCTAGGTTTTGATTAGTCCTTGTCTCTCTCAAGGAAGCTTCCTGGTGTCCTAAGGGCACCTAAAGTCCAATCCAAAGGAAGCTGTAGCTCCTTCCACATGGTGGCTTCTTTGGAGTCACCCTGCCCTGCCCCTTTGACCAGACAAGTCTCCACCTGGATATGAGAGGAGCCCCATCCAGAAAAGTGTCACTGTGTCTTTGGCGCATATCCTTGTGTGAAGGCAAAGCCAACCTCCTTTCTTTAATGTTCAATGATATGTGAGTGGCTCATTTCATCCTAACATTGAATCAGCTAGCTGCTGTTAAGCATGCCTGTAACAGGGGGAGAGGACCAGATCCTGAATATTTTGGGGAAGAAAAGGACCCCAGGGGAGTGCAGGGAATCACTGGAAAGGATGGAACGACGAGACAGGCCTTTTGTCCCATTTCTTTTCCCCATGACCTCTTTGTCCTTTCATCTCCTCCCTTTGTCCTCACTCAGAGTGGTCCTAGCGACCTGGACTCCTGACAAACTGAACAACCCAACACCATCAAAGCTGCGGCCTCGCATCTGGCATAGTCTGCACCTGACAGGAACCACTCGTAGCTTGGATGTTGTTGGCTTTTTATGTGTTTTGTTTTGCACTTGTGAAATAAAACAAGCATTTCCATAACATGGTAGAACAGAAAAAGATGATTGCCCATGAAACTGCAAATCTATCATGTACAAAATATTGAATATATAATAAAATTGTCATGGAACTTACTTCTTTTTCCCTTTTCCTTCCCCTCCACCAGCTTAGAGATGGATACCATTAGATACAAGTGTGTGTGTGTGCGTGTGTGTGTGTGTAAAATCATTCTATACATACTTCTATTTATCAGTTCTTTCTCTGCATGCATATAACTTCCTCCTTCATAGGTCCTTTGTAATGAATTTGGGTATTTATAGCAGTCAAAATAACTTCGTCATTCAAACTTTTTCTTAAACCAACATTGCTGTTCATGTATACAACTTTCTTTTCCTTCTTCATTATTTCCTGCAAGTCTTTCTATGTTTTCATCAGTTCTTGTAGCACATTCCATTCCATAATAATCATATACCACAACTTGTTCAGGCATTCCTCAGCTGATGGACATCCCCGTGATTTCCGGTTCTTTGAAGCCACAAAGAGACTTGATACAAACATTTTAGAACACATAGGTTCTTTTCCTTTTCCCCCACTCATCTTTGCAAATACACCTGGTAGTGGTATTGCTGGGATCAAAGGGTATGGGCAGTTTCTTAACCCTGGGCATAATTCCAGATTGTTCTCCAAAATGGTTGGATCCGTTCACACAAAGATGACGCAGTTTTAGCTTGATGGGAGTTAGCCAAAGCTAGTAGTGGAACCTCTTACCCTTGCTTTCTCCTAGGCCCTGGCCATACTTATGGAGCTCCTTGTTTATGGTTAGATGTCACTTATACCTACAGAGTCGAGGACTGTAGGGGAAGTTAGAGAAGCAGGGGAGACTGTGACCAGTATTAACCACAAGGGTGAGGACTTGGCATCCTTCGAAAGAATCCGTTGCTTCATGTTAGGGTAGAAGAGGGTGTAAAAAATCAGAAGCTTCTTGAAGTGTTGGAGTTTTGGCCTGGCAACAGAAGTGGAATTTGGACTATTATAAAGAAGGATATGGCTTGTTAGAGGTGATGGGAGAAGCAGACGATTTGCATTTCCAGGAGTGGGAAAGGCAAAGAGAAGAAGCATTTATGAAGTATGTACTATGTGTCAAGAGCTCTACATAGATTATTGAATTAGATCTTCACAGTAACACTTGACAGGTTGGTGATAGAAGTGGAATGCTCCCCACTTGCTCATGGTCAGTTTTGCTTAAAGCTTTGGTTGTTTTCTTGGAAAGAAGGGAAATACTGGGTGGAGATAAAGGGGTCATTGACAAATGAATCTTGTCAAAAATAAAATGTATTGACAAAATATTTTTGAAACTACAAATATATAATGCATTTGAAAAATAAGAATTCTCCTTAGTGGAATTAAAACATTTAAAAACCAGAAAACCTGGGAGGGTTTATGAATGAATACAAAGTAAAGTGAGTAGAAATCAAGAGAATAGTTTTTATAAAACTAAAATTATTGGGCTCAATTCTATTAGGTGGGAAGAAGGCTGCGGCCTGCTCCTGGCTCCTGGATTTCTAGGGGGTTCAGATTAAGGTAGGGACTGAAGCATGGGGAAGGAGACTGAGGGCTCTGGTGCTGCCATCGGGGCCCAGTGCAGGGCTCAAGGTTCTGAGAAGCTCTTGTTGCCTTGTCTTTCACTCGAGCCATCAGACTGACTTTTCTGCCTTTGGGATGTGCTGTGGAGAGTTATGGATCCATTGGGAGCCTACGGCCTCGTGTTAGCGGGCGATGTGGTCATTTTCATCACTGTTCAAGGCTTCTTCTTTGTATTTGGGAGAGGGGATGACTTCAGCTGGTAGCCATGGTAGGGCGTCAGAGGATTTCCACTCTGGACTCAGCTCTTGACTGCTCATACTCCAGGATTTCCTCTCGGTAGAAGAGTGTGGGGTGGTGTTGTATCACTTTCCCCCATTTTCTTATGCCTTTTTTATATCTGCATAATACAGTTTATTAAGGGAAAGTCCCAGCCACTTAAAGCAGCATTTCTACGACCAGCAGATATTCCTCCTCCATATTCATTGTTGTGAAGCTAAGGTACAAAGAGGCTCAGTGAGGTGCTCAGAACCACACACCCAGTAAAGGCCAGACCTAGGACTTGACCTCAGGTCTTCCACTCCACCATGGGGCCTCCCAATCCTGGCAGCAACCCTGTGTGAAGCCTGCCAGAGATAGACCTGTGGAGGTCTGCCTATGAAATCTTCCTGCTGTATCTCCAGTTAATCCCTTCAACATGAGTACCTCATTCGGCAGCCCTCCCTCTCCCAAATACCCAGTTTATAGCAGGAATCTCCCCTGGAATCTGGAAATATCTCTGGAATGTTCTGACAAAGGCACGAGCAGGATGGGAAGGGAGAGGAGGCATCCTATGTGTCCTAGTCATGCTGCCCACACCTTTGTTTGAAGCCCCTGTGCCTCAGTTGCATGCCTGAAATCAACCCCCCTTACCCTGTCCAAAGTTGGGGTAATAATAAACCAGCAGATGAGCCCCCATTCTGGGGCAGTCTGGAAAGGGGACAAGGTGGTCACTCAGTGCACTGGCCATTGTCACCCACAGAGATGGAGCCCAGGGGCCTGGACCGAGTCCTGAGCAGAGAGCACAGAAGCCTTTAGGGAGGCCCCTGTTAAGAAAGAAAAGCAGGGACATACACACAAGTAAGGTGGTGGGGAGTTCAGGCACAGAGGGGAATGACAACCAAACAGAGAGCATTGGATCTCTCCAAAGGTTAGTGTTGAGGGCCAGCCCACCCAGCAGCCTGTCTGGGCATGACTCCAGGCCCAGGTGGAGTGTGCAGCCTGGGCTCTGTCTGAAGCCCTGGAGCAAGGTCTAATATACCTTGTCTACAGGTGGCCCCATGCAGTACAGATCAAAGACAAACGTCTGCCCCCTCACCATGTCTAATACACTTGTCTCCCCCCCCACAGGCTCCATCCCCTCTGGGTTCAGCCCCCACCTACACTCACAGTGTCAGCAGAACAAATAAAAATCTTCTCAGGCATCTCCAAACTTTCATTTCTTTTTCTCTTCACGTGGCCGAAACATCTCCACATGGTCATCCTTCCCCCACAATCCCCCAACCAATGGGAATCTGAGCTGAGATTGTGGAGAAAAGCTGAAGACTGCAGAGCAGTGATTCATCAGGCTGTTTTATCAGTCAGACTGAGACCCCAGAGGTCAGGGCAGCCTCAGATGTGAAGGAGGCTCATTCCCAAAGCAGACAGAGACACAGGAGGGAGAACAGAGGGAGGCCTTAGAGAGCAGGGTGAGGGACCCGATGAGGCTGCCCTGGGCTTGGGTCAATAGAGTCCAGGGAGGATCCCAGGGGCCATTGCTGGGGAGATAAGCCAGGGGTCAAGAGGACCAACCAGGGGAATGCAGACTGGTTTTGTGTCTCAGGTCCATGCCAGGCAATTCTCTCAAGCTGAAGAAGGAAAGACAGATTCAGGGGGGATACTCCAAGTCCCCTTGGCCTCCAGCCTCTCATCATTCTGAAGGGCCACCTTCCTCAGCCCAACTTCCCACAGACCCTCCTCTTTGCTTGGCTGCCTCTACCCCAGCTCCCCACCTCCTCTTCCAGGCCACACTAAGGTCTCAGAAGTTCAGTGATTTATCCTGGAGACACTAAATTACAACTAGGACTGCTCCCCCTCCCCCACTCCAGCCTCTAAATCCATGAAGAACAGAGAAAAGGACCCCAAATGGGCACTTCCCCCCCTCCAGGCCCACCTCCAGGGGTTCCCAGGACTGGTCTACAGCCCCCAGCTGGGGAGACACCCAGGCTCTCGGGTAGAGATCCCCATGTTCAAGTCTGAGCTGAGTCTGAAGCAGATTCCCCTCTCAGCCAGCCTGTTACACCTCTGCCAGGCATCCTCCTGAGAAATGGCTTTCAGTTACAGATTTGTTCATCTAGAGTCTTAGAGCCCATGTAACAGCCCCTTAGACAGGAAGGACAGGACTTGGGGACAGAAAGACAAGTTGCTGGGTCAGGGGAAGCCAGGATCTCCATGCCTGCTCCCTAATTCCCCCTCTCAGTCCAGCCTACCTGAACTCCTATTCCTATTCCACATCACAACTCCAGCAATGACTGCAGGGAGGAGGAGGAGGGCAGCAGCAATGCCCCCCACAATGAGCCAGGTGGGTGAGGACTGTGGCTCTGAAATGGAAAAGGGAATTGAGAGGCCATGACCCCTGTCAGGCCTGAGTCACTAACCCCTCCCCTACCTTGTCCCATAACTCCCCCTCCCTCTGGTCCTGTGGGGGTAGGGGGATGACCCTTTCCCACCCCTCCTCTCTGTCCTTACCCCATTGCAGGGTGAGGGGCTCAGACAGCCCCTTGTGCTGAACTCGGCAGGTGTATCTCCCTTCCTGGCCAGAGGTCACGTCCACAGCTGCCCACTTTTGGAAGGTGCCATCTCCTGCAGGCCTGGTCTCAATGAACTCTGTGTCTTGGGGCTGTTCCTCCCCATCCCTCAGCCAAGTCAAGGAGATGTCCTTCGGGTAAAAGTCCTGGGCCCTGCACCGAAGGGTCACCTCCCCATGGGGGGCAGTGTGTCGGGTCACTCTGGCAGAGGGTGGATCTGGAGGCAAAGGTCAGAGGCATACCAGGCTCCCTTTCCCCCTTCTGCTCCTCCGGCACATGGCAGGTCAGGGCAGGAGGAACACCCCACAATCTGCACCATGGGATACATGGAGTTCCTGGGGGTGGGGAGCCTGGGGCTGGGGCTGAGAAGGTTGGGCTGGGGGCCTTGAGGGCTGAGCACACTTGGGTGGGTCTGGAGGCAGAGGTCAGAGGTAATTCCAGACTCCCCTTCCCCCCTCCCCTCCAAGGCCACAAGGACAGGTGGGGGGAGGGGGAACATCCCACAATATGCCTTGGGGTACAAGGGTTCCCTGGGGGTTGGGGGCCTGGGGCTGAGGGGAGGCCTTGAGTGCCGCGCACACTGGGGAGAGGTCGGCCGTACCTGTCCTCATCAGCGTGTCCTTCCCCATCTCCAGGTACTTCTTCAGCCATAGCACGCACTCCTCCTCCAGGTAGGCTTTCCATTCCTCCGCGATGCTCCTGTAAGCCTCCCATTTGCGCTTGGTGTTCACAGCCTGGGGCACCGCCGCCCTCCACGTGAGGGTCTCCAGGTCCAGAGAGATGTAGTCCCGCCCGTCGTAGGCAGGTTGGCAAAACCCGCGCTGGAAGGTGAGCTCGGGGGACACCTCGCAGCCAAGCATGCGCTGGAGGGTGTGGATGCCTATCCGCCGTGCTGGGTCAGTGTGGCCGGACTCTGGCTGGTCCCGTCCCCGCCCCCCACGCTCCCCAAGGCTTCTCCCCTCCCCTCTGTCCCTAGGAGAAGCCGCTCGGACCCGGCCTCCCCTGCTCCCCTCCCCCGTCACGCACCGCCCGCGCTCTGGTTGAAGTAGCCGCGAATGTTCTTCAGGCTCCCTCGGAAATGCTGGGCTGTCTCCCTGGCTCTCCGCATCACCCGCTCCCAGTACCCGGGCTCCTCCTGCTCCACCCGCTCCATCCACGCCGCCCGCGGCTCCTCCCTCTGACCCGGACTGTCTGTGTCGAAGCCCACGAAGAGCTGATCGTCCACGTAGCCCACGGCGAGGAACCGCGGCTCCTCGAACCCGGTCCGGGTCACGGCGGTGTTGAAATACCTCATAGAGTGAGAGCCTGGGACGTGGGGACGGGCCGGGTCAGGGCGGGGGGTGCCTGGACCCGACGCCGACCCTTGACTCCGTCCCACCCCGGGAATAATCCCGGAGTCCCGAAGCCGCTGTCCTGAGATGCCCCCCACCCCTGGCATCCCCTCCCCTTAGCCCCCCCACCCCTCCATGCTGGCACACCGCGCCCCGCCCTTATTTAGAGATCACCAAAACGCCTTCCCCGACAGCAGCCCAGGCAGGTCCTAGAGCCCCTACTCTGGTCGCTGCCTCCCTCTCCCCGCCCCCACCTCTGGTCCGGGTCCGAGGTCTCTCACACTCCTCACCCCGGCCCCCACCTTGTGTCCTCACCTGCCCTCTCTCCACCCACCCCGATCCTCTTTGACAAAGCTGCTCCTGGTTCTGTCCTCTCCCTTGGGGAGGGTCAGGGGGACCCCAGATAGCTCTGCTCCTTCTAAACGCCCCCAGTACTGTGGCTCCCATTCCCTCTCCTGGAACCTCTGCCTCAGCTCCCCATGACGTCACACCCTTATCAATCCACTCAACCCCCCCCAAACTAAGGAACCGACACCAAGACACCCCCCCAGACCCAGCCCCAGCTAAGGGGCGGCGGAGTCCCGGTCCCTGATCAGCCGCACAGACTTATTTCTGGCTTCTTCCTTTCAGCTCTGCCCAGATCTCACTGACCTGAAGGAGCCGGGTTCGGGGAGACCCTCCCTCGGCTGGCATTGGAGGGGCTTCCTGTAGGAAACACCATCCCAACCCCACGGCCACCCCTAGGTGCCGAGTCCAGTCTCTCCTTACCCGCCCAGGTCTCCTGCGGGGCCAGGGTCCCCAACAGAAGGAGAGCGCACAGAGAGCGCTCCATGGTCCACAGGAACAGTAGCCCAGCATCAAGGAGATCTGTTTGCTCTGGGTTTATGAAGGGACGAATCCCTTCCCACGGGCTCTGCCAGCCAATAGAGGGTGGGAGACAACAAACTTCACCGGTGACTGGGCAGAAGGAGCCTGCACAAGGTAGGAGACCAAACCTGAAACTGCCTGGGAGGAAATCCCCTGCTTGATAGACCTTGGCTCTGTCTTTGTTATCCCCAGAACAGTCTCTGATTCTGTGGAGCAGCCGAGGCTCCCTCCCTCCCATCATCACTCCAGGAGCGCGCTGCTCTTGTGCTCCCAGCTTGAACCAGAGAAAAAGAAGGGTTAGGGCTAGAGTCCACCCTCCCCTCCAGCCCTCCTCAGTGCGACCCTATCTTCTCCTTAGAAGTTGATCCCCATCCCAGATTCAGGGGGTTTGAGCACTGAAGAAATCTGCAGGCTAACTTGAGACCAGGAGCTGCCACCTCAGATTTAATGACCTCCATCCCAGCTGTGACTCAGACAAGTTTTGTAACCTCCCCAGGCCCTGTAGATAAACAAGCCAGGACCCAAGAATGCAGAGGAAATCAGAGTCCAGGAAATGGAAATTGGAATCTGAGAAGAGGGGCAGGGATGTGGCCCAATGGGTAGAGCCAAGGGCCTGTAGTCAGGACACACTGACTTCCAATCTGGGCCTCAGACATTTACTGTGTGACCCTGGGCAAGTCACTTAACCCTGTTGGCCTCAGTTTCCCCATCTGAAAAATGAGCTGGAGAAAGAAGTGGAAAGCCACTCCAATTTCTTTGATAAGAAAACCCCAAAAAGGGTCACAGTAAACCAGAAAACACTTAATAACAAAAAAGGAAAGATCTTAATTATTAAAATGGAGAGCAATGTCATTTCAGCCTAAGGCTGATTCTGAGCTGCCTGAAATATGAAGGTGTGAATGCCTAGCTCTTTTTTATTTTCAGAAACAATGAACCTGGGCAAATTTGGTAGGATTTTCCCTCTTTCTTGTCTCATATCCCCAACTCAGAAACCATGAAACTAAAGATTTCACGGAGAAAATCAAGTTTCCCTGGAGAAGGTCTGAGAGGTAACCTCCTTTATTTTCCAGATTAGGAAACTGAAGACCAACAGTGCACACTTACACAGCCTTGAAACCCAGCTCTGGTTTCTTCTCTTTACCAAACATAGTAGCCATAATATTGAGTCTAGTTCCGAGTCTTATCCTAGTTTTGAGAAAGTCCAGACATCCCCTTTCATACCGTTTATCAGGAGCTCTGTGGCCTCCTTTTTTGGTTTGGGGCCCAAAGAATTGTTTCCTCTTATTTCAGCACTGTTATCGTCATGCACAAAATTTACCACTTCACAAGAGATGACAAGATTATTTTCCCATGGCTTTCTCTTATTGTGGCTTGGAGACCTGTTTTCAGTTCGTTTATAGCGGCCAGGACTTTAGAAACATTCACATCCTTTCAGCACTCATCGGCTGGTAATGGCTCTTGGTTCACGCTGGTGTCAGGTCTCTCTGGACATAAAGGACTTATCTGGGTCAGATTTGATTTATTATTTCACATATGTGCTGCTCAACAACTTTTCATATTTGATCATTTATTTTAGTGAAATAGATTTTATGTGGTTATGATTATCTATTTTTTTCATATAGGATTATCTTGGATTAAGAATGTTCCTTGACACAGCTGTAAAAGTTAAATGAATGGATTTTCTTCTGATTTTTTCAAATAAATATTTTTTCACTCAGCAAACCTCCACTTACCCTGCTCAGCCTTCTTAAACTGAGAGATAAAGGAAAACAAAACCTCTGTTATAAACTTGTATGCTCAAGAGCAGCATTGCAGCTTTGTAGAACTGCTTATTCCCCCCCCCAAAACCAAAAATGTATGTATATATGTATAAAATTCTGCTCTCTGAATCTTTCATCTCGATCAGGAAGTGGGGAGCATCTCTCATCCCTTGCCCTCTGCAGTCCCGCCTTTGATACGTTCAAGTGAGATTGCTGTTCTGTTGTCAGATTCTTCCCCCACCAGACCCTCCTCTGTTGAACAGACTTCTGCTTCATCTTGTTTATGGAAGATGCTTGTCCCTCACCTTCCCCCTCCTCACAAGCCTTTCTCTTCTGGAATGTTCTCAGCTGTCTGCTCCTTGGGAAGTCTTTCTTTCTGGAAGCTTGCACTATTTTTTTTCTTTGACCTTAAGCTCTGGATTTGGGCTAGGAGGATCCTGGGAGTTTTTATTTGGGGTTCTTTCCAGAGATGGGTTCTTTTGGGTTCTTTTTATTTCCATTTTGACCTCTAGTTCTAAAGACATCCAGTAGTATTTTTTTAATGTTTCCTTGAATTAAGATTTAGGGTCAGGGTTTTAATGATTCTTAAATTCTCTGTCCTTGATATAATTTTTAGGACAATAAGTTTTCTTTACAGTTTCTTCTGTGTCTCAGTCTTTTGATTTCATTTGGATCTTGTTCGTTGTGTCATGTAGTCATCGGATAGTGTTTGGGCCATTCTAGTTTTCCTTACATTTGTTGCACGGATGAGGTTCTGCCGCTCTTGGGGCAAGCCTGGGAAGATTAAGATGAATTCTGTGTCATTTCTTATTGATCCTATTTACAATTTATTGATTTTGTTCTGAAACTACTTTTGTCTTGTAATTGCCTGAGTTTCAAATCTTTGTGTCTAAACTTGGTTCAGAGTTCAGCTGGTCTGTACTAGGTTAAGTTGAAAAGTCCAGCTCTCCTGCTCGAAGAATTTTGCTAACCTTGGGAAATGGGTGAGAAAGCAAAGGGGTTTGGGCCTGACATCTTTACACCACCAAGTTGTCCTTCCAAGATGTCTGGTTTGCTGTTCTAATGTCTGGGTCACTATGCTGTACCTGGACTCAGGCCATGGGCACCTTTTAGTCCCACAGGAGGAGAAGGAGGGTTGTTACTCGCCTCCATTATCAAACTTTCAACCAGTCAGGTTGTTCCCTGACCTCAGCGCTGTAACTAGGCCTTAATCCCACAATGTCACCTACCCTGCTCTGCTCTTTCTTCTGTGCTCCCCAAAACCCACAGAAGGGGAAGGGTCCTTTTCCTCCAGGCCTCTGGCATAAGTGGAGGCAAGTCATTGACCCATTTATTGATAGGGAACATTCCCTGCTAATAGATGTTATCTTGCTCAGAGATCTGCCTCAGCTTACCCTTCTGTTATAATTCAGCTGTGACAAGCCCTTTATTCCACTTCTGATTCTTTCTTCCACAGCTGTCCTTTAAATCCTAATGTTTTCCTCACTGAAAAATATTATCGCTAACTTCCTTTTACTCTTTTACCTCTTTGCTGTCTTCCAGAAATCCTAGTTGAATTCTGTCCATTCTGTGCTTTTCTTTGAGGCCTTGTGTGTTGATGTTTTGAAGTCATTTTCTTCTTCTGGGTTTGTGTCTTGAGCCTCCCTGTCCCCAAGGTAAACTTTGTGGTGGGATCCTTTCTTGTCTGCTTATTCTTTCAGTCTTCTTCCTGACCCTGGACCTGATGTCAGGGCCAGGCTTTCTCTGCATTCTGAAGGGTATGTCCAGAATAACCTTGTTGCTGCTTTCCTGAGGTTTACAGTTGTATGTTTTTCCAGGATCTCAGGGAAAGTTCACTCCAGGGGCCTGTAAGTGTTCAGTGCTCCCAGGATAGTCTGATTCCCTATCCTCCCCACTACCCCCCATCAGAGATCTGCAAATTCCTGAACTATGTTTGAGTCTGACCAATACATCTGTGGGCTGGGCCCATGTGGAGATTACTGTTGGATTGAGCCACTATAACCCAGCTGTAAAACTATGCTGCTAGAAAGTGACAGAACTTTAGAGTCCCCTTTCGTGTAAGACTATTTCCCTGGTTATTCTTCTGTAGGCTTCAGACTGGGCTGGAAGAGACGGGAGACACGACTCTGCTCCTGGGATTGGAACCACAAGCTGCTGTTTGTCTTGAATGTGTTCCCTACTTAAGATCCAGCCTAGGACCCAGTACCAGACCCTCACTCTGGATCTGCCAGTGCTAGAGGGAGATTCCCTCAGTCTGCCCTAAAAGTCCAACTCCAAGTTGGGCAATCAGCCTTTCCATGAGTTAACATGCTCAGCCAAGCCTCTCCTGGCTGGACTAATTCCCCAGGGTCCACAGAACCCTCTCTCTCTGGAACAATGCCTTTCTGTGTGATTATTGGATTTCCCACCCACAGTTTAGGCTGGTCCATTCTCTACATCTGCTTTTAGAAGGCATGAATGTGCCAAACTGGATGTTCTCTTTCCTTCTCCTTCATCTTCCTTCCTAAGTCTTTTAATCAGTGACTTTTATGGTCAGGTTCAGTCTCCATTTTGAGTGACAAGTCTTAACCTGACTTCTCCCAAATGGCTTTCCAGTTCTCTCTGCAGTGCTTGTATAAAGAGGAATCCTTCACCTGCCCATTTGTGCTCTTGAGTCTGATGCTGGACCACTGCCTTCAATTGCTTTGGCTTTTCTTATCTAGTTTGTGCCACTTCTTCATGTATGAACTGATAACAGAGAGGGATAAGTACAACCACAAGAACATATACAGTGTATCTTCATTCTAGAAGAAGGCCAAAATGAAGTCACTCTATTAGGGTGGAGTCACAGTGTGTCTGAGTGTGGCTGATCAGAGCAGTACAAGCTTGGAAGGCTGTACCACAGGTCAGGCACAAAGAGTCCATGTGAGCATTTGGGTGGATTCTCTAAATTTGCACATATTGCTTTTCTTTTGAGTTACTTCAATTCTTCTTTGCTTATAGAGAACAGCACCTCCTGTGATGAAGGCAATCCATGCTGGACAGTCCTGTGCCAGTGTAATCCTGAATTATATATATATATATAATTAAATAAAATATTTTTATATTTTAAATATTTAAAAAACGTAATTAATTAATTTAGTTTCAGTTTTCAACATTCACTTCCAGAAGATTTTGAGTTCCAAATTTTCTCCCCATCTCTCCCTTCCACCCTCCCCAAGACAGCATGCGTTCTGATGACCACTTCCCCCAATCTGCCTTCCCTTCTATCATACCTCTCCCTTCTCTCATCCCCACCCCCTCTATTTTCCTGTAGGGGCAGTTCAGTGAGGCAGTGGATAGAGCACCTGTGCAGGAGTCAGGAGGACCTGAATTCAAATCTCACCTCGGACACTTGACACTCACTAGCTGTGTGACCTTGGGCAAGTCACTTAACCCCCATTGCCTCATCCTAGGTCTTCTCCAGTCATCCTGATGAATATCTGGTCACTGATTCAGATGACTCTGGAGGAGAAGTGAGGCTGGTGACCTGCACAGTCCTCACTCACTCAAAGCAAAGTCAAGTGCAAGTCATGTCATCATTTCTCTGATGGCGTGGTCTTCTTTGGCAACGAAGGATGAACACACACATTTTCCTGTAGGACAAGATAGATTTCTATGTGTTGGTGAGTGTCCCTTGGTCTGTACGCAGGTTTCATGAGATCTGTTCTGTTGGTAATCCCATTTGATATGCTTCAATTCAAGAAACATTGAACGTACATATTTGGTCACCCAGTCAAGAAGGATTTATCATCAGCTGACTACAGGCAGACACAATGCTAACTTGTAACTTGGGATAGAAAGGAAGATGAAAAACAGTCCCTGTCCTTAAGGAACTCACATTCTGATAGGGGAGACAGCACATATACATCAGATGATGCAAACTAATGATAGAATAGATGGAGTGGAGGAAGAGGATTTATACTATTAAGCTTGTGTAAATTTGTGGGAAGACAAGCGCCATAAATCCTCCCACTTCTGTTCAGCAGCATATGAGTAAAAGTTAAGAAAGTGAGTGCCAGGAGTCATCCAAGGTTGGTTTGTGGCAACAAGTGACGGATGGTAAGGGAGCCAGCGATTGAAGTGCAGAGGATAGGGCACAGTCAACTGGGTCAAGATTGGGAAAGGAGGAGAAAGTAGCCATAGGAGAGGTTCTGACCTGAGATAATCCAGCTTGCAGGTGAGGTTAGAGGTTATATTGAGGATGAAGAGAAGGCTTAGTAAAAAAAAAATTCATACAATGAGATGGAAAAGTAAAGGAAGGTCATCATTCTTCATCATGAAAATGAAACCCTCATAGGTGATGGCAAGAACAAAATTATGACCATCTTTGTGTGGTAGCTGAGAAAGAGTAGAAGGGTAGGTCATGGGGTATGTCAATTGAGAAACTGAAAATTTAGGATCTTTGAAGGAGTATCAATATATTGATGAAGAAGAGAAAGATTGTAAGCCAGGAAATGAACTTGTGAGAAAGAAGGGTGAATGTTTAAGGGCTCAGTATATAAGAGCTATGAGAATCTGGGGTAGGACATAATGGTATGCTAGGATTATTCAGCAGGTGGGACAAGGAGATCTACAGGATTCCCTGTCCAATGACTTGAAGGAGATGACTGACAGATAGGTAACCACAGAATGTCTTCATTTTCCTCTTTCATAGTAGCAGTGCTCAGTAGAATAAATGGTCCTCTTTGAAACAGGACTAAGAGAACCAATATTATACAGATTGTATACAATGACGAAATGCTGATGATATTTCCAAGAAGATCAGAGGTAAAGCGAGGGTGACCAAGTCTGATCCCAAAAACGAGATAGGAGAAGTCTCCTCCCCCTTCTTTGCAGAGGTTGCACATGATCAATGTGGAATCCTACTTGTAATCTCAAACTTTTTCAATGTATTTGTTTTACTAAACTTTCTCTTCTTTTTTGTTTCCTTATTATGTGGATTTGCTCTCTGGAAAAGGAAGTTGAAAGGGGAAGGGAAGCGGCGAAAAAACAAATGGGAAAATATATAAAAACCAAAGTGATGAATAAGATTTTGTTTTAAACCTTTACAGCCAAAAAGAAGAGCTTGAATTTTAGCGTAGAAACCCTGAGGGCTCCAAGTATGGTGCTGTCCACCATGCTTTACTGATGAAGAAAAGTGCCAAGTAAGAAGTATCTCTTGAATTTTTCAGTCAAGATTTCTAGTGAATTTGAAGGGAGCATTTTCCATTTAGTAGTGGGGAGATGAAAGCCAGAGTGCATTAGGTTAGGGCTATGGAGGACCTGTGTGATGAAGGAATGGAGGCAGTGAATACTGAGCAACTTCTTCATGTGATTAATAGTGAATGAAGAGGCTTTCTTTTGGAATAAGGGGACCTGTGCATGTTTACTGGTGTTAAAGAAGGAGTCTGGACAGATGGACACATTGAAGATGAGTGTTGTTAGGATGTGAAGAAGGGAAGGGAAGGTCATCAATGGAGCAAAGTCTTTGGGGAGTTGTGAGGGAATAAGACGACGGGTCAAAGGGGGTAGGTTGACTTTCTCAGAGAGGCAAGCCCCTAAACTTTTTAGACTAGAACAAAGGTGTAGAGAAAGAAGAATGTTGAATTTTTTTTCAACTCCATTCTTCTTTCATCTGATACTGATGCATTAAGACATAAGACCAGCTCAAGATATTGGCACAGAACAACTGTTTCTTCAGAAGAAGCCAACTTTAATTCCTGGTTAGCTGGAAGAAGGTAAAATAAGATAGCCAGCACTGTTGACAACACCTATCTACAATCCCTAGAGAAGCTGATTTATCTCCTGATGATGGAATTTATTTTAATTGCTTCTATCACAGTGATAACATGCATTACTATTCGATCAAAAGGGTCATTTCCCACTACTTACATTATAGCTCAGAAAGATTCCAACTGGGAGTAACTGGGAGAGGGGATGGGGTTATTGGTGCTGTTTTCACATCAGAGTGGGGGACTCCAGTGTTTTATTGAATACTAACTTCCTTCTTACTTAAATGAACTGAGGGTGGGCCTGCACTTCACAGTCATTGTGTCCTTCATTCCTCATTTCTCTTCACTTCTCGAGGCAGACAGAGAGAGAGAGAGAGAGAGAGAGAGAGAGAGAGAGAGAGAGAGAGAGAGAGAGAGAGAGAGAGCTATAAAGAAAGTGAACTAGGGTTAGGTGGGGGTTTAAATTAGTCATTAAAGCCTCCCATGGTGACTAGGATATGCACAGCAATCAATCAAATGCTTTTGTATGCTCAGCAATCAGTTTATTGGTGCTGAGCACAGATGGAAATCATGTGAAGTTCCAAATATCCTAACTGGGGGAGGGGAGAAGATGTCCATCGCTGTGTTCAGGTTGGAATGGCAATGAGCATCCATTTGGAGGCATCAAGAAAACTTTTAAAGACTTTCAGAATTTGGGAACCCTCAGTTTCAAATTCAGGTCTTTTGATCTCATGAAAATGACTATGAAGGAGAAAGGGCAGAGGAACAAAAAACTAAGGGGTGAGGACAAGGTCTTCTCCACGTGATCATGTTCTTGACCATATTCCTGCTTTCAACATGTATATCTGTCCGTGCTTAATGACACACACCTGTAATCTCTGCTACAGAAGGGACTAAGGCTGGTGCATTTTTTGAGCTTGGGATAGTGGAGTTAAGGCAGGTCAACTTTCCACACTGAACATGGCATCAGGTTATCTAGGGAGGAGCAACCTCTCCCAGATTGGAAACAGAGCAAGGCAAGAGCTGTGATAGTTAGCACTGGGTTTGGGCCTGGAAATGGCCATGATATTTTCAGCCTGGGTACGAGAGGGAGACTCTGATTGAAATAGACAGATATGGAGAGATGTATAGAGAGATAAATGATACTTGAAGACATAGACATACGCAGGTCAGTGTCTATGTACATATATCATCTGTGTTTATATCTCTATCTTACCTATCATACACACACACACACACACACACACAGACACACACACATCTTTCCTTACACTCATATATACATCCCCCCTGGCCAACAAGATGCAGTTCATAAAGTCAAGCTTGCCTTTTGTCTTGGCATGGTCTGTGCTAAATGAATCTCTGTTCTGCTGGCAGCTAAGGCTTACAGGATCAGAGGACCAGAGATTAAAGTTGATTCAACCTTCTCATTTTACAGGGGAATAAACTAAGGACCACAGAGGTGGAAGTGATTATAGCTAGTAAGCAGCCCAGCTGGGATTCAAACCCAGGTTTTCACTATATGACTCAATCCCCCTCCCTCCACAAATAGTACAAATAATACAAATAAACCCTAACTATTAGAACAAAGGTACTTGGAGAGGATCTGCCTCCAATACAAGAGGTAGAAGGAATTCCTCTCAGATGCCAAGCAGCTTCTGACTACTGAAGGCGGTATGCCCACCCTCCTTTGGATCTAACATGCTGCCAAGGAAGGAAACAGCCCATGTCTTTGACACATGTTCTTATTCCAAATATCCAAACTCAGGAGACCTAGGAACTGAGTGTATCTTCCTGTCACAATGGCAGCCTATGGCCTCTCCTCTCACTTGGGCTTTGAGGTTTAGGGGAGTTCTCTTCCTGTTGAATGTGGAACGAGCAATGCTTTTGCACTTTTAGGCAAGCTTCGAGTTCAAGAGGGAGACAAGTGTTCACGGTGTGTGGAGGTCTGGTATGAAGGCTCCTGGGGCACAGCAGCTAATGACTCCTGGGATCTGGCTGATGTGCTC
The DNA here is from genome assembly GCF_028372415.1 of Notamacropus eugenii. NCBI lineage: Eukaryota > Metazoa > Chordata > Mammalia > Diprotodontia > Macropodidae > Notamacropus > Notamacropus eugenii. The sequence continues at coordinate 510,215 of NC_092876.1, read as the reverse complement.
ATTGCTTGTGAACAACTGGGCTGTGGCTCAGTCATGGGCGCTCCAGAGGAGGCTGCATTTGGCCAAGGAATTGAGTTCAACTGGCTGAATAATATTCACTCCAAAGGGAATGAGTCCTGTCTTTGGCCTGTGCTGCTAATCCCTGGGGGCAGACTGTGGGCAAAAAGAAGAGGCTGCTGTGGGGTGCTCAGCTGAGGGTCTGAGAGCCTGCGCTGAGGCTAGGAACCTAGGGAGTGGGGACCATGTCATGATGGCTTTGGGTGTTGGGGAGAGAAGCAGGTAGAAGAAATGAAAGACCTTGGTTACTACTGAGATCTGTGATCATCTTGGCACACTTCGAGCCTGTTATCTTCATCCCTCCCAGTCCTGATGGAAGGAGATGAGGAGACTCTGATATTTGCAGAAAAGGGAACTTGGGGAGGTGACAGTGGGAGTAAATCAGGCAGGAAGTGGTCAAGAACCTTGTCTCCTGTCCCAGAATACAACTGTCTTCCTCCTTCCTCCTGCAGGTGTTTCCATACCTAGAGCACCTGAGGAATCCTCAGGTCCATCTCTTCTATCCATGGAGTCGCTATGATGGAGTTAAAAGGAGGGAGGGGGCTCCAATAACTTGAATGGGGACAATTCAGTAAAGGGGAAGCTTGGCCTGCCCCTGTGCGACTCCACCACACAAACCCATCAGGGGATGGGGAAACATCCCTCAGGTAGAAACCCATCAGGAAATGCCCCCAAGGAACTGCTCCTCACTGTGAGAGAAGCTTCAGTTCTTCTGATGACCTTTCTATAAGGAGGAACACAGGACCACTCTGTTGCCCACTGCTAGGGTATTGGTGCTTTCCTTGAAATAGTCCCATTTCCAACGCTTCACCTGTGCTTGGATGCTATTGAAGGAACCAATACTTTGGAGAGATATGGCATTTAGGTACCAGTAGTCTACAGCTATAAAACAATGAGCCCAACAATGCACTTTCAATTTCCACAAGGAGCCCAATGTCTTTATCTGGATGTACTGACTGACTTGTAGCTCACTGGACATCATAAGAAGATCAGAGACAGAGTGCCCATGGCATTTCAGTAGGAAACCAAGTCACTGTGCATCTCTTTCACAGGTCACAAAGCCTTCTAGCAGTTCTGGATCCTTGGGGTCATCCTGATACCAAGTACTGTTCCTTCTCCTTCTCTTCCTGTGTTCCAAGGCTAGAAGATGCATTTAGCCAGTTAGAGGTGGGAAGCCCATTAGTCTGTGGCTCAGGCGGCCCAAGAGCAGTGGCTTCTTTAGGACAGGATGTTCATCTTCAGATGGCCAGGGCCTGAGTGTAGGACGTCAGTCTTGGGGTCAAAGAGTTTGCAAGGTGGTGAAACCTAACAGGACAGAGTGAATCGGCCTCTTTAGGGAATCCCTACACCAGAACTAAAAGAAGGGCACCTGATGGAGCCAATGTATCAGTTCAGTCATTTCAGCATACATGACTGGTAGGGTTCATCATGAATATATGACCTACCAGCATCAACTGGGTGGACTAAGATAAACTCATGAAGGACAGATGGTCAAGGGTGGTCTGACATACAAGAGGAGAAGGACATAGGCCACAACTGGAAGTCTTGCATAAACAAGTGTGACATTCCAAGGAAAGGAAGCTAGAAGGAAGATAGTCCATGGACAAGATGAAGAAATACCCAAAGAGTTGTGAATATATGTCAGTCTGGGAGAAAGGGAGCTTCTTTATTCAATGAGAGGGTCATTGATCCCTCTGGGGAAATAGTGATGAGGAGGGAAAGAGTTGGGATGACAAAATATGAAACCCTCAACCTGAGACCTCTGTTTTCATGGTTTTCACAAGTATGGAATCTTCTTTGGGAAACTGTTTACAAAAAGATGGGCATTCACCAGAAAGAAGAACTACATCTGTTCAGTCACTCAGGTCTGTGGGGCTTAAGGGCCCTTTGCTCACTTGGAGGGGGCTCCCATGATGAGACTGGCCTCTAAATGCCCAACAGAGAATAGAGCGTATCCACAGGAAGGAGTAATTCCTTGAAAAGATGTGCTGGAAAGGACTCAGACCCAAGAACACTCATCCTGGGGTTGGCCCACAGTCCATCTGGCCCCATATTCCCACTTTGATGGAGCTCCAAAGTCCCAGCAGGAGTTCATAGAATTAAAATATCTTTGTTCCTTCAGATAAGTGCCCCTTATGGGATCACAGTGTCATAGATAGAGAGCTTAAAGGGATCTTACAAGCCCTCAGATTCAACCCCTGAATTTTACGAATGAATACACTGAGCCCCAGACAGTTTAAGTGATTTGTTCATAGTAACACTGAGGTGTCTGTAGGTGTCTACAATGGGATTTGAATCCAGGTCTTTTTTACTGCAAGCACAAGGGCTTATGCCCTGTACTATGCTGAAACACCTGTATAGTGCTTTGAGGTTCACAAATTCCTTTACATGCAATATTTCATTCACAAGTCACATGACAGTATCTGCAAAGCACTTTGCCCATCTTAAAATGTTAGAGAAATATGAGTTATCTCATCCCTTCTTAACCCTTTCCTGACTTCTCCTGACTCCTGCCCCTGTGCTCTCGGCTGGGAAGCTTGGCTTATGAAAAATCTTGAGATCCTTCAAGAATATCTCCCACAATCCTTCCCTTCTCATATCTCTATTGGGCAAGAAAAGAGGGTGCTTGCAAAGTTACCCTGAATGGATCCTTGAAGGAAGGCCAAATTACAAATTTGTACTGTTTTTCATATTTCTTTTTTTGACAGTATTGTAATTTTTAATTACTATTATATTTTTCCCTACATATGCAAAATCAATCTTTAACATTTGTCCTGTAAAATTTTTGAGTTTCAAATTTTCTCCTTCCCTCCCTCCCCTCCCCACCTCATTCAGAAGGCAAGCAATCTGATATAGGTTATACATATGCAATCAGGCAAAACATTACTCTATTTCTATGTCGTGTTGTAAAGTAAAACACAGTCAAAATGCCCCAAGAAAAATAAAGGAAGTTAATCAAAGGTATGCATGATCTGCATTCAGACTCATCAGTTCTTTCTCTGGAGGTGGAGAGTTTTCCTTCATAAGTCCTTCAGAACTCTCTTGGATCACGGTATTACTGAGAACAGCTCATCCATTCACAGTTGTTGTTACTGTATACAGTGTTCTGTTGTTTCTGTTAATTTCACTTTGGATCAGTTCATGTTTTCTGAGAGCATCCTGCTCATCTGTTCTTACAACACAATAGGATTCCATCACAATTATATACAACTTGTTCAGCCATTCCCCAATTGATGGCCACCCCTTCAATTTCTAATTCTTTGCCATCACTAAAAGAAACACTTTATAATTATTTTTCTACAGATAGGTCCTTTTCTGTTTTGTTTGTTTTCATGTCTTTGGGATACAGACCTAGTAATGGTTGGTTGGTGGTTGTCCTTCATCTTCGAAGAGGAGCAAAACGACTTCACCATGACAAAGTGAAATTTCAGTGTGTCTGACTGGGGCTGATCAGACCAATAGGAGCTCAGAATGCTCTACCAGAAGTTGGGCAGATAGTCCGTGTGAAGATTTGGGGTGGATATCCCCAATTTGGGCATCCTGTGTTTACTTTGTGCTATACCAATTCTGCTTTGCTCAAATAGCAGCGCACCTTTTCTTATGTGGGCACACCACGCTGAGCAATCCTGCGCCAGTGTCTCCCATGTTGCACAGCCAAATCCAAAGTTCTTGAGAGAGACCTGGAGAGTGTCCTCATATCATTTCTTCTGGCCACCATGTGGTCCCCTGCCCCATGCAAGCTCTCCAGGATATAGTCTATTTGGCAATTGTACATTTTGCATTCGAGCAACGTGGCCAGGCCATCAGAGTTGAGATCTCTGAAGCATATTTTGAATTCTTGAAAGTTCAACTTGAGCCACTTCTTCAGTGTCTGGTACCTTACTCTGCCCAGTGATTCTCAGAATCTTCCTAAGACAATTCAAATGGAAGCAATTCATTTTCTTGGCATGGAGCTGGTAGACTGTCCATGTTTCACAAGCACATAGCAATGAGGTCAGCACAATGGCTCTGTAGACCTTCAGTTTGGTAGTCAGTCTAATGCCTCTTCTCTCCCAAACTTTTCTTCAGAGCCTCTCAAACACTGAACTAACTCTGGCAATGTGTGCCTCAACCTGATTTTCAATGTGTACATCCCTTCAAAGTACACTACCAACATAAGTGAACTTATCCATAACTTTCAAAACTTCTCCATTTGTTGTAACTGATGGTTCCACATATGGATGTTGTGGTGGTGGCTGATGGAGTACCTGTGCTTTCTTGTTGTTAATTTTTAGGCCAATTTTAGCCCAGGCAGCAGAGAATTGATTCATACTTTGCATCATCTCAGCTTCAGAGGCTGCACTGAGTGCAGAATCCTCTGCAAAGAGAAAACCATGCACCAACACTCCCTCCACTTTGGTCTTGGCTTGTAACCTTTCCAGATTGAAGAACTTGCTCAGATAGTTGACTTTGATGATGTGTTCATCCTAATCGAAAGCATTTGACAACATGGATGAAAACATCACGCTAAAAAGCAGGGGAGAAAACACACAGCCCTATTTCACTTCATTGGTTACTGGGAAGGTACAAGAGCATTGTCCATTATCCAGAACCTGGGCAAACATGCCATCATGAAATTGACATACAATATTCATGAACTCCTCTGAGCAACCAAATTTTGACATAATTTTCCACAAACCCTCATGACTAACAGTGTCAAAGGCCTTGGTCAGATCTACAAACGTTGTGTACAGCCCTCTGTCCTGCTCCTGGAGTTATCGGGCAGCAAACACCATATTGACTGTTCCTCAGCCCTTTCTGAAGCCACATTGGCTCTCAGGTGTATGACCATCTTCCAGGTCAAGGATCAGCCTATGCAGGAAGACTCTAGCAAGAATTTTTCCAGCAATGTGTGAGAGAGATCCCCCTGTGACTGTCACAGGACAATCTATTCCCTTTACCCTTAAAGAGATGGATAATGGAGGCAACCTTGAACTCCTTGGGGATAACCTTCTTTTGCCATATAACCTGGAAAATTTCAGTCAACTTTTTTGTGAGCATCTATTCCTAGTAATGGTATTACTGGATCAAAGAGTATGCAGCTTCTTGACTTAGCTCTATGCTTAAGTGAGGCTCTGCTTCTGAGTGGAGTGAACACTGTTCCAAGCTTCAGGTTTCAACTATTTTCAGAGATAATTTTGGGGACCTGTAAGTTTTTGGTTCTTCTAAGGTGGTGTGATTTAGGGAGAGGTGTATATACTACTTTCTTCCCTTTGCTCTTGTCTTTGAGTGACCATAAGCACTCTTCTGCTCTGGAACTGTGACCAGCTCCCTTGGTCCCAGCTCCCTTGTGCCCACAAGCTCTGGTGTCCCCCTGATCCTCCTTCCTCTGGAACTGAGACCCAGGACTGCAACCCATATTCCAATATGAACAGTACAACAGAGTCCTGTGCCCCTGTAATCTCCTTCTGACCAGGTGTCTGATCCCCTTATCATCTGTAGTTTGAGAGGTCTGGGAATAACCGCTATCATTACTGATTTAGTTACCCCAAAGGCCCACTGTTGGGCTGTTGGGGTGTGGCTTGTGCTGGAGTGTGCTCACCCTTCCAAATTGTCTTATTCTGGAAGATTGTTTCACCTGATCCTTTTGTGCCTTCTGCCACTCCAGAATTTATTTTGAAGCCTTATTTCAAATTGTTCCTAGGGGTTTGCTTGAGAGCTCAGGTCACTGTTTTCTCCACTCTCCTGTTTTTCGTATTTCTTATGAAAATTGGAAAAAGATGATTTTTAATTTAAGAAAAATTAATATTCTCCAAACTAATAGCATAGACATTCATGTGCTCATGACATCGAGAAAGAGAAGTCCTTCTCAGAATTATGGAGCAAGCAAAGCTTGTGGGGAGCTCCTCAATTCCCTTTTGTTCTGGGTCTCCCCTCCACATGGGCAATTGTCTTCTTTCTTCAGCTATCACCACACCTGGAACATCCCAGTGAACTCATATTTCCCAAGTATCCTGCCTATTGTTTCCACTCTGTAGTTTGACTTTCCTGAGCAGAACTGCATGTTCAGGAATTGACCTTCGTATCCCTGAGGCTGCTCTGAGGAGAATACACAGCCAGCTGGGCCAGCCAGATTAAGATAAGATGAGAGTGGAGGAAATGAAGATGTCTTTTTGGATAGAGATCTTTGAGGAATTCATCTAAAGGAGCCACTGGTGATGAAGCTGCCATGCATCTTCTCAGGTCGTTGGAGAAGCTTCTGATTAGAGACACTTCTCTGAAATCTGACTCCAACCTCTCCCAGTCCCGCCACTGAGCCTCCTTGCATTCACCTTTGTCTATAGTATTAGATCCTCATTAGATTTTTTTCCTAATTGTTCAAAGACTCACTCATGCTACAGTGAGAAAAGGAAGATTATCATCATTCTCATTAGATATTTTAATCCTTTCCCAAACTCCTAATGGCATAATTGGTGCCACAAGATCTGCTTTTGAAGTTCCCCAAGAATCACTTCCTATTTCCTGGATTAACAGAAGGGATGCCTTGACATCCTCAGAGGAGAGGAACAGGAATAGAAACTCTCCAAGTCAGTGGGCAGCAATTGTGCATGTTCTGGGTGCGGTTTTAGGAGTCAGTTTGAAAGTCACATGATGCCTGTGTGATCAGGAGAAAGCACAGGTTGGGGGGGTAAGGGAGCTGCTCTAGTGAAGGGGTTGAGAAGCATCCTGAGATTTTCTGCCTGGGCATTGGGAAGCCCATGTCAGGGCAGAGTCTGGCCTGGAGATTACTAGATACAAAGGGCTTCCTGTCTTGGGCTTTAAAGTCCATATCTTTGTAGAAACACTTAGTCATGCCTCTCCTTTTCTAGCCCTACCCAGAACAGCAGGAGAGGCACAGGTATAGTAGGAAAACATGAGGCTTTGCCATTTCCTGAATATATTTAGAAGGAAAACACTGGTGTGATAATGGTGGCTGGAGCTCCACCATTTGGGTTACCCGAGATCTGTGATCATTATGTGCATTTCTTCTTTCAGAAATATAACATTTGCTCCTCTTACCTTTTAGGAAAGAATTCTTCATCTTCTTCAGTTTCAGCCTGTCAGTACATTGTTGTAAGGCACTCCTGCTGAGGCCGTGCCCTCTACCAGTGCAACTGGCCTGTGTCCTGCAATGTGGAGTATTGCCTCAGACACCAGAAGCTTAAATGACTCGTCCATGGTCATGGAGCCACTATGTGCCAGTGGTAGGACTTGAACCCACTCTCACCATTACACCACTACATTAGGGCTAGGGTCATGCCTATGGATAGACTTCGATTGACCTGTTTGTGTCCAGTATAATTGAAGGTTCTTGAGAACAGGGACCGTTTAATGCGCTTCTATTTGTATGCCCAGTGCGTGCTACCCAGTAGATACTCAAACGTTTGCTGACTCAGCATATTGTCTGTCTTGGATATCTATTTATAGGGATGTTTATGTGAAAATATGCTCCCCATGATAGCTTTTCTTTTTATTATGATCGCGTTGATTTTGTTCATGCAAGAGGTTTTAATTTTTTTTAAGGTTTTGTGATCTTCTTTACTCCTTGCATTAGAAAAAACTCTCTCCAAAACCAGTTGGCAACTATGGTTCCTCTTGCATTCCTGAACATTTCTGTTGTGGTGGTTGTGGTAGCCTATATATTCCATGAGATGGAGCTAGGCGGTACAGTGGAGAGAGCTCATAATGCTTATTATCTGTATGACCCTGGGCAAGTCACTTAAGCCTGTTTGCCTCAGTTTCCCCATCTGTAAAATGAGCTTGATAAGGACACGCCAAACCAGCCAAGTATCATTGCCAAGAGAACCCCAAATGGGGTCACAAAGAGTCAGCTGCGACTGAAATGACTGAACAACATCATATTTGATAAACTCCAATAATAAGGAGCTATCACCCTCAGGATGAAGTATGAAGGTCTTTGTCATTTAAAGCTCTTGAGAACTTGGGCCCTTCAACCTGTCCAGGCTTCTGAGACTTTACTTGGCACTTTGCCTAAAGGCTTTTGCAAACTTTAAAACGCAATATAGGAGCTAGCCAGTGTTATTATTACTTTTGATGATGATGATGATGATGAAGAAAACTCTGCATATGCACAACAGGACCTGTAGTTCTAACCCTTTTCTGTGTCTAACATAACCCTAACCCGAATCTGAAAAGAGGAAATGATCATATATTTCCCTTATTCCTTTTGGGTCAACATCTACAGTCCCTTGAAAGAGACATCACCTTTAGAATAGAAGTTGGAAAAAACTGTTCCTTGGATAAGCCCCATCGTGACGTGGAGCTCAGCTTCTCTGGGCAGGACTAAAACAACAGTGAAGTTTAGAGGGAAGCGGTGACTAGGATGCTGACTCCAGTGTTTTGTTAGCATGTTCTTCCTTGGGAATGAAGCAAAGGGAATGATATGGCTTATCATCCATATTGTCCTGTTCTTCTCCCAAGACCCTTTGATGGATTGGACATATTTTATTCCCAGTTGCATCTAATCAAGGGCAAATGTATCTATTTCTGCTTTGTACCTAGTTACTCTTTTAATTGTCCAAAATGACAAAGTTTGATTCTGTGCTCAAGTCCCTTCACAAGACAGACAAGTCTGTGACTGTTTCAATGCAGGAATTACAATGAAGGGATTCAGTGAATCATGTCATGTTGCAGAGAATACATGACTTTGGAGGAAGAAAGTAAGATTTTTAATGGGACAAAACATGGTTTTGGGGGAAAGGACAATGTGAAATGTAACAGAATGACTAAACATTCATGAATCAATCCCCGCCCAGATTTGGGACCCTAAACATATTTATGACCAACTGTATAACATATATGTATATGCATACATTCACATACACATATATACATATGTGTGTATGCATGTGTGTACATGTGCATGCGTGCTTCTCTCTGTGTGTGTATAGTCAGGCTAATGCACATGGCATCAGTTCATACAGTCATTCCATGTAGTTTTTATACCTGGCACATTTTTAACCTGAAGATAGACAGGTAAATTTGTAGCACAAGAATAAATTTCTCAGCAATGTGGGAACTCCTAGGACAGGCCATGAAACCATATACTACCTATGTCCTCTCCTCGTCTTGGCCACATGACTTGTCTACCTCTCTCGTTCTTGTGTTTTTTCCCCATACAAATACCTACTTTTTGTCTAGGTGGAAAAAGAGACTCTGCATTCACACATTTCCTTGTTGTAAGATGGAGAACATTAAGTGTGAGTCCTGTGTTCAATGATGCGAATTCAATCCTTTAACATTTTTTCTCCTCCTCTGGACAGAGTGTCATATATAATGCTCTTGCTTGGTCTCCCTCAATACAACTACTATCCCCACAATGCATCAGAACAGTTAGAAGTCTCTCAATCCAAGAAGTGGAACCAAACTCCCCAGAAAGGTAAGTCTGGTCTAGGGTTTAAGGGAGATTAAGAAAGTTCAGTTGACATTCTTCGACTGGGGCATCCCAGCTAGATTTTAAGTTTGGAGGAGCCCTTATCAACTTCACGTAACTCAGCAAATCAGGAAAGTAGGGGATTGTCACAGAAACCCACCAAAGGCCTCTCTAGATAATTTCCGATCCTTTCAAGTTCTCTGGAAGAAGAGGTATGAAACTTCATATCCTAAAGGGTCTACTTTTTCTAAAGTAATGGTGGCTTTGTTGTCTTAACTAGACAGAGGATCCAAAATACACAAGTTGAGAGATGAAGAAAGGGAGAAACATTTAGTTTCTGCTGAAGTTTCCCCAGTCAAAGTCTAAACAGGATGGTACTATATCAGACATAGAGGCTTACAGGGAACATGGGAGGCATTTTTACCAGATGGAAGTCATTTCAGCGTTTCTTCCCATCATTAACATTATTGACAGTGTTACATGGTCAAGTTCCTTAAGGGTGGTTCAGGGTAGAGACAGATTTCAGAGTCAGAGTTTTCCATTTAAATATGGAAAGATCCAATGAGTTAGCCATGTGATCTTGGACACAATTTCCTAGGAAGGACCTTGGGGAGAAAGACATGGACCTGGGATTTGATCCAGAGAGTCAAGTAATGGGATTCACAAAGATTAGTATTGGATATGGCATTCTGTTTCCTTTCCTCAACTCTTCTGCGTTAAGGAGGGAACCAGAAGCCCGAGCATGAAAGGATGTTTGGTTTGGGATGCCTTCAGAGCAGTGAACCACACCTGAGTTCTTTTCTCCACTTAAGAGACACATCCCAGGTATTACTAGGATTTGTGATCTCCCCAGGGCAGATAGCCTTCCAAATTTCCTTAAGGAGTGAGAAGAGTAATTCAGACTGAGATCAAGATGAGTGGAAGATTGCAGAGTCTTTTGTGGAATCAAGAAAAAAGGATAGTATTTGCTGTTCTTATATCATTTACACCTCTCTCCTCTTGCAATATTTCTTTTCAAAATTGTTTGCATTTCTGTCCAACCATCTTTGGATTGATTCCCCTTGAAAATAGCTGCATACCACGGCAACAAGAGACACACCTGACCAAAGACTCCACATGCACCCCTGAGAGGGGTGAGAATGAATGTGGTAGAAAGAGAAAGTAGAAATGGTGTGAATAATACAGAGAGTTGAAGAAAGAGGAGGGTCAGTACAGCCTTCCTAGACAGTCTTTGGGCTCAATTTAAATTGAATAAATATGTCAGGCAGCAGGATATCAATTTACTCTCACCATCTTTCCTGGAAATCACTGGAATTGCCACATGGCTCCTCTCATCATTCCTCTGACTTTTCAGACCAAAACTCCCTTCTCTAGGATCACCTCCTGCCCCCCATATGTCATCACGCCGTTCAGATTGTAAACTCCTTTGAGAAGAGGGACTTCTCCTTTTTTATTTGTATCCCTAGGGCTTAGAATGGTCCTTGACTTCCTAAATGTTTCTTCATGCATTCATTAATTCAATCATTCCTTCATTCACTCAGTCAGCCATTGAACCAGCTGGTGACTTGGTTCGTACAACTTCCTGAGATGATCTCTCTTCTCTAGTATAGGATGTCTCCCTTCTATTCACAGTCCAGCTCCTACAGTTCCTCAAATATCCCATCTACATTGCACTTCCTCTAAACTCCCAGAGAACATATTATCTATATGATTCATCTGGCATTTCAATTGCAAGTCATGTCCTCATTCCTTGATGTCATGGTCTTTTTTAAGAAACAAAGGACAAATACAAAATGTCCTAGGAACAACCTGCACTGCTTCTTATTTCTTCTTGCTACTTTCTGGAATTCTTCATTCAGGTGGGTATATCTTTCACTTTCTCCTTTCCCTTTCCCTTTCCTTCTTTCCTCAGGTATTGAGTACTTTTGATTTGTAATATTTTCTGATAGCCGCTTCAGGAGATTACTAAAGAAATGGAAACAGTCCTTAGAACTGAGAAGTCTTTTTTCTGGTCCATTATCACAGGGAATGGGCAGCTAGGTGGTGCAGTAGATAGAGCACCAGTGCAGGAGTCAGGAGGACCTGAGTTCAAATCTCACCTCACACAATTGACTCTCACTAGCTGTGTGACCTTGGGCAAGTCACTTAACCCCAGCTGCCTCCTCCTGGGTCATCTCCAGGCATCCTGATGAATACCTGGTCACTGGATTCAGATGGCTCTGGAGGAGAAGTGAGGCTGGTGACCTGCACAACCCTCCTCACTCAAAAAACAAAGTCAAGTGCAAGTCATGTCATTATTTCTCTGATGGCATGGTCTTCTTTGTTAACGAAGGATGAACACACCACAGGGGAGAAAGAAATACAAGCATATATAGAAACATAAAACAACTCTGGCATTGTCACAAACTAGAAACCCATTGCATTCTGTGCCTGTAGGGAAGACTAGAATAATTGGATCTCTCTGAGCTTACCGAGCTGCCTGCACAGGGCACCAATTTCTTCAATGTATCCTTATTAATGTATATGTTTCTTTATTTATTGCCATCCTAAGTGAGGAAAAGGTTTATTTATGTTTTTCTATATACAACACTTATTTCAGTCCTTGGCTCTTATCAAGCAATTAATAAATGCTTGGTAACTGGATGGTTAATAATGATTGATGTTTCCCAAAGCAAAAATGTTACTTAAGAAATTGGATTCAACTCAGGTCTTAGAGGTTGAGTTTAATAATTTTGACCACATATGTCTCTACACTGCTCCTAACCAAACATAGAGAGTACTCTGTACGACTATTATAATCATATATCATATGATCATTATGAAATTATAATCATAAGGATAATTATTTGAATATTTGACTAATTACAACTCCCCATACCTAACGTCAATCCATTGTTGACAGACCTTATGGAGCAAGCATCATTGTAAGAGTTTCTGTAAGAAGGACTGGATGAAATATCATCAGTATTTTCTTCCTCTTGGATTTGAAAAGCAGCATTCAAAAGTACCATCAATTTATGTTTTCTTGTAGGTCTATCTGACTGTCATGGACATTCTTCTCCCCCAAAGACAAAAGACATGATTCTGAGTGTTTTCTTCTTTTCCCAAACAGGAATTGGAGTTACAGGGAATTCCTTTCTTATCAGTCCCTTCATCATCATGTTTCTCAGTAGACAGAGGCCTAGACCCATAGACACACAGCTTGCTTTGGTCAACTGGTGCTTCTATCAAAGGGTGTCCCTCAGACAATGGTAGCCATTGCAATGAAGAATTCCCTGGATATCATTGGCTGTAAAATTCCCCTCTACCCTCCCAGAGTTGTTCAATGCCTTTCTGTCCCCTTGACCTGCCTCTTGAGTGGCTTTCAGGACAGCACCATCAGCCCAACAACTCAAGTTCAGCAGATCTTAAAGCTAGAGTCCAAAAGCACATCCTTCCTACTCGTCTCCTATAGATTTTCCAGCTGCTTCTAAATGTCTTTTATTCTACAGCAATTATTGATCCCAAGCACATCAGGAACATCACTGAGACACAGCATTATGGATACTGTTCGCATTGAGTTCCTTCTGGATTTTGTGCTTCCCTGTGTGCTTTCATTCTCTCAGTCCCTGATGCTGTGATTAAGGGATTCATGGTCTTTGCCAGAGGCTACTTGGTGTTTCTGCTGTACAGGCACCACAAGCACATAGAGCCAATTCACTTTACCTGCATCTCTGCCTGAGTCTCCCCTGAGACCAGGGCCACCAAAACTATCCTTCTACCGAGGAGCATTTTTGTCTCCTCTTATTCCCTTGATTGTGTCTTGGCAGCTTCTCTGTAATTTATGAAGTCCCCACCCTGGCTCGTGCACACTTCTGCATTCATGACCTTTTTTTTCCCAACTATTCGTGCTTGCTTGTTGATTAGCAGTGACTCACAAGTTCCCTAGTGCTGCTTTACTCTTTATGGAAAGAGAAGCTCCAATTTCAGTGGTAACAACATGTAAATATCCTCTGTCATAGGTGACCCATGGAAGGTTCCAGTCAGGTGGAAGGAATTGTGACAACAGATAAAGATGAATAGTAGAAAGAATTCTGCTATCTAGCCTCAGCTAACACAAGCATCCCTAGAGCTATCCCTCAAGTGCTGCAGAAATATGTGAATAGTCAAGTCACCAAAAGGCCAGGTTGAGAGCAAATGGGAAAGTATAGAGTACAATCCATTAGGATTTTGAGTGGTACCAGCATTCCCTACATTATCTCCACAGGGTCTCAGTTCTCTTCCTGAACTACAGAAGACAGGCTTTAGGGAATTCTGGATGGATACTGGTCCATGTGCACAACCCGGGAGATCAGCCCAATCCTTGGGTTGCTGGGTAGCAGGCTGGGGACTAGCTGGCTGGCCGCTTAGCTGACTCCTGAGTAGAGAGAGAAGACTTGGGGGACTTCAAAGAGGATCCAGGATAGCACTACAGAAACAGAACCTGAAGTCAGCAGAGTCTCAAAAATCCTAGTCTAAGAAAGTAGCATTGGGCATTCAGAGAAAGGTCCAGGGAGGGCAGTAGTTGCCTGAGTGAAGCTATAGGAGAAATATCTTGGGCACATCAGTCTAAATAAAACCTGAAGCCAGTGATGTAAGCCAGTGTTGGTAAGGGGAAGACCAAGCTGGAGAATGCCAAAGGGGTGAATGGAGTTTGGAACAATCGTGCTACCAGGGGGCAGAAAATAGTCTAACCTCGACGAGTGTGTAAGAATTAGAGATGAATGAGGGACAGGGGTGGGGGTATGCGGGTGTGTGTGTGGCGACAACAGCAGGGGTCTTGTGAGAAAGTGTGAAGGTCTCTTGAGGACAAGCAGTGGTCATAAGCAAAAGAAACTTCATAAGAGAAAGAACTGGGGGATGGGTGGTGGTGGTGGAGACCAACAAGGAGAAAGAGAGAGTGAGAGAGGCAGAGAGACTTTGAGAGACAGATAGAGAATATGTCAATAGCTGGGAGTGAAATACGCAGCCATAGAGAATGAATGAGAGACATTCCACCCTAAAGAAAACAGAACGCAGAATGCATGATTGTGTTGCTTCAGGAAGAGAGAATGGAAAGCCACAGGCATCCCCTCCCATGTTGGGGCTGATTCTCTTTTGCCTCAGCTGCAGTCAAAAAGACCAGTGGTGACCAAATGGCTCACCATCCAGATTCTTGAAGGAAAAGGGTAGAGGAGGAAAGAACATGAAAGCAGAGAATTGGGAACTGAACAAACATGAGGAAACAAAACCTCAAGAAATGGTGGGGAAATGAAGCAGCCCACCAGGCACCTCCAGAGAAGGACCTTAGGGGAGCCAAATGGAGGTGAAAGAAGCACGCTATTTTTTTTAAAACACCTTCTCTCCCCTCCACGCTGTCCCTGTGGGTTTTTGGTTATTCTTGTTTCTTATGTTTTCTCTTTTGCTTATTTTGGGTGGGGGAGTCTTGGTTACACATATGGAACTTTCATCAAACTCCTTATTGTCTTCAGAGAGAACAAAGGGAAGTTCGGTTTGAGGGAAAGAGAGAATGGAGCTGGCACTTCAAACAATTTACAAAATTTTCTCTTCTACGCAAGAGGTAAAATATAATGGGAGATAAATAATCCATGTGGTGGAGGAAAAATGAAAAGAGGAGGAGGAAAAAGGAGATTTAGGGGGTCAAATGATGTCCCTTTTGCCATCCTCTCTCTCCCCTGTCCAGAATGCAGAGAATAGGATAACCACTGTCCTTGGGAGGTCAGGGAAAACACATTTCCACCTTAGAAATGTTGCTTCAAAGAAACATCTTCTTTGTTAAACTATCCCTTCTTATCCTTTGACCATTTATGAATAGAATAATGTCTCCTATTCTTAGAGATTTCACAAAGTCCTGTTTATATTTTACATATGAGATTGCTGATCAACTGTTTATAAAATTAATGTTTCTCCATTTTCTGCTTTCCTCCTTTTGGCCACAGTTATTATTTACAAAATATTTTTAAAGTTCCTTCCATGAAAATTATACAGTTTACACATAGCTTTGTTCTCTATCTCCTCTTTCTTCCTATATTATTCACCTACCCATAACTCTGAGAGGTAATATCTTCTGTGTTCTAACTTTCTTCTATATTTTCCCTCTATATCTAGTCTACATTTCCAGTTGTGGTACACCGTCTAAGATGTCGGTCTCTACCAAGCTTCTGCCATTCCACTTTCCAGTTTTCCCAACAACTATTTTAAGCAAATAATGAATTCTTCTCCCCAAATCTTGGGTCTTTACCCTTGTGAAATACAAACTTATGGTGTTGACTTGCTTCTGTCAGTTGTATATCGTCTCAATTCCATTGATCTGTCTTTCTATTTCTGAGCCAGAACCACATAGTTTTCACAATTGCTGCCTTAGTAAACACCTTTAGA
This sequence comes from Notamacropus eugenii, assembly GCF_028372415.1. Classification (NCBI taxonomy): domain Eukaryota; kingdom Metazoa; phylum Chordata; class Mammalia; order Diprotodontia; family Macropodidae; genus Notamacropus; species Notamacropus eugenii. The sequence goes on along the minus strand of NC_092876.1, from coordinate 494,350 downwards.
TGTGACACTATTCAATCTCCATCCCTCACATTTTGTTCATTATTTCCTTTCATATTCTTGACTTTTACTTTTTCCAAGTGAATTTTACTATGTTTCTCTCATTTACATTCTTATTTTTACTCACTATTTATTTCCCTTCTCAGTTGACTTTGTGGGGTTGAATTATTTTCTCCCCTTCCCCTTGCATTCCTAATTTTAGTATGACGGTGGAAGAGGAAGCTCTCAAAGAATGGCCACAATGTTTTACAGTAAAGCATGAGACCAGTAGAGAAAGGAAGAAGAGGGTGACATGATTAGTTTGCTACTGAAGTGAGTAGGAAAGGGTGAGGGTTAGAAAGCTGGAGTAGGATCATCTTGCTTCAGTAAGAGACCGGTTAACATTTTTAGCTGGCATAAATTTGTAGTGAGACAAGTGCCATGAATCTCTCCACTTCCATTCAGCAGCATGTGAGTAAAACTTAAGAAGGTGAATGGCAGGAGTCGTCCAAGGTTGGTATGTGGCAGCATGTGATGGATGATAAGTGAGCAGGGGATTCAAGTGCAGAGAACAGGGCACAATTGATTGAGTCAAGATTGAGAAAGGAGGAGAGTGTAGCCATAGGAGAGGCTCTGACCTGAGATAATCCTGCTGGAAGGTGGGATGAGAGGTTACTGTGGGGATGAAGAGAAGGCTTAGTAATACACACACACACACACACACACACACACACACACACACACGCACACACACACACATATGCATAGGGTGAGAAGAAAAGTAAAGGAAATTCATCATTCTTGATCATGGAAATGAAAAGCTCATAGATGATGGCACGAACAAGGTTATGACCATGTTTGTGTTGTAGCTGAGAGGGAGTAGAAGAGTAGGTCATGGGATTTGTGTAAATTCAGGAATTGGAAATTTGGGACCTTTGAAGGAGCACCAATATATTGATGAACTAGAGAAAGATTGTAACCCAGGCAATGACCTTGTGAGAAAAAAGGGTGAACGTTTTAGGTGTCAGTATATAAGATCTATGAGAATCTAGGCTGGGAGATAATGGTATGCTAGGATTACTCAGGAGGTGGGAAATCCTCTGTCCAATGACTTGAAGAAGATGACTAAGAGATCTGTGCCCACAGAATGCCTTCATTTTCCTCTTTAATGTTAGGAGTGCTCAGTGAAGAAATGGTCCTTTGTGAAAGTGGATTAAGAGAAACATTATTATATACATTGTATACAATGAAGAAATGCTGATGATATTTCCAATAAGATCTGATGTAAAACAAGGATGACCAAACCTGGTCCCAAAAAGACACAGGAGAAGTCACTTTCCCTTCTTTGCCGAAGTAGGTAACGATCAATATGATCAATGATCATACATGCAGTGTCAAACTTTTTGAATGTGTTTGATTTCCTAAATTTTTTTTCTTTTTTAATTTCTTGTTATGTGGATTTGCTTTCTGGAAAAGGAAGTTGAAAGGGGAAGGTATTTGGGGAAAAGACTAATGGGAAAATACATAAAAACCAAATGGATAAGATTTTATTTTAAACCTTTATAGCCAAAAAGAAGAACTTGAATTTTAGCCTAGAAACACTGAAGGCTACAAGGATGGTGCTGTCCATCTTACCTTACTGATGAAGAAAGTTGACAAGTAAGAAATATCCCTTGAATTTTCCAATCAAAATTTCTAGGTGACTTCAGAGGCAGCACTTTCAGTTTAGTGGTGGGGAGATGAAAGTCAGATAGTAGGATGTTGAGGCTATGGAGGGATTAGAGGGTGAGGGAATGGAGGCAGCGAATACTGACCAACTTTTTCACATAGTTAACAGTGAGTGAAGAGGCTTTCTTTTGGCATAAGGGAGACCTGAGCGTGTTTGTTGGTGTTAAAGAAGGAGCTAGGAGAGATGGAAACATTGAAGAAGAGTGTTATTGGGATATGAAGAAGGAAATGGGAGGTCATCAGTGGAGTAAGGTTTTTGGGGAGTTGCAAGGGAAAAAGACCAAAGGACCAAAGGAGGCAGGTAGGCTTTGCCAGGGAGTCAAGTGACATAATCTTTTTATACTAGAACAAAGGTCGTGATAAAGAAGAATGTTGAATATTTTGTCAACTTCATTCTTCTTTATCTGATACTGATGACCTCAGGACATATATCCAGCTCAAGACATTGGCACAGAACAACTCTTTAGACGAAGCCAAGTTTAATTTCTTGTTAGCTGGAACAAGGTAAACTAATACAAGCAGCATTGTTGAGAACACCTTTCTTCAAATCCTTAGAGAAGCTGATTTATTTCCTGATGATGGAATTTATTTTAATTTCTTCTTGTATGACAGCGATAACATGCATTTCTATTTGATTAGAAGGTGCTTTTCCCACTACTTATATTATAGCTCAGGAAGATTCCAACTGGGAATAAGTGGGAGAGGGGATGGGGCTGTTTGTGTTGTTTTGAGAGGAGAGGGAGGACCCTAGACTTTCACTGTATACTAGATACTTTATCACTTAAATGAGCCAGGTGTGGGCTGGACTTCAGTCACTGTGCCCTTCATTCCTGATTTCTCTTCAACTGTCCCGAGACAGAGGGAGAGACAGAGAGACAGAGACAGAGAGACAGAGAGAGAGAGACAGAGAGAGACAGAGAGAGAGAGCGCGAGATAGAAATAGAGAGAGCTAGAAAGAAAATGAGCTAGGCTTAGGTGGAGGTTCTAAATTAATAATTTAAGCTTCTCTTAGTAACCAGGATATGCTCAGCAACCAATCAAATGCTTCTGGATGCTCAGCAATCTGTTTATTGGTACTGAACACACAGATGGAAATAATGTGAAATTTCCAATAATCTAACTGGGGGGAGGGGAGAAGGTGTCCATCGCTGTGTTCAGGTTTGAATGGCAATCAGTGTCCATTTGGAGGCATGAAGAAGACTTCTAAAGACTTTCAGAATTTGGGAACCCTCAGTTTGAAATTCAGGTCTTTTGATCTCATGTAAATGACTATGAAGGAGAAAGTGCAGAGGAACGAAACTAAACCCAAGGGGTGAGATCATTGTTTTTCCCAACTGGTCACATTCTTGGCCCTATTCCTGCCTTCATTATGTATGTCTGATCAGGCTTAGTGGCACAGACCCGTAATCTCTACTACAGAAGAGACTTGGGTTGGTGCATTGTTTGAGCTTGGGACAGTGGAGTTAAGGCAGGTCAACGTTCCACACTGAACATGGCATCAGGTCTTCTAGGGAAGAGCAACCTCTCCCAGATTGGAAACAGAGCAAGGCAAAAGCTGTGACAGTTAACACTGGCTTTGGGTCTGGAAATGACCACTGTATTTTCAGCCTGGGTAAGAGCTGGAGACTCTGACTCAAATGGACAGAAATGGAGAGGTATACAGATAGATAAATGACAGATGAAGACAGAGAGATATGTAGGTCAGTATCTATGTACACATATCACCTATATTTATTTCTCTATCTTATATATACATATATATGTATGTGTGTGTGTGTGTGTGTCTTTCTCTACACTGACATATACATCTATCTGGTCAACAAGCTGTGGTTCATTAAATCAAGCTTGCCTCATGTCTTGGCATAGTATTTGCTTAGTGAATCTCTGTTTTTCTGGCAGCTATGCCTTGCAAGGTTGGAGGAGCAGAGATTTAGAGTTGGTCCAACATTCCCATTTATCAAGGGAAGAAACTAAGAGCCACAGCGTTGGAAGTGTTTCTAGCTAGTAAGCAGTCCAGCTGGGATTCAAACCCAGGTTTTCTCTGTATTCCCCTCTACCCCAGCCAATACTGTAAATAATACAAATAGCCCTAACTATTAGAACAAGGGCACGAGAATAAGAAATATGTCCCTCAGGAACTCAGTGATCGTCGGGGAAGTCCCGGTGAATATCATTTATGTGAACTCACTTGACTCCAGGAAAACTTGTGGTCAGTTTTCAATGTCAATAATTTCTTTTCACACCCACCTAGTTCCCAGCTGGGAACCTTTAAATTAAACTCAGGCACAGGTAGTTTGAAATTCACCATTCTACCTGACAGAGGCCAAGAAAAGCAAAGGGAAGAGTAAAGCATGTCATCAGAATAGAAAAAAAAATAAATCAGAAGTCACCATGACTTTCGAGCCTAAATGGGTCATCCTCCTTCTTACTGAGTGGTTTGGGAAGTGAGATCCTCCAAATTCAGAGCCCCTGAAGGAAACACATATTTCATAAGATTTAATTTTATAAATTTTAAAAATCATTTTGTTTTCAATTTTCAAACATCACTTCCATAACTTTTACATTTTCTCCCCTTCCCTCCACCCTCCCTGAGAAATCATGGAACCTTATATGAGTTCTTCACATCCATTCCTGTTGGACACATTTTCCTATTAGTCATGTTGCATAGAAGAATTAAAACGAACAGGAGAAACCATGAGAAAAACCAACGGAAAACACAACAGAAGAGAAAATAGTCCGCAACCTTCTGTGTTCCCATTCCAGTTATTGCTCTGGATGTGGTTGGCATTTTGCCTCAAGAGTCATCCGGAAATGCTTTAGGTCCTTACAGTGCTGTGAAGGACTAAGTCTATCAGACAGTCCTCACACACTGTGGCTGTTATCAGGTATGATGTTCTCTTGGTTCTGCTCATTTCACTCATCATCAGTTCATAGAAGTCTTTCCAGGTCTTTTCTGAAATTTGCCTTTTCATCATTTCTTATAGCAAAATAGCATTCCATTACATTCATATACCACAAATTATTCAGCCACTCCCCAAATGATAGGCATTTCCTCAATTTCTAGTTTTTGTGCACCACGAAAAGAGCTGCTATAAATACTTTTGTATGTGTGGAGGAGACGCATTTTTAAAGTTCTTCTGAAACAGAATTGAAGGGCAAAACTTTCAGCCAAATAGGGCTTCTGTCTCCATGCTGTCAGTCTCTGCTTCCAAACCACAGTTTTTCTCCTTGATCTTTGAAGTCTCACGGACAGTGAGGCACCTCTGGGGTACCTGGACACTACCCAGGGGATCTTAAGTGTCACATGAACATGAAACACAGCAGAAATTCCCTTTGCCTCCAACATTTGTACAAGTCTCTTCCCTCAATCCTGAGCACAACTTAAGTGCACAAAGCCTTCATGGCATGCAGCTTACTGGGAGCATAGCACCTGTTAGACCTCAAATGCAAAGTTCTGCTACCATAGCAAATTGACTTGAATACGATGGTGATGGTTCTGTGTGTGTCTGTTATGGTTCCTCTTGTGCATCATGGAGGCAGTTTGGAGAGAGAGGTTGTAGGATTTAAGGAGGCTGAGGAAACAGGAGACCAACAGAAAGTCAGGGACCAAAAGAATACAGGACCAGGAAAACAATGTGTCTAACAACCGTGGAAAGACCATCAACTTTGAAAACTCTGAAAAATCCTGCAGGAGTCGTGATAAAACCTACCAACCTCTGGGCAGAGCAGGGATGTCCTCAGGATGCAGACTGAGACAGATGTGTGTATGATTGTGTACGTACAGATGTGACCGAGGTGACAATTGATTTTGGTTGACCACACAAATTGATGGCAGCTTGTTTTGCTTCTTGCTTGTTGGTTTCCTGGTGAGGAGAATGAGGTGTAAGGGAGAGAAAATAGATGCCTGTTCATTGTGAAAATTAGTTCCTTTAAGTAGCGTGATGCAAGGGATATAATGTCTTCAGGAGAAAGTTCAGTTTCAGTTAGTATAAGCCGATAGAAAGAACGAGAGAGGAAACTATCTAGGATGATATGTAACAGCAGCTTCAATAGCTTCTTCCCCAAAGAATACAGGAATTGTTACTGTATGTTTAAGAGGCAACGGAATCTTAGAGTGACAGTTTAACCTCTCATTCTAGGGGAAATCTGAGAGAAGATTGAAAGCTTGTCATGCAGAAGAAACTGTTAACGTGATGGCTAAAGAAAGGAATAAGTAAAAGAACTAAAGGAAGTTATTTCCTGACAGGATTGAGTATATTGCTTTTCTTGCAAGGTAATATGAAGAAAATTCTAGAGAAGAGACTTCATTTGATGTACTGAGAGAAGAGAATGGTGGGACTGTGTTTGCGGAATTGAGAAGTCAGCAGCTGTAATGATGCTGAAAGGTGACTTCAGCTACTTTTTTTCATGGATGATTATATTCTAAATAATTATTTATGGTTTTCTTTCATTTTTGTTAAACTATTAATAAATAGACTAGTCAATAACCTTGTGCTCATTTAAACTTAGGGAGGCACAAAGATTGAAAGTTTCTAGATTATATGAGTATAAGGGCTAATTGTTTAATTGATCAGAGAAATGTTGCAACTGGTCATTAATAGCAGAACATCTATTTTCACTGGAATCTGGGATAAGAATGAATAAGGAAAATATCTTGGAATTCATGTGGTAGAACTTGCTCATTTTGCATGTGAACAAACAGAGGCTCAGAGAGGTCAAATAAGCTGGAGGTCTCTTTATGACTATCTCCATAGAGATTCAAACCACCAAAGTAGGGTCTAGGTTATCTTCTCATGGCCAAAGTAGGACTACCTAACCTCTAGGAACTGCCTAATTCCACCCTAGATGAGAGATGCCAAGAGGTGTTTGGGTCTGTAGATGCTACAGAGAGAGGCAAGATGCTATCACCACTCCAGCCCACCAAGTGGAGGTTTGGTTGGAGAGGATCTGGATCAGACACCAGAGGTAGAGAGGATTCCTCTCAGATGCAAAGCAGCTTCTCAGTGCTGAAGATACATATCCCCACACCCCTTTTGATCTAATGGCTGCCAAAGAAGGAAACAGGCTGTGCCTTTGACACACGTTCTTATTCCAAATGTCCAAAGTCAGCAGGCCCAGGCAATGAACATGTCTTCTGGATACAATGACAGCCCGTGGCTTCTCCTCTCACTTGGGATTCAGGAGTTAGGGAACTTCTCTTCCTTTTGAATGTGGAACAAGCAATGTTTTTGGTTTTCTAGCAAACTTTGAGTCCAAGAAGGAGACAAGTGTTCAGGATGTGTGGAGGTCTGGCATGAAGGCTCTTGGGGCACAGTGTGGGATGACTCCTGGGATCTGGCTGATGCTGAAGAGGTCTGTTTAACAACTTGGCTGTGGCCCAGTCATGGGTGCTCCAGGGGAGGCTGCATTTGGCTGAGGAATTGAACCCATTTGACTGAATAATATTCACTGCAAAGGGAGTGAGTCCTCTCTTTGGCACTGTGCTGCTCATCCCTGGGCCAGAGAAGACTGTGGACACAAAGAGGATGCTGGTGTGAGGGGCTCAGCTGAGGGTCTGAGAGCCTGGGCTGAGGCTAGGAACTTAGTCATTTGGGACCACGTCATGATGGCTTCGGGTGGTGGGGAGAGAAGCAGGTAGAAGGAATGAAAGACCTAGGTTGCTGCTGGGATCTGTGATCATCTTGGCACACACTGACTCTGAGCCTATTTTCTTCATCCCTCTCATGTGGAAATTTCTACACCAGAACTACAAAGGGCACTTGATGGCGAAAATGAGGAGACTCTGATATGTGCAGAAAGAGAAATTTGGGGAGATTACAGCGGGAATGAATCAGGCAGGAAGTAGCCTAGAACCTTGTCTCTTGTCCCCAGAATACAACTGTCTTCCACCTTCCTCCTACATGTGTTCCCATTAGTAGAGAATCTCAGGAATCCTCTGGTATAACTTTCCTATCCCAAGATTCACTATGATGGAGTTAACAGGAAGGAGGGCACTCCAATAACTTCCATGGGGACAGCTCAGTTAAAAGAAAACCAGGCCTGCCTCTGTGCGACTCCCCCCTGCCCCACTCTCATACCCATCAGGGAATCAGGAAACATCCTCCAGAAAGAAATTCCTCATGAACTGACCCCAAGGAACTGATCCTCAGTGTCTGAGCAACTTTAGCTCTTCCATGACCTTTCGATAAGGAGGAGCACAGGACCACTCTATTCCCCACTGCTAGGCTATTGGTGCTTTCCTTGAAATAGTCCTGTTTCCAATGCCTCACCTGTGCTTGGACGCTACTGAGGGACCCAATGATTTGAGAGATATGGAACTTAGGTATCAGTAGGCTACAATTATAAAATAATGAGCCAACAAGTGCATTTGGAATTCCCACGAGGAGCCCAATGTCTTTATCTGGATGTACTGACTGGCATTTAGCTCACTGGACATCATGGCAGGATCAGGGACAGAGGGCCCATGGCATTTCAGTAGGAAACCAAGTCACTGTGCATCTCTTTCACATGTCACAAAACCTTCCAGCTGTTCTGGATCCTTGGGGTCATCCTGATTGTAAGTACTGTTCCTGCTCGTTCTCTTCCTGTGGTCCAGGGCTAGAAGATGGATTTAGCAAGTTAGAGGTAGGAAGCCCTTTGGGTTGTTGCTCAGGAGGCCCAAGAGCAGTGGCTTTTCTAAAGCAGGACATTTACCTTTAGATAGCCAGGGCCTGAGGGTAGGACCTTAGTCTTGGGGTTAAAGAGTTTGCAATGTGGTGAAACCTAGTAGGACAGAGTGAATTGGCCTCTTTAGGGAATCCCTACATCAGAAGTAAAAGGAAGGGCACCTGATGGAGCCAATGTATCAGCTCAGTCATTCCAGCATACCTTACTGACAGGGTTCAGCATGAATACATAACTTACTGGCATCACCTGGGGTTCCTAAGGTAAGCTCATGAAGGACAGATGGTCAAGGGTGGTCTGACATACAAGAGGAGAAGGACATAGGACACAACTGGAAGTCTTGTCATAAACAAATGAGAAATTCTAAGGAAGAATCCCATTTGGGAAGGGAAACTGGAAATAAGGTAGTCCACACTGAAAATGAAGAGATACCCAAAGAGTTGTGAATACCTGTAAATCTGGTGGAACTGGAGCCTCTAAATTCAATGAGAGGGGCATTGATCCATCTGGGGAAGTACTAATGAGGAGGACAAGAGATGGGATGTCAAAATGTGAAGCCATCAACCTGAGAACTCTCTCTTCTCATGCTTTTTCCAAGTAGCGAATCTTCTTCAGGAAGCTGTTTTCAAGAAGATGCATGTTCACCAGAAGGAAGATGAAGACCTACATCTATTCAGCCACCCGAGTCTGTGAGGTTCAAGGACGTTTTGTTCAGTTGGCAGAAACTTTTGATTAGAGATACCTTTCTGAAATCTGACTCCAAGCTCCCCCAGTCCCAACGCTGAGTTTCCTTGCACTCCTCTTTGTATACAGGATTACAGCCTCTTTAGATTTTTTCCCCAGTTGTTCAAAGACTCACTCACTCTAAAGGGAGGAAGGGAGGCTTTTCATTATTCTCATTAAACACTTCAATCCTTTCAGAAACTCCCAGTGGCTTAAGTTGTGCCTCAAGATCTGCTTCTGAAGTTCCCATGAGGAAACTGGCCTCTAAATGCCCGATAAAGAATAGATCGTATCCACATGAAGGAGTAATTTCTTGAAAAGACATGCTGGAAAGGACTCAGTCCCAAGAACAGTCATCCTGGGGTTGGCCCACAGTCCATCTGGCCCCATATTCTAACTGGATGAAGCTCCAAAGACCTGGCAGGAAGTCAAAGCTCCTTCTAATAACTGCTCTTTATAAGATCATAATATCAGAGATTTAGAGCTTAAAGGGGTCTTAAAGGCCCTCAGATTCCACCCCTGAATATTACAAATGAAGATACTGAGGCATAGATAGCTTAAGTGACTTTCCCAGAGTAACACAGCCTGTAGGTATCTAGATTGCGATTTGAACCCAGGTCTTTTTACTGCAAGCACAGGGGCCTATCCCCTGTACTATACTGAAACACTTGTATAGTGCCTTGAGGTTCACAAAGTTCATTCACATATCACGGGACAGTATCTGCAAAGCATTTTGCCCATCTTTAAATGTTAGAGAAATGTCAGTTATCTCGTCCCTTCTTAACCCTTCCCTGGTTCCTCCTGGCTCCTGCCCCTTTACTCTTAGCTGAGGAGTTTGCCTTATAAAAAAATCTTGACGACTTTCAAGAACATCTCCCACTCTCCTTCCCATGTAATATCACTACTGCACATGAAAAGAGGGTCCTTCTGCTTGCCAAGTTACTCTGAATGGTTCCTTGAAGGAAGGCCAAATTACAAATTCTCACTGTTTTTCATATTTCTTTTGGTTGACAATATTGTATCTTTTAGTTAGTATTTTATTTTCCCTAGTGATATGCAAAAACAATCTCTAACATTTGTTCTCTAAAATTTTTGAGCTTTAAATTTTCTCCTCCCCTCCTTCCCCTCCCCACCTCATTGAGAAGGCCAGCCATCTGATAGAGGAAATGTATATTCAGTCAGGCAGAACCTACTGCCATGTCAGTCATGTTGTAAAGGAAAACACAGACAAAAAGTCCCAAGAAAAATAAAGGAAGCAAATAAAAGGCATGCTTTGGTCTGAATTCTGACCCGTCAATTCTTTCTCTGCAGGTGAAGGGCATTGTTCATCCTAGATCCTTCAGAACTTGCTGGATCAGTGTAGACAGCTAAGACACTCACAGGTGTTCATTATGAAGTATTGCCGTTACTGTATACAGCGTTTTGCTGTTCCTGTTAATTTCACTTTGCATCAGTTCGTGGTTTCTGAGAACATCCTGCTCATCAGTTCTTACAACACAATAGGATTCCATCACAATTATACACAACAACTTGTTCGGCCATTCCCTAATTGATGCCCATCCCTTCAATTTCCAATTCTTTGCCACCACCAAAAAACCGTTATAAATATTTTTGTACAGATAGGTCCTTTTTTGTTTTGTTTTATTTTCATCTGTTTGGGATACAGACCTAGTAGTGGTGTTGCTGGATCAAAGCTTCTTGACTTAGCTCTCTGCTTAAGTAAGGCTCTGCTTCTGACTGGAGTGGGCACTGTTCCAAGCTTCAGGTTTCAGCTCTTGTGTGGACATGTAAGTGTTTGGTTCTTATAAGGTGGTGTGATCTAGGGAGAGGTGTGTTTACTACTTTCATGGCTTTTGCTCCTGTCTTTCAGTGATGACAAGCACTCTTCTGCTCTAGAACTATCACCATGGTCCCAGCTCCCTTGTACTCACAAGCTCTGGTGTGCCAGTGCTCCTCCTTGTCCTGGAACTAAGACCCAGTACTGCAACCTGGATTCAAATATGAGCAGTGCAACAGAGTCCCGTTCCCAGTGTTAACAAAGGAACCCCTGCAATCTCCTTCTGACCAGGTGTCTGATCCCTTATCATCTGTAGGCTGAGAGGTCTTGAAACCACCAGTTCCACTACTGACTCAGTTACCACAAAGGCCCGCTGTGGGGCTGTTGGGGTGTGCCTTGTACTGGACCGTGTTCCATTCTCACCCTGCTATAGTGGACCTTCTCTGCCAACCTTCCAAGTTGTCTTATTCTGGAAGATTGTTTCACCTCATCCTTTTTTGCCTTCTGCCATTCCAGAATTTGTTTTGAGGCCTTATTGAAATTGTTCAGAGGGTTTTGGGGGAGGGATCATGTGAGTCCCACCTTTTTTCCACCCTTCTGTTTTTCACATTTCTTATGAAAATTGGAAAGTGCTGAATTTTGAGCTATGGAAAATTTAAATTCTCCAAACAAATAGCATGGACACTCCTGTACTCATGACATCTAAAAAGAGAAGTCCTCAGAATTATACAGCAAGCAAAGCTTGTGGTGGGAGTTCCTCACATCCCTTTTCCTCTGTGTCTCCCCTACACATGGGCAATTGTTTTCTTCTTTCTTCTCTTACCACCCTATCTGGAACATGGAGACCTCATGTTGCCCACGTATCTTGCCTACTGCTTCCACTCTGTAATTTGACTTTCTGAGCAGGACTGCATGTTCTGGAATTGACCTGAGTATCCCTGAGTCTGCTCTGAGGAGACTACACAGCCAGCTGGGCCAGCTAGTTCAAGACAAGATTGGAGTGGAGGAAATGAAGATGTCATTTTGGATAGAGAACTTTGGGGAATTTATCTAATGGAGCCACTGATGGTGAAGCTGCCAAGCATCTTTTCAGGTCTTTGGAGAAACTTTTGATTAGAGATACCTTTCTGAAATCTGACTCCAAGCTCCCCCAGTCCCAACGCTGAGTTTCCTTGCACTCCTCTTTGTATACAGGATTACAGCCTCTTTAGATTTTTTCCCCAGTTGTTCAAAGACTCACTCACTCTAAAGGGAGGAAGGGAGGCTTTTCATTATTCTCATTAAACACTTCAATCCTTTCAGAAACTCCCAGTGGCTTAAGTTGTGCCTCAAGATCTGCTTCTGAAGTTCCTCAAGAGCCACTTTCTATTTCCTGGATTAACAAAAGGGATGTGTTGGCATCCCCAGAACAGAGGAACAGGAACTGAAACTCTACAAGGGAGTGGGCAGCAATTGTGCATGTTCTAGGTATAGTTTTAGGATTTGGGTTGAAAGGCACAGAATGCTTCTGTGATCAGGAGAAAGCATGGGGGCTGAGGGGGAAGAGAGCTGCTCTAATGAAGGGATTGAGAAGCATCCTGAGATTTTCTGCCTGGGCGTTGGGAAGCCCATGTCAGGGCTGACTCCGGCCTGGAGACACTACATACAAAGCGCTTTGCATCCAGACTGTACTACCCTGGGCTTTAAAGTCCATGTCTGTGGAGAAACAATTAGTCATATTTCTCCTTTTCTAGTACTACCCAGAACAGCTGGAGAGGCACAGACATAGTTGGAAATCATGAGGTTTTGTCCTTTCCTACATATATTTAAAAAGAAAACATGGGTGTGATGATGGAGGCTGGAACTCCACAGTTTGAGTTACCTGAGATCTGTGATCATCGTGTGCATTTCTTCTTTCAAAAATATAACATTTGCTCCTCTTATCTTTTAGGAAAGAATTCTTCATCATCTTCAGTTTCAACCTGTCAGTACATTGTTGTAAGGCATTCCTGCTGAGGAAGTGCCCTCTGCCAGTGCAACTGGCCTGTGTTCTGCAATGTGTAGTATTGCCTCAGATACCAAAAGCTTAAATGACTCATCCACAGTCATGGAGTCACTATGTGCCAGTGGTAGGACTTGAACCCACTCTAACCATTACATCACTACATTAGGGCTAGGGTCCTGCTTAGGGCTAGACATAGAATGACCTACTTGTGTCCATTAGAATTGAAGGTTCTTGAGAATAGGGACAGTGTATGGTTTTCTATTTGTAACCCCAGTGCCTGGAGCATAGCAGATGCTTGATAACTATTTATTCATGCAGTATATTGTCTGTCTGTCTTGGAAATCTACGTGTGGGGGTGTTTGTGGGAAAATTTCTTTCTAATGACAGTTTTTCTTTTCAGTATGATTACATTCATTTTGTTTATGCAGGAGATTTTAAATTTTTATTTGAAGTTTTATATTTTGTGTTTTGCAGCCTTCTTTACTCCCTGCATTAAAAAAAACAAAACAAAAAACCTCTCCCTGAAACCACAGTTGACAAGTGTGGTTCCTCTTCCATTCCAGTCTATTTCTGTTGTGGTGGTTGTGGTTGTGGTTTGGGGCCTCTATGTTTCATGAGGTGGAGCTAGGTGGAACAGTGGATAGAGCTCATGATGCATTTTAGCTGTGTGACCCTGGCCAAGTCACTTAACCCTGCTTGCCTCAGTTTCCTCATCTGTAAAATGAGCTGGAGAAGAACATGACAAGCTAGTTGAGTATCATTGCCAAGAGAACCCCAAATGGGGTCCCAAAGAGTTGGACATGACTGAAATGACTGAACAACAACATATTTTATAAACTCCAATAATGTCTCCCGGATGAAATATAAAGTCCTTTTTCATTTAAAGCTCTTGAGAACTTGGGCCCTTTCTAACTTTCCAGTCTTCTTACACTTTACACTTTGCCTAAAGGGCTTTCAAAACTTTAAAATGCTGTATAAAAGCTAGCTACTGTTATCATTACTTATGATGATGCTGGTGGTGGTGATCAAAACTCTCCATATGCACAATAGGACCTATAGTCCTGGCCCTTTTCTAGCCCTAACATCCTAATCCTGTAATATATTCCCCTTCTTTTTAGGTCAACTTCTACAGTCCCTTGAAAGAGACATCATCTTTTGAATAGAAGGTGGAGAAAACTGTGCCTTGGATAAGCTCCATTGTGATGTGGAGCTCAGCTTCTCTGGGCAGGACTAAAACAATAGCGAAGTTCAGAGGGAAGCAGTGACTGCTGACTCCAGTGTATTCTTAGCACATTCTTCCTTGGGAATGAAATAAAGAAAAGGATATTTCTTGTGACCCACATTGTCCTGCTCTTCTCCCAAGACCCTTCGATGGCTTGGATGTACTTTATTCCCAGGTGAGTTGAATGTAATCAAGGGCAAATTTATCTCTTTCTGGTTTGTGTCTTGTTACTTTTTTAATTGTCCAAAACGACACAGTTTGTCTTCACAAGACAACCAAGTCTGTGATTGTGGCCCTGCAGGAATTACAATGAAGAGATTCAGTTAATCAAGTCATATTGCAGGGAATACATGACTTTGGAGGAAGAAAGTAAGATTTTTTAATGGGACAAAAAATGGTTCTCGGGGAAAGGACAACGTGAAATGTAACAGAATGTCCAGACATTCATGGATCAATCCCTGCCCAGATTTGGGACCTTTAACATGTTTATGACTATCTGTATAACAAACAAGTGTATATATGTATATATATATATATATATATATACATATAATGATAATCATTTAATATAAATTTTGGACTTTAATAAGGACCCAAGCCTGAACTAATCAATCAGGCTGCTTTCCTTTGCTTTAAAAAGTCCTTTTCTGTGTCAGCAACTTCAAAGACTTCTTTATGACAGGATGCTTGCAACCAAAGTGGTGGGATTTTTTCTTCTCTTGTGTCACAGAGACATATGCTATTTAGAGGAAATTCACACATCCTGGAATCACAAATTCCTACTGACACTACTTTGTTAATTGCCCTGTCTCACTAAATTTACAACTTGTTCAACTAAAAACGCACCTTTCTCATGGTAAAGTGTATTTTAAATTTTAACTCTGGCTCTGTGATCACATAAACATTAACTTTAAGGGAATAAACTGTATACAATTAGCCTGTTACCTTTTCTTAGCCAAACTTTCAGCTCAACAATGCATGCATGCATACATACATACATACATACATACATATATATATCTATATTTAGATGGGCTCATTCACATTGCTTCATGTCATCAATTCATAGTCATTCCATATAGCTTATACTTGACATATTTTTGATCTACATATAAAAAGGTAAATTTTTTAGGATAAGCATAAATTCCTCAGCAATGTGGGAACTCCTAAGACAGGTCATGAAACTATATCCTAGCTATGTGCTCTCCTGGTCTTGGTCACATAATCTGGCTACCTCTCTTTGGCCTTGTGTTTTGCTCCCCACACAAATGTCTAATTTTTGTCTAGGTGGAAAAAATGACTCTGCATTCACATGTTTACTTGTTGTAAGACCTAGAACATTAAGTGTGGATACTGTGTTAAATGGTGGGAACACAATCCTTAGACATTTTGTCCGATCCACTGGAGAGGATATCATACATAATGCTCTTGCTTAGTCTCCCTCAATACAACTACCATCCCACAGTGTGTCAGGACAGTTGAAAGTCTCTCAAGCCAAGAAATGGAATCAAACTCTGCAGAAAGGTAAGTCTGGGTCAGGAATTGAGAGAGATTAAGGAGGTTCAGTTGACATTCTTGGACTAGAGCATCCCAGTAAGAGATAGATTTTGAGTTTGGGGGAGCCCTTATCAACTTCTTGCAATGCGGAAAATCAGGGAAGTAAGGGATTGTCATAGAAACCAGCAAAAGTCTCTCTAAATAATTTCAGATCCTCTCAGTTCTCTAGAACAAGACATATGAAACTTCCTATCCTAAAGGGTCTACTTTTTCTCAAGAAATATTTGCTTTGTTGACTTAACCAGACAGAGGATCCAAAATACACAAGTTGAGAGTTAAAAAAAGAGAGAAACATTTAGCTTCTGCTAAAGTTTGCCCAGCCAAAGTCCAAACAGCATGGCACTATATCAGGCCTAGAGGCTTTCAAGGGACATGGGCGGCATTTCCACTGAATGGAAGGCATTTCAATGTTTCTTCCCAT
The DNA here is from genome assembly GCF_028372415.1 of Notamacropus eugenii. NCBI lineage: Eukaryota > Metazoa > Chordata > Mammalia > Diprotodontia > Macropodidae > Notamacropus > Notamacropus eugenii. Next base: position 478,299 of record NC_092876.1, on the reverse strand, counting down.
CATTAACTCTATGGACAATGGTACATAGTCTAGTGCCCTAAGTGAAGACCAGGGTAGAGGACAGAGACAGGTTTCAGAGGCAGAGTTTTCCATTAAAATATGGAAAGATCCAATTACTTAGCCATCTGATCTTAGATACCTTTTCGTTGGAAGGAGCACAGGAGAGAAAGACTATGAGTATGGTAGTTGACCTTGATGCCATGTTCATCCTCATTTAAAGTCTTTGACAACATGGCTGCAAACACCATGTCAAAAAGCGTGGGAGCAAGCACACAGCCCTGTTTCACTCCACTGGTGATTAGGAAGGCACAGGAGCATTATCCATTATCCAGAACCCGGGTAAACATGCCATCATGAAATTGACGTACAATATTGTTGGACTTCTCTGGGAAACAAAATTTTGACATAATTTTCCATAAGTCCTCATGAGTAACAGTGTCAAAGGCCTTGGTCAGATCTACAAATGTTGTGTAAAGACCTCTGTTCTGCTCCTGGCATTTGTCCTGGAGTTGTCAGGCAGTAAACACCATATCAACTGTTCTTTGGCCCTTTCTGAAGCCACAGAGGTTCTCAGGTATATGACCTTTTTTCCAAGTGAAGGATCAGTCTATTAAGGAAGACTCTAGCAAGAGTTTTGCCAACAATACTAAGAGAGAGATCCCCCTGTGATTGTCGCAGTACAATCTATTCCCTTTACCTTTGTGGAGATGGACAATGGAGGCATCTTTGAATTCCTGGGGGATAACCTCCTCTTGACATATAACCTGGAAAATTTCAGTCAGCTTTTGTATGAGCAGTGGTCCCCCTACCTTGTAAATCTCAGCTGGACTGGAATTAGCACCAGGTGCTTTGCCACATGAAAGGAGCTTAATGGCCCTGAAAACCTCTTCTTCAGTTGGAAGTTCAGCTAAGTCAGGATTGTCTTCAACCTGAGGTAAATAGGCAATGGCCTCAGGATTGATTGATGGTCTGTTGAGTCCACTATGAAAGTGTTCAGCCCAGCTCTCTAGGATCATGTCCTTTTCACTAATCAATGTGCCTCCATTTGGTCAATAAATAGCTTTCAGGGAATCATAAAAGCACTTTGGATTATTAGTATCAACATAACACTCAATTTCATCTGCCCTCTTACTGAGCCATGAATCCTGCATCTCTGTAAGCTTTATTTGTGCTTTGCTTTTGATGGAAGCAAATGCTGCCTTCTCAGAGGTGGTTGATCTATCCTGCTGGTAAATCCTGTGGAGTTCTCATTTTTCTTTAGCAGTATCTGAAATTCCCCATCATTTTCATCAAGACAGTCATGGTGTTTGCAAGTGTTCTTACCCAGATGAGCAAATGCAGTGCTGTACACCAAATCTCTGAAAGCTGCCCATTCCTTCTCTGCTTCACTGTTGCCAACTGTGTGTTGGCTTACCTTTCCTTCCAAGTTAGCAACAAATAGTTCACACTCAGAGAAGAGTTCTAATTTATTGATATTAATTCTTCTGGTAGTCATTTTGCCTTGGGGGTGGCACTTTCGATGAATGCAAATATTTAGCTTGGAAAGGATAAGTCTATGATCAGTACAGCACTCTGCACTACACATTGCCTTTGTCACTCTCACATCTTCTATGCCTCTTCTCCTTATAATCACACCGTCTATTAGATGCCAATGTTTGCTGTGAGGGTGCATCCATGAAGTTTTATTGCATTTAGGTAAACAAAAGACAGTGTTGGTGATGAGAAGGTCATGTGATGCACGATTCTTCAGCAGTAAATGACCATTGCTGTTGCTCTTTCCAACTCCATTCCTCCCTAGGACTCTCTGCCAAATCTGGTAGTCTGAGCCTACTCTAGCATTAAAGTCGCCCAAAATTATAAGCTTGTCCTTTTTTTGCATATTGGAGAGAAGGGTCTTTAAGTCTTCATAAAATTTTTCTTTGACTTCATCAGGGTTTGTCATGGTGGGAACATAGGCACTGATGATGGTAACATGGCATTTTCCTATGGGAGGAAGTCGCTTTGTCATGAGCCTGTCATTCACTCCTTTTGGCAGGCATACCAGCTTGTTGATTAGATTAGTTTTGATTGCAAAACCCACTCCAGCTTCATGTCACTCTCCTTCACTGCACCCACTCCACAAAAATGTGTATCCAGCTCCAACTTCAGTAAGTTGGCCTTCATTTGCCAATCTTGTTTCACTCAGGGCTGCTATTTGGATGTGATACCTGTTGAGTTCTCTTGCAACAAGAGCAGTTCTTCTTTCAGGTCTATTGGATTTTGTGTTGTCTTCTAGTGTTTGCACATTGCATGTGCTGATGGTGAGTGAAATCATCTTTGCAGATGTTTTCGTACTTTTTTTGCGTTTCGACGGCATAGTGGGATTCCTCTCCTGCCATGATACTCAGGCCAGGGTGGGGTAATCAGGCAACATTTAGGGCACCTTTTCTAGCCCCTTCCTCACATGAGAAGGTGAGCAATGTGATCCTTAAAGGGCTTCTCAGACACCCAGAGGTCTGTTGAGTCCCGCTGCTGCTTCTAGTGAGAAATGACCCTATAGCCTGGGCTGCCTGTGTACAGGGTTATGACTGCAGCTCCCAGTGTATCCTTACCTGCTGCTTCATCACTTGCCTGTTTCCACAGGACATTGACATAATAATGAAATGGTATGGGTGATGTCTTTTGGTTTGCGTGTAAATTGTATTTAAGTGAGGCAGAGTTGCATGAAGTCGTCAGCCTCACTCTGTCCTCCAGAGTCATCATAGTCCAATGGCAGCACAGAGTCAAGATGGCTAGTGATGCCTCAGGATGCAGTGGATGTCTTCTATATTTAACCAAAGTCTAAGTGCTCCACATCACTTGCTTCATCTACCTTCATGGCTGTTGGAGCAAATTGTTCTCATCCATTCATTTCACCAGAGGAAGTCTTCACATGCTTGGGGTAGACACACCCCTAACTCACTAATGTCTTTGAGACCACTTGGTTACCCTCTACCTGTTTGGCCCGTCTGCTGAAATGGTTTACTTGGGTGTGGCTGCTGTGCATGCTGCAGCTTCTTGGAGCCCAAGGTGAGAGTTAGGTGGAACAGGTAGACACGAAATGTGGAACAAGCCCTGAAAGGGGTTCAGCAGCCATCACACCAAAGGTACTTATCCTCCCTGAACACACCCTACATCCCAATATCTGGGTCAAAGTTGTGCTTCAGGCTGTGTGATCATGACTAAATCACTAGACCTCTCTGTGACTCAAACAATTCTCTTGGATAATGATACAAAACTGATACAAATAATTGTAGAAATGCAGTGGAGGTGATTTTCAATAAATTAATAAAAATTTCTTAGGTGGCTACCATGTTCCAGGAACTGAGCTGCACCCTGGGGATGCAGGAAGAGGCAGAGATCAGTCTTGCTTCCAAGGAGCTCTAAACGTAGTGGTGGAAACAGCATGCAAACAAATACATACAAAGTGAGCTACATACAGGATAGATAGGAAATAATTCACAGGGGGAAGGGACTGGAATTGAGACCAGAAGATCTCCCACTCATTCAGTCACAGCTCCATATCTTCCATAACCCCATCCTCAAAATTATTTAACACATTCCTTCAGTAGTGTAAAACTGCTACTCTTGCCTATTTCATTTATCTTAATTAGATCTTGGGCTACTTTAAATTAGGAATTAGAAAACTCATCAGCTTATTATAAGCCTCAAATTTGCTAGTTACAGAAATGTTGGTACCCCGGACAATTGTGTTGTGTAAAGAAAAAAAAAACCTGGACAATTCTGTCGTGTTTTTTAAACTTTTGTGTGTGTTTGGATGTTGGTGTTTTTCATTTCCAGTTCCATGAACACTTTGTGTAGACTAGGGAAGGAAGGAAGGAAGGAAGAAAGTAAGTAAGTAAGTAAGTAAGGAAGGAAGGAAGGAAGGAAGGAAGGAAGGAAGGTGTAAGGGGCGCTGACCACCACACCATCTGGGACGCCACACTGACGGACATCAGGTAAACTGAGTCCGGTGCAGGGAAGGGTGAACAAGATGGCGCTGGAAGGGATGGCCCCACCCCTGGTTTGTTTTTGTCACTATAGTTCCAGCTTGTGTTCATTACTATAGCTTCAGGTTTGTTTGTGTGTGTTACCATGGTTCACTGGGCTAGCTGGCAAAGACTATATAATCAGAGTGCTTGCTTGAATAAATTGGAGTTGCTTACTGACCCACTCTCCCACCTCATTCTTTTGCTTGCGAGCTCCACAGGAGGACAAGCAGCCTGCTGGTCAGGCATAAGACTTGCTCCTCTCGGTAAGCTATGCCATCACCATAGCAACTTGACGCCCAAATGGGGTCACTAGCAACTTGTTGCCCAAACTGGGGCCACAAGCAGGGAGAAGGAGCAGGAAGCTCAGCCAAGGGAAGTCAGGTCCCTTAAGAAACTCAGCCGAGGGAAGTCAGGTCCTCAGGAAACTCAGCCAAGGGAGTCAGGTCCCTCAGTAACCCCCCCGAGTGAGTCAGGCTCTCCAGAAGCCTAGACAGTGTACAAGAGCTGTCAGGACAGGGTCAAAAGCCAATATATGAGCGCGACAGGAAACGGTAGCCTGTCTGCCTCACCGAGTTCCTCCAGAAGCGAATCTGAGAAGCGGACGCAGGAGAAGACGCACGCATTCAGCTGAAGTGAGACGAGGTGTAACCATGAGTAAGATTGAAATGGGGCAAAGCTCACAAAAGTTGAGTCAGGGTCAGTACACATTCTTTCTATATAACATGCTGAAGAATGTGTTCATAGAAGAGGGTGGCAAGGCAGTGCAAATGAGAACATTCATCACATCCTCACAGACAGCCCCATCAGAGTCAGAGAGTAGTACAAGGGACAATAGCCCAGAAGGGCAGCCAGCACCCATATATCTAAACTTAGAAGAGAGATAGAAGAACAGACAGATGGTACAGAATTTGAAGGACAGTGTTAAAGAGCTAACTGATAAATTGAGAAACCTACTGAAGAAAGAGAAAAGACACCTCAGAGACAAGGCTTTGAAACTCCCAGGTGAAAAGGAGGAGACTAGGTGCCACGGGACTTTGTTCCAGAGTCTCCCTCACTTCCACTTGCAGTTTCACAACTTTTTCTTTCAAAAACATTTTTAAGGAGTGGCCACAGATGTGAAATTTTTTTGAGTAAAAGTTAGAACCTTCAAGATTTTTATTTTACTCTATAATCCAGAAATGGTGTTAGAGAAAGCAATTTGTAATCTGAATTTTGTTGAAACTAAAAGATGTTGGAAAAGTTATGTTATTTAGAAAACCAGGTATTTTCACCTTTGCCTGTTAAAAAAGTTACAGCTAAAAAGCTGCTGTTTTAATGCTAAACCAAAAATTGTTAATGGATTACTATGTGTGGAAAGAAATGAATGGAGTAATAATTTATTTAGACTGGTTCTGCCCATTCAGAACAGTCCTCCTATATGTTTGGGGTTGGCAGACATGGGATCCATGCCAATTCCTTTTATTTTGTAAAACTGCCAACAATCCTTTCATGTGGACACGGTCATCAGTCCTAAGAAAATTGTTTGGCTTGTATAATTCATAAATAATGATGTGACTTGCTCAAAAGTTGTAACAATTGGCTGTTATATCAGGACAAGCTTTAAATTTGAGAAAGAAGGATCTGAAATGAAATCTCTTATGTATGTGAGTCCTGTTAATGTGCATTGCTTATTTCAACTCCATGGGAATACAAATAACTGTATTTGGCTTTAAGTTGGGATTAGTGAAATTTGCTGTTTAAGGTAAAAGCATTTGAAACCATAAATATTTTTGTTTAAGTTTGAATTTGGGTATAGTTGTCTGAATTAAATCAGTATCTGAAAGGATATGCCACAAGTTACTTAGAGGGACTGTGATCCTTCATCCTGTAATGTTATCAGGTGAAATTTGTATCTGGAGAGGAAACACTGAGGGGACAATTCTAGACTCAATCTAGGATGGGATCCTCCTGGTCAGTTTCCCCACTGTGTCCTTTTATAAAGGAATATTTCCCACCTGATTGTTCTTGAGTCTGGCTATAATACAGATACTGCATGACTAGAAAATTTCACTCCTATCTGAATTCAAACAGAGTCAAAGATGTTTTATATTTAGGAATTCTTTAATACCTAAGAATTTGGTTTGTTATAGTACTTGCATAGTGGCTAAATAAAATTTCTTTTCCATAAGGTCTCTCTCCTTATATACCTGAGTTCCAGGTATTCAGGGCTTGTGGACGGTCGGTTGGTTCCCCCCCCCTTACCAGCTACCAGCTTTCTTTGTGAAAGTGCTGTGGGCTGTTGCTGAAACTTGGAAGGTACCCAAAAGTTATTCAAATCTCCCCTCTTTTCTAAAGCCACATGAGCAATTAAGTTGGATTCTCTGTGTTAGGGCATAAAAATTGTGCTTCAGTTTCTGTAAGTTGCCTCCCTCCACAAAGTTCCCTGACCTGGTGGAAGGATGTCCCTTTCTTGAGAATTGTAATATCACCTATCACCCTCTGAATTGTCAAGTTCCTCATACTGGTTAAAGACCTAACCCGTCCACTGTTGGGACCCTGTGAGGCAGGGTCAGCTCTATGTCCAGTCTCAGCAGGAAGCAGTTTCAGAAGCCGAGACCTTCATCCCTTATCCCAAAATATGTTGGGTCCCATCTGCTTCAAGGGAGACAGGGTGGAGTGCTTGAATACATGTACTTGGACCCCAGAATTCAGGCCAGGTAGAAAGGATGAATAGGACCCTGAAGGAGCATATTGCTAAGCTTAAGGTTGAAACTGACTAGACCAAAGGTGAGATGATTTCCGTGTGAACAAATAGGACATCACAAGAGGGATTATAGAAAAAACTAAGAGGAGAGAAAGAGATTTCAGGGCCAGGGAAACAGACCAACTTTTAGAAGGAGACTAAACACACCATGCCCAAAATATAGGAAGTACGCTACACACTGGAGAGTCAATTAAGGACGTGTGTAGTCATATGCTTCAAGGTTTTGCCGCCCATGGCATCCCATGACTATTAAAGACTGATAATGGCCCAGCATACACTGCTTCAGCCTTCTAAAAATTCCTTTCAGAATTTGGAATCTCTCATGTGACTGGGATCCCCTATAACCCCACAGGACAAGCCATAGTAGAACGTGCCAACCGCACCATAAAACAATATGTCCAAAAGCAAAAAGGGGGAGCTTCGGGACCCAGGTCCACGGCACATGATCAATTAAAATTGGCACTTTACACAATCAATTTTTAAAATTCGATGAGTACGGTCTTACATCTGCCATGAAATACATGGTCAGCTCAGACTGACTGCTAGAACACATACCATACTAACTTGGGGCAAGGGTTATGCTTGTATCTTTACAGGAGACAAGGAGATCTGGGTACCAGTAAAAAGACTACGGGTTGTACAGCACCAGGAAGAAATCACAGGGATTCTGCCAGAGAAAGAAGAAGAAACTACAACACCTGAGCCATGAAATTAGTCAGCTGCATCTTACTGCTTCTGACAGTGAGCCAGGCTGAGGACCAGTATTGGACCTTCGGACATTAGTAGACATTTCAACTTTACAGGACTGGTGAAGGGCTATCCTTGGTGTTTGTACAAATAATGTATCAGTGGGATTTAGGGAACAATTGAGGATGGATCACGAATTCTATCAGGCCATTCTAATGTTATAAAATGATGTAATAGCTATTGGAGATGAACTGCAGGCCACAGAAACACAATTGGCTTTAAGATGTGATTACAGATATCGTCATTTTTGCATGATGAACAAATTGTACAATGATACCAAATTTAATTGGGAAGAAATAAGAGCTCAGTTGCATGGTTTAACACTCACCAACGTTTCTAGTGAAATGAAACTGTTGGAAAAATTGGCATTGGATATAAATACTCAAGGGACAAAAAAGTTAATACCTGAAAATTTTGTTTCGGACATGACGCAACTTTTTGGTCATTCCACCTCATTGTTTAAATGGCTAGGTCCATTGTTGTCAGGAGGTATTGTTATATGTCTTATACCACCATGTCTCAAATATGCCCTATGAACTGTAAAAGATACAATGAAGATGCTTACTGAAAATCAGTTCAAGCTGAGAGATGTACAAACCCATGAAGGTCATCAGGTCTAAAACAAAAAGGGGGAGTTGTAAGGGGTGCTGACCGCCACACTATCTGGGACGCCACACTGATGGACATCAGGTAAACTGAATCCGGTGCAGGGAAGGGTGAACAAGATGGTGCTGGAAGGGACAGCCCCACCGCTGGTTTGTTTTTGTCACTATAGTTCCAGCTTTTGTTCATTACTATAGCTTCGGGTTTGTTTGTGTGTGTTACCATGGTTCACTGGGCTAGCTGGCAAAGATTATATAATCAGAGTGCTTGCTTGAATAAATTGGAGTTGCTTACTGACCTGCTGTCCCGCCTCATTCTTTTACTTGCGAGCTCCACAGGAGGACAAGCAGCCTGCTGGTCAGGCATAAGACTTGCTCCTCTCGGTAAGCTATGCCATCACCATAGCAGGAAGGAAGAGCTGCAAGATGTCTAACTCAATTAAGATGGAAAGTGGTTTGAGAGGGTAGCTGTGTTTCTAAAGGAGTGGGGGAAAAAACTGAGCATCCTTACCCTGGAATCTCTCCCCAGGAGGACCATGGGATGCTTCCAGTGCCTCCACCAACCCCTAACTTTTCCAGCTTTCAGTCCTCTCACTATCCCAGGTAGAGCTCAACTTTGCTGGAGGACAGAGAGGGACCAGGGCAGGCGAGGAAGAGGTTTCGACTTTCTCCCAGTCCGAGAAAGAGGTGAATTATTAGGAAGGGCTGGCAGGGGTGTGTGGGAGTTGTTTGCCCAGCGGCTCTTACCTATTCCAAAGGTACCTGGAAAACTGCCTCCCCATCGGGTCTTCCTTGTTCTGTAGCACTTCCCGATGTAATGGTTCTTATCTGGGTGCCGGTGCCCCAAAACCAGAGGGTGGGGTGTTAGAGGACAGCAGGGCAGCTGAGACCCTCTTCCTATCCTGTCACAGTCCCACGATCAGGAAGCAGTTAGGGTGCGCTAAGAGGGTCTGACCTCACTTAGCTGGGCTGGCTTTGGAGCTGAGGAGCCGGGGCTGCCAAGGCTGGTTTAGATGTTGTGAGTGTGGCTCCTAAGGGATGTGGGGAGTAGACACCTGGGGTCCTGTTCCTCGGATTGCGGGGCCGGCTGAGTGCTGGCAGGGCTTGCCCCTCCAAGGGCCTCGGCCTCTCGGAATCTCCTGACACCTTCCCTGGGTCCGAGATCGGGGAGGGGGGGGGGAGGCGAGGGGGCAGGGTGAAGACTTGAGGAGTCCATAGAAGTGGAGCGTGGAACTGTACGTGGCTCAGAAAAATCGTAGAAGGGGACCCGGTTTGGGTTATCAGCTGTTGGGCGGCTGAACCACCTCCAGTCTTCGGGACCCCACACTTGGTGGCTGGGCCAGAGAAGAAAAATCTGAGTCGCAGGAGTGCCACCGCCACCCCAGGCCCTGTACTCACTCTCAGGGACCTCCCTGAAACCCTCTCACTACGCCTTCTTTTTTCTTTATCCTACTTAGGACAACAGTTCACCTTCCTTTCAGGGGGAAAGCAGCTAGAAGCTGAGGGTCCTGGAACCCTTCCAGCTGCAGGGAACTGAGCTCAACTAAAGAGGAGAGGGAGGCGCAGCCCCAGACACAGAGCTGCCCTGGGGCTAGGGGCTGGAGCAGAATGCTGGGCAAGAGTGAGACCCTTGCAAGGTCAAGAGTCACCTTTCCCTGAAAACATACCAGACCCTTGGGAAAAACTTTTCTGCACAATTTCTCAGATGGACTGCCGTTGGGTTGGAATACTCCAGTAGATGATGAGCTGGTTCATTTAGAGTCGTAGAAACACTTGGACAGATGAAGTAAAATGCTGTCCACCTTCAGAGATACAGAAGCCATGTAGCAATAAGGAGAGTAGTCTACTAGAGATGAGTTTGGCTGTATCTGTGTAGGTTTATAGGTATCTACAAATACCGATGTTGCCTGTGGATGGATGGATGTGTGGTCAATATGGTGCCAAAGACAACAACAGCGTAAAAAGTGCCCTGCAGTGGGAAAAAGAAAACCCACAGGTTAGGAAAGAAACGCTTGACAGCTCTGAATATAATGTGTACTGTTCCATAAATGAAAATGGAAATGCATTGATTTAAGTTGAGCATCCTTTATGTTCTCCATTTTTTCCTTCTCTTTATATTAAAATTTCAAATGAATTCAAAAATTGAAAAAGAAAAAAAAAGAACCACCAGACACAAGGCAGTACTCGGACAGTTCCTCAGGATCCTTTGCCCACCCCCAATGTAGAAAAGAAAAAGGGATTTCTTCTTTGTACTTTTCCTTTTGGATCGAAATCCTCCCCATTCCTCCATTTCTCCCCTCCCCACACCTTCAGAAGGCAGAGAAGAAAGAAGATACTCAGTATATAAGAAAATCCGAGCTAAACAGTAGTTGGCCTTGGATTTGTTATCAGGGGGAGGGGAGGGATGGCAGAGAGTGAGACCAAAATGAGAAAGACAAAAGATGACTTGTTCCTCTTGTCATTTGGACTATATTGCACATGCCAAGTGCAAAACATCTTCCAGTTCATAGAATCAGAATTAATCTCTTTTCCCTCCCATGATCCTCTCTTTCTCTTGTTTGGTCAATTATTGCCTTATCATACACTATAAGATCTGGAACTGTTCAATTTCCTTCTCTTAGACTTTTGTTCATTATGTCCTTTCACATCTTTGGCTCTTTTATTCTCTAAATGAACTTTATTAGGTTTTTCTCTTTACATTCAAAGTTATAATTACACCTTGGGAATTACAATCCAGGTTACTTTTACTCACTATTTTCCTTCTCAGCTTACCTTATTGGGTTGCCTTATCTTCTCCCCTTACCCAGGAAAGATTTCTAATTTTAGCCAAACCTCTATAAGTTCCTTCCTTACCTATTCACCCCCAGTCTTAATCTAGATGCCTTTATAAAGTCTCTCGCTCACCCTACCCCCAGTTTTCTCCTCTTTATGTCCTATTTTCATGAGATAGTTTCCCCTTGTATCTTTTCCCAAAGCAATCTTGTTTCTTAGAATTACCTCCTTATCCACAACTCAGCCTCAAGCTTACTTGCAGACTTCCTTAGGAATGATAACGGTTTTCAGAATAGCCCTCCTCCCCTTCTCCTTTTCCTTGTATGTATTCATGTCTTCTCTGACCTTTGATCCTTTCTTTTCTGCCACTTTCTTTTAGCGTTCTCATGTCTGGTGATGGCATGGGGCACACCGTGGAATCCTTGAAGTTCAGCATCAATCCGGATTTTCATGATGAGGTTTCTAGTTCATGCTGGGCTTGGCTGTGGATGGTCTATGATGTCAAGTGCGTCCACAAGGGTGAGACATCCCATCTTCAATTTGTGGGGCTGGAGGGAAAGTGAGGAAGAAGGGTATGGAAAAGCAGAGATGGTCTTGTCATCATCAAGTAGTGACTTGGGTGACTACCTTGGTGTCTAGACTGCTGGTGATTTCCTCCTTTAAGCCCACCTATACCAAGTGGGGAAGAAGGAAGAAAAGAGGATGGAGGTCTCCCAACTGGAAAATCTCCAGTTCCACAGCTTGCTTTCTCCTCTTCCCCACTTCCAGCCTCAGGGAAACCCCCAAGGGCCTTAATGCCCCCCTTAAGCTACTCCCCCTTTTGACTATGGTCTCCCCTTCCAATGCTATATAGAATAGACAGGGATGGGGGGAGAGGAGGAGAGGACAACTAGGGCAGCAGGGAGACAGCTGATTTGTGAGAAAGTATGAAGGACTCTTGAGGACAGACAGCAGTTGTAAGTAAAACAAACTTTGCAAGTGAGAGAACTGGGGAGGAGGTGGAAGGTGGGGAGAAGGAGGAAACCAGCAAAGAGACAGAGAGACTGAGAGAGATGGATGGAGAGAGAATATGACAATAGCTAAGAGTGAAATACACAGCCACCCTTACTGGGAATGAGAGACACTCCCTGGAAAGAAAGCAGAATGCAAGAATGTGTTCGTTCAGAAAGAGTTTGGAAGCGGGAGGGATCACTGAGGATGCTGGAGCAGATTCTTTTCTGCTTCATCTACACTCAAAAAGAACAGCACAGCAGTTGTGACCAAATGGCACAGCATGCAAATTCTTCCAGGAACAGGGCCATGAGGTGGAGAAGGAAAGAGCATGAAAGCAGAGAGTTTGGTACTGAACACAAACAGGGAAACAAAACATCTAGAAAAGGTGGGGAAATGATGCAGACCCCAGGAACTTCCAGAAAAACACCTTAGGGGAGTCAAGTGTGGACAGAAGCGTAATGTTTCTCACCATTTTGTCTACCCTCTGACCCGTGGGTTTCTCAGTTGTTACTTTCAATTCTTATGTTTTCGCGATGGATTTATTTTTATTTGTTGCACATATGGAACTAGCATCATACTGTTTGGGTTTATTAGGGAGAAGAAGCAGAGATTTGGCTCGGAGGGAGGAAGAGAATGAAGTTGCAACTTCAAACACATGACTGTTAAAATTTCTCTTCTACACAATGGGTAAAAGAAAATGGGAAATAAATAAAATATGTGGTGGAGGAAAAACAAAAGGGAGGAGGAAAAAGACAACGTAGAAGGTCAAACGCTCTCCTTTTTGCCATCCTCTCTCTCCCCTTTGCAAAATGCAAACATTAGGATACCCATTCTCCCAGGGAGGTCAGGCAAAACACATTTCCATCTTAGCCAAGTTGTCATAAGGAAACATTTCATCCTTAAATTACCCCTTCATGTCCTTTGGCCATTTATCAATAGGGGAATATCTCATATTCTTACAGATTTCACAAAGTTCTGTTTATATTTTGAATATAAGACCATTATCTGATCAATTCCATATCAATTTTTTTAAATTTTCTTATTTCCTCCTTCTCTTGGCCACATTTTTTTTACAAAACTTTTTTAATTTCATGCAGTGAAAATTATCCCTGTCACACCTAGCTTTAGTCTGTATCTCCTGGTTCTTCATAAATTGTTCACCTATCCATAAGTCTGAAAGGTAATATGTTCTGTGTTCTCCTAATTTTCTTCTAAATTCTCCCTTTGTATCAATGATATGTATGCATTTGGACTTTATCTTGGTATACGGTCTAAGATATTGGTCTCTGCCTAGTTTCTGCCATACCAGTCTCCAGTTTTCCCAGCATTTTTTTCCAACAAAATAATAAATTCTTCTTACCAAACATAAGGTCTTTACACTTGTCAAATACAAGCTTATGATGTTGACTTGCTGCTGTCAGTTGTATGTCTTCTCTAGTCCACTGACCTACCTTTCTATTTCTTAGCCGGTACCCTATAGTTTGGGTCATTACTGCCTTAGCATACACCATAAAATCTGGTATTGTTCAATCCCCTTCCCTTACATTTTTGTTCATTATTTCCTTTCATACATGTGACTCTTTCTCCAAATGAATTTTACTGTGTTTGCCTCCTTTACATTCAAAGTTATCATTACTACCTGGGAATTATAATCCATCTTATTTTTACTATTTTCTACCTCAACTTACCTTACTGGGTTACCTCATCTTGTCCTCTTACCAGGGACAAATTCCTAATTGTAATCAAACCTCTAAAAGTCCCTACCTTATCTATTCACACCCTCCCATCTTAGTCTAGGTATGCCTCTAAAGTCCCTCCCTCACCCTCTTCTCCAGTTTTCTCCCCTCCCTACAGCTTCAGAAGTTTTCTCAACCTCTTGAGATGTATACATGGCTTCCTCTTCAACCCTGGTGAGTGTTAGGTTCCTCTATGAGCAGCCCTCCACCCACACCTGCATCCTCTATATTACTTCTTCCTTTAATGCCCTATTTCATAAGATGGTTCCCCCTTTTATCTTTTCCCTAACCACTTTGTTTGGTAGAATCACCTCATCATACACAACTCAGCCCCAAACTTTTTTTTTTTTCAACCTACCTAAGGATAACATTCTGAAGAATAGGCCTCCTCCCCTATTCCTTTTGTTTGTGTATATTCATGTCTTCTCTGCCATTTGACCCTTTCTTTTCTGTCAGTTTCTTTGAGTTTTTCCATGGGTTGGGATCGGAGGGAGCCCACCTTAGTATCCCTGAAATTTAACAACAATCTGGATTTACAGGATGTGGTTTCTAGGCCATGCTGGGCTTGGCTGTGGATAGTCTATGATCTGAAGTGTGTCCACAAGGGTGAGACATCCCATATTCAGTTTGTAGGGCTGGAGAGCCTTGGAAAAGAAGGGGGTGGGAAAGAAGACAGATGGTCACATCATCACCAGGTAGTGACTTGGGTGACCAAATTGATGTCTAGACTGGTGGTGATTTCCTCTCTTCTGCACATAAGTACCAAGGGGGGAGTGGGGAGGACAAGAGGATGGAGGTCCCCTACTTGGAAGAGCTGCAGTTCCACAGCTTGCTTTCTCCTCTTCCCCACTTCCAGCCTCAGGGAAACCCCAAGGGCTTCAATGCCCCCTCCAAGCTAGTCCCCTTTTCCACTATGGCCTGCCCTCCCAAGGCCAACACAATTGCATCCCCCATTGAGTAAGAATCCTGCTGATTTTTCTGATTTAGAAGAGGCACTCTCTGAGGAAGCCATCCTTTCCTTCTAAGGGAGCCCCATTCCAGACAAGCCCCAGCTGGAAAAGGACAATTCCTTTACTGTCTTCTCTCTTTTTTGATCAATTGTTTCATTTCCCTAGCCCACAAATTCCCTCTCTCTATCCTGCCCCCTTGTCCCTGTAGCCACTAAGACCACTGTCCACGGGCTATGCAAGGGAACCTGAAACCAGATCTAGGTATGAACATCCCTTTCCTTCAGGGACATGGGGCTGAGCTGGGATTGTGTCTAGAGGGCAGGCTGCTGCCATACACACTGAAACATGCAGATCCCAGCACCTGAGAATGTATAGGCAGGGAAACAGCATCAAACCTCCCTGCCCCCAACCCAGCCAGCACACATTTTAGGTTAAGCTCAACAGAGAAGAAAAGCCTACGCCTGCCAGCCACCATGTCTCTAGGCCCAAAGTCATTCAAGGAACCCTCTTTCTAGCCATTCATTCCAAGCAGCTGGGCCTCTCTTCCCCTTCCTTTCACTTAACCCAACATTCCCAGGTCTCACCTGGACTCAAGGAATAGTGCTGGCAGAGAGGAGAACAGAGAGTGAAGAAGCCCCCTGGGGGAATTACATAACCTGCTCCTCTTTCACCAGTAAGGAAAGAAGAGGAGGAAGGAGAAAGGAAAGGAGAAACAAAAGGATTCCAGAAGGAATGAGCAAAAAGGAAGGACAGAAAGAAGGGAAGGAAAAAGAATTTCCCACCCACCAAACATATGGATACCCTCACAACTGCATATGTGCATGCACACACACACGCACACACACACACACACACACACACACACACACACACACACACACACACACACACACACACACACCTACCTGGAAGGCAGAGGGTAAAAGAGAGCTGCCTTGCTACTGCTCTCCTCTGGATGCAGACCAAAGCAGAAGGGGAAGAACGAGTTGTGAAGGCCAGGGATAGGTCTTGGTTGGGCATTGGTTGGTTAGGCTGTTCCCCAGCTTCCATAATCCATCTATGCAGGGATGTGTTCCAAAATATGGAGCCAAGCAGCTACACACCTACTGAATTTGCTAGGCCTGAGTGGATCATGGTGAGGAGTGGTACAGCAGATCTAGAGACAAAAAAGAAAGGAGATTGGTGAATGTCTGGATGATAATCTCAGCATAATCTAGCTAATAATTTAGCATAACTAGCACAATCCTATTCCATCTTGAACAAAGCAAAGAGGTTAGTGGCTAACTTTATAACTGATGGAATTATGTCTTTGTTTCACAAGTTTGTAATTCTTCCCTAATTACACGCACTCTAGAAAAATAAAATACTTCAGGAATTGTCTTTTACACATAA
This sequence comes from Notamacropus eugenii, assembly GCF_028372415.1. NCBI lineage: Eukaryota > Metazoa > Chordata > Mammalia > Diprotodontia > Macropodidae > Notamacropus > Notamacropus eugenii. Next base: position 462,354 of record NC_092876.1, on the reverse strand, counting down.
TAAGTTCAAATACAAATTTTAACTCTTGCGTAGGTCATGGAATGACTACAAATTCAGATCAAAACAGCAAGATCTCTTCTGCTTTACAGACTAATTTAACAATAATTTATTTTTAAATTTTAGCAGGCCTTGTAAAAATCACAAAATATTTTTTCAAAATGTGTCCTCTGAACGTATTTCTCCTTCTTTGAAAACAATTTAAAATTTATTCTGATGTTCACTAAATTTTTATGGAGAAAATTATTTGGAAACTTTAAAAATGATAAATATCTCTTTCTTCCTCCTTAAAACAAAAATAAACCTTTACAATTGGAATTCACTAAACTATGTTGGTGTAAGGCAACAGAAATTCACAAAGTATTAAACAAAACTAAATTCTTAGTCATTACAGAATTCCTAGATATCACAAGATTCTTTAGTCAAAAAGGTGTTTGCAATGGAAAAAATTAGTTTTTCTAAGTCAAGAATGACAGTCATTTAATTTAGCCTTATCACAATAACAATTTTTCCTTAAATATATCACCAGAATTTAAGTACATTCTGGCATTTCACATATATGTTCCATAAACCTTCAAATTAACATACACAAATACATCTTTTAGATGTAACAGGCTTGAAAATCACACCCCCTTTTTTCTTTTTAAAGAATCTCATTTGCTCAATAGGAATTCTACAACACAGTGACTTTTGCACAGAGTTTTACAAGAACTTTAGGTCAATGCATTTCTAAATCACCTTACATAATATGTGGAAACTAAAAATTTACACCACTATACATATATTTTTTTCATAACAGTCAAGATTTCAGGTGAATAAAAATCTATCACAGTAAATATAAAATCATCTAATATCCTCACTTCCTTTTAAAAGTCCAATTCATATGTAACAAGATCCAAAGTAAAATTGCTTTAACAACATTTCTACCTCACAATGGCCTCTCAGATTTCACAATCTAAGAGAAATTCAGAAATACAATTTTATAAATACAGTTTTAACACAACAATAACTTCAGATGGTATCATTTGCATTTTCAGAAATTATTGATCTTATTACCTTTAGTAATTAAAACCACTTCAAAGTTAACAATTACTTTAGAGAGATATAATAATAGTACTGTATTAACATATAGCAATCACTATGTTAAGCATTTTACAATCATTTTATCATTTTGATCCCATAACAGCAACCATTATTACTTTACTTTTACAAATCAGGAAACGGGTCAACTAGAGATAAGATAAATTTTTGCAACTGGAACAGAGAAGTGTGAAGTTTCCCAGAAGCAGAAAGGCTGGTATCCCTGTGGTGATGATTCTTGTAGGCAGAGCTTAGGGAATGCTGGCCACAGGCCTGATCCATCCACCCATACCTTCCCCCACAGCCCCAGAATTTACTAAGCCTGAGGCAGTTTGCAGCCGCCGGGACAGGGTGGGCAGAATGTTTAGGACGTAGGTGACATTTCCAAGCTTTACCTAGAAGGGTGGGCTACAAGGTGCCCAAGGGCACAAGACTGTTAGAATCAATGCCCCCACACTTCTCCTACGTTCTTCTCTATATAATTACAGCTGGGATGAGAGGGGTTAACATGACCCCTTGTAGCTGTTAAAAATCTCCATTCCTAGATACTCTCAATTCTGAGAGGGAGTGGGGAATATCAAGTGATCAGGACTGGGAGGGGGTATTTTCTTGAAGTGAGCTCCTGGAGCTACCTATAGTCTCAGGAGTTCTTTCCAGTAATTCCAAATGATCAGTTTCCAAACTTTTTAACGATTAATCTCACAACCTACAAAATCTGCTAAGATGACTTTAGCTATATCTAACTTTCCATTGTAATTCCAGGTTGGTCAGACAGGAACAAGAAGGAAAAGTCTTAAAGTTTTGTTTGTTTGTTTCCCTAGCTGCAACTCTTAAAAGTCTAGCTGCTTGCATTTTAAATCTTACAAGATAACAGACTCATTCACAGGACACCTGATACGGACAGAGACACACTGACGGAGAAGTTGACAATTAACGACAGAACAAATACAAACAGAGCTCACAGTAAACAATGGAGAGAGGGGGAATCAGACACTTGTTAGAAATCCCCATCCTGAATTGGCTGTTATTATTCTGAGGAAAGGGGGTTGCAAGGATTCAAGACCTGACAAAATAAGGGTGCATCCTGCAACCTTTGCTCAGAGCACCCTTACGGTAGTTGGAAGGGTGGAAAGCCATGGTGCTCTGAAGTTTCTGACTATCTTAAAGAAATGGGAATAGGTTCAGGTCTCTAATCTGAAGGTGGATTGTAATTGTCCTCTTCAAGACCAGTGCCATTAAGGGAAAGTGGGGAGGGGGAAGGAGGACGAGGCAATGGAGGCTGAACAAAGTTGTCTTCCTTAGGTCTAAAGCAGGTAAAGGAAGGCAAGGAGAGAGGAGATAACAGCTAGGTGCAGTCAGCCTCCCCAGATTAAAGCCTTTAAGGTAAGGGGGAGGAAGGAAGGAGATAAGGAATAGGGCTGAGGGACTGAAAGGGAAGGACAGGCTGAGGCCTTTGAGGTAGAGGGAGTTACCTCGGCTGGTGCTGAGGATCCTGTCTTTTGTTCTCCCTCAGCCATTTTCAGCAAGCCTAAGAGGAAATATTCCCACTGCTGGCTAGATGTTCTGTTGGCCCTTAAACTTAATTTCGTTTTAAGATAAAGTAACTTTGACTGGTCCAAAAAAGCCCTATGGTGGCCAAGGTAATTTAGGACTATCTTTAGTTAACTGACACTAGTGCTTAGTAATAACTTGCGTTAATTTTTCCTGAGATCAATCAGTACAGGGGATCTATACAGAGTGTTTGACTGTAGACTTGATCCCTGCCCCCTGAGCTAGCTTAAAGGGAATTTTCGAACTTCAACCAAACTAGTGTGAGTCTTTTGGAATCTGGGAATAGGAGAACTGACTTGACCCCATCAAGATTTAAGATTCCTGAAGCACCTAAGTCTTTGGGGAGGTGGGGAGCTGAGTTTCCTTCTAGTCCATCAGTTCCAATCCACATGTCACAGCACCATAACTGTTGATCTGAAAGTTTGGTTAAGAGAAAGGCAAACAGGCTAAATGCATACAGTTTGTTCCCTTAAAACTATCAGTCACATGATCATGGGGCCAGAAGACTTCTGAATGCCTGATGGAAGAATGACTAGGTTTAAATACCCTTTACCATGAGAAAGGAACTTTCTTAGTTGAATGAATTGTAAATTTACTGAGATGAGACAATTAACAAAGAAGTGTCAGCTGGAATTTATGATTACAGGATATGACTTTCCTCTACATAGCATGTGTCTCTGTGATGCAAGATAAAGAACAGGTCTTTGAAATTGCTGACACAGGAAAGAGCATTTTTAGAGCAAAACAAAGCAGTCTGACTGATTAGTTCAGGCTTGGGCCCTTATTAAAGTCCAAAATTTATACTAAATGATTATCAGGGGGGAGTGGAGTTTGTTGAGGCTTTTTCTAAAGACAGGGGAGAAAAAAGTTGTGTGCCCACACTCCAGAGTCTCTCCCCAGTAGGACCGTGGGATGCTTCCACCACCCCCACAAACCCCTAACCTTTCCAGGTTTCAGTCCAAGCAGACACACCACTCCCACTCTGCTCCCTCCATCCCTCTTATGCTGCTGAGCTGGAGGACAGAGGAGGGGTAGGGGAAGTGAGGAAGAGGCCTCAGCGTCCCTCCCAGCCTGGACAAGGGTGTGGATTGTTAGGAAGGGCAGGCAGGGGTGTGTGTGGGTTGTGCTTGCCTGGTGGGTCTTACCTATTTCAAGGCACCTGCAAACCTGTGTGCTCCATTGGGGTTTCCCTTTTTCTGTAACAGCTCCCCATGTAACGGTTCCAATCTGGGTGCTGGCACCCCAAAGTCAAGGGGTGGAATGTTAGAGGACAGCAGGGCAGCCAAGACCCTCTTCCTATCTCACCACAGTCCCATCGCCAGGAAGCAGTTAAGGTGTGCTAACATAGTCTGACCTCAGCTGACCCAGCTTTATGGCTGAGGGTGCCAAGGCTGGTTTAGGTGCTATGTACATGGCTCCTAAGGGATGAAGGGAGTGGCTCCAGCGCTCCTGTTCCTCAGGGTTTGGCCTGGGCTGAGGGCTGTCAGGGCTTGCTCCTCCATGGGCCTCTGCTTCTCGGAATCTCCTGACACCTGATCTGGGTTAGAGGTCTCCTGGGAGTAGGGGGTGGGGCGGGGAAGCTGGAGGATTCCATAGAAGTGGAGAGGAGAACTCTACATGGTTCTGGAAAATCAGAGGGGGTTCTAACCTCGATTCTATCAGGGGACGGAATTTGGCTGTCAGCTACTGGGTGGGGTCAGCCACCTCCAAAACAAGGGATCCCTTCAGGACTCCAGACATGGTGGCCAGGCCAGAAGAAGAAAAATCAGAGTCCCAGGGGCACCACCCCTGCCCCAGCCCTTGCACACAGTCTCAGGAACCTTCCCTCACACCCTCTCAGTACGCCTTCTTTTTTCTTTTTCCTTAGGAGATCAGCTCACCTTCCTTCCAGGGAGAGAGCAGTGAGCAGATGAGAGTCCTGGAACCCTTCCAGCTGCAGGGAACTGGGGTCAGTTAAAGAGGAGGGATGGAGAAGGGGTCAACCAGAAAGACCTGGAGGAAAAGACAAGACCCAGGATAAAATTAGTCAGAACCACACCAAACCCGAGGAACAGCATTATCCCCTCCCTTCCCCATTGCCTTTGGGTTTGCTCCTGAACTGACCATTTTCCATGAGTCATCATGCAATCAGCTGGGTTGGGGGGGAATTGAGTTTCCTCCATGCCTTTGGAGACAGACTTTTCTTGGTGTGGTGAAATGCTAGGCTTCCACACTTTCGAGTCCATCCCTCAGGTATCGTGGTGTGGCCCTTTGTAAGGGGCCCAGGGGGGTGCAAATCCTGGGACCAAGGCTATAGCAGAGGCAAAGCCTGTTCCCATGGAACTTGTGCTTACTCAGACCCTGGCAGAAGCTCTGTATGACCCTGGAACCTGATGTTCCTGCAGATACTGATGTTCCATACAGTAAAGTTACAAGCGGGCCTGGGAACCCAGGAACCAGCTTCAGGAACAAGATATGCTTCATTACTTACTGCGGGTGTAAGGACGTAGAATAGTCATGAGGTGATGAAGTAGTGGTCATGAGATGGTGAAGTAGTGGGATGAGCTCAGCCTGTATGTGATTGGTGGTTACAGCCTTTATAAACCCTGACTTTCAGCTGAATGAACAGAGTTGCTTGGAGTTGCTTATCATCTTGTCTCCAGTCTCCTTCCTTCAAAGCTCACACATCACTCAACCTAGACTGACAGGCATTCAGAGACCTGTTTATCAGCGGGACCCCAGGGGCCTCGGGCCCTGACCCCCAGCAGCCCTTCCTGCCTGAGGAATGTTGGGTTTCCGGGATTTCTTTTCGTATCTTCCAGTGTATGGAACGGTGATAAAACGTAGGCTTGAGAGGGGAGCGCCTTTGCGCTGGTGGAGATCCCATCCCTGAGGAAGCCAGGTGGGTGGAGTCCAAGCCAGAAGCAGGCTAAGGACTTGGCTTCTGGAGCAGAGGGAACGAAGTCTGCCCTGAAGCCCCATACCCCACTAGCCTCCTGCCCAGATGCCATGGACGTGGGAGTGGGGGCATGAGCAGAGAGTTGGACCAGGGTCACAAAAGAAGTGGTCCAGGGCTACCTTTCCCTGAAAAGGAGCAAGATCCTTGGGACAAAAACTTCCCTCGGCAATCTCTCAGACAGACTGTCATTAGGTTGGAATACTGCTGCAAATGATGAGCTGATTCATGTAGAGAAATGTGGAAAGACTTGGACAGGTGAAGTAAGCTGCTGTCTTTGAGAGAAACAGAAGACAAGTAGCAATAAGGAGAGTAGTCTTACAGAGAGGTGTTTTCTGTGTATCTGTGTTTATGTGTGTAGCTTAGAGATATCTACATAGACTTATGGGTGCCTGTGGATGTCTGTGTCCGTGCTCAATATGAGGCCTGCTCTCAGTGCGGGACTGGGGACAAATAAAGTACAAAGCACAGAGCAAAGGGAAAAAGGAAAGCTCCAAGTTGGGAAAGAAAAATCAGACAGCTTTGAACACAAAGTGAACTCTTTAAGATGAAGGTTTTCCTGAAATGGAAATGTATTAATTGAAGTTGAGTACCGTTCATGTTCTGCTGTGTACATGTCCTTTTTTCTTTTATTTTATATGAAATTTAAATAAATTCAAAACCTTAAAAAGAAAAAAGAGCCACAGACACAGTTCAGTCCTCTGACAGCTCCTCAGGGGACTTTGGGCAATCCCTGTGAGTCTCCTCCTCATGTGGAAAAGAAAAAGTGACTTCTTTCTAGTTTTGTTTTAGGATCTAAACCCTCCCCTCCCCCACCTATGAAGAAAGCAGAAAAGAAATAAAATACCCAGTATAAATGGGAAGCAGAGATTAAAACAAAGTCCAGCATAGGCTTGTTATCAGAGAGAGACAGACAGAATGACAGAGAATGAGAGAGAAACAGACAGAGAGACTTGGAAAGAAGGGGACCCAGGACTCATGTGAAAGATTTTGCTAGCTCTACTCATAGGAGGAGGCACTCCTGGACAGGGCAGCATCAATGGCAGCCGGGGGACAGCGCACTTGGGAGAAGTGTGAAGGTCCCTTGATGACAGGTGGTGGTCATAAGCAATACAGACTTTAAAAGAAAGGAGGGTGGTGAGGGGTCACAGATAGACGAGTAGACATAGAGAGGGGAGATGGGGGGAGAAATTTTGAAAGAAGGGGTTCTGGACTGAGGCCCAAGTATCTGCTTGCTCTATTCATCCGAGCTGATGCTCTAGGCCAGGACAGAATTCTGGGAAGAGGGAGGGTGGGAGCAGTGAACAGTGCTGGCCAGAAGTGAAGGCACCTGGGCTGTCTAAAGGCATTGAGTGTTTACATGTGGTTACAGAAGGATTCTTTGTCATACTCTCCCTCCGCCAACCTCAAATAAAATACTCGAGAAATGAATCAAAGGACGGCTCAGGGATGTGGACTCTATGCCAGTCAGAGAAATGAGCGTCCAAGGGGAAATTGATGGACATCGGATTAGAGTGAACTGGAGTCACCTGAAGCTTGCACGGGATATCACCTGTGTCTGGGAACAGGAATACCTCGGCTTCTGGAAGGAGAGGCGAAATGTTGGACTTAGTCTCTGACAGACTCCCCCAAAGTAATTGCCACCACTTCCACCTTGTGGGGCTTGCAGAGCTCAGTGGGCTTGTTGGGGCAGTCCTTGGCTGCCCCCTATTGCTTGTCTATGCATGTGGCTCCAGATCTTTCCATTCAGCTGCTGGAGATTTGGCTATCCGTTCAGTGACATCTCCCCTGCAAAAAATTCGGTTGCAGCCTCCTCAGGTCTTCTCTCCCTTAATTGCTAACACTGTCCCCTCTCAGAATCTCTCATGTTCTCTCCACCACCCCCACTCCTCTAAGCAATCAGTTGTGCCTTGGTAGGGCCCCATGTGGAAGATTATGTTCACTCTGGGGCACCACGATTTAGAAAAAGTGTGGACAGCATGTGTAGAACAATGTGTGCAGAAGACAAGGGCCTGAACAGTGAGGGGACCAGAGACCTTGTTATGGAGGATTGGGGGAAGGAATTAGGGATATTTCTCTAGGAGAAGAGAAGATGCTGAGGGGAGAAGATCGTTGTGTCCAAGTATTTGAAAGTTTGGAGATAGTCTCAGAGGAGTCCAGGTGGACAGAACCAGGACCTGAGGGAACATTGCAGAGAGGCTGATTTCACCCGAGGATTAGCTCTGTCTAGATGTGCACAGGCACTCCCCTGGAAGTCATGGCTTCCCCTCCTTGGAAGTCCTCAGGCAAACACTTGATAATGATGTAGTTAAGATATAGAAGGGATTGTTGTTCAAGAGGGAGTTGGAGTGAATACCTAAGGTACGTGGGAGGTCTTAGTCTCTGATTGTAAGTTATCAGCTCTAAGCATCAGTAGCCATGCCTGCAAATGAAAGGGCCATTTTCTCTCCACAGTCGTTCAAATAGGAGAGAGATAGAGAGAGAGATAGAGAGATAGAGAGAGAGAGAGAGAGAGAGAGAGAGAGAGAGAGAGAGAGAGAGAGAGAGAGAGAGGAAGAAGAAGAAGAAGAAGAAGAAGAAGAAGAAGAAGAACAAGAAGGAGGAGGAGGAGGAGGAGGAGGAGGAGGAGGAGGAGGAGAAGGAGAAGGAGAAGGAGAAGAAGAAGAAGAAGAAGAAGAAGAAGAAGAAGAAGAAGAAGAAGAAGAAAGGAGAGAGGTAGGAGGGACAGAGAGAAAAGGTGTGCAAAGTGACAGAGACAAAGACAGAAGTAGGGAGGGAAGGAGAGAGTACCAAAGCCTCTGAAATGCGATGAAACAGTTGGAAAACAACTGCCTAAGGAAGGAATCCTGGAATTTTTACTGATTTGGTTCTGAGGAAAAGGATAGTAGTGACAGAGTTAAAAAGCAAACCTAAAAGAGCCATTTTAGACTACAGAAGTTGTTCTGCCAACTTCCAGCAGCTGAGGATTAGCGAGAAAGGCTGCTCTCTGGAGCCATCTACAGGGTTTAGGGGAGTGAAGGACCAGGTTAAAGTGTTAAGAATCCTAGGCTGTCCAGAAAAGAAAATGACCAATTCTGAGGGGCTGGGGGGAAAGCCCATTGGTGCCCTTTGGCTGAGGCTGTGAATTGAACCAATGATTTTGGAAAGCACTTTGGGACTGTGCCTCCTAAGTGATTCTATTATCTGTGATACCCTTTTACCCAGCAGAACTATTTCAAGGTTTAGACCCCAAAGGGTGCAAAGAAAGAGGAAAAGGTTTAACACACACATAGACACACACACAGAGATATATATGGTTCATACCTGTATATTTTCACTCTAACACCTTTTTAATGGCAAAGAACTGGAAACTAAAGCAGTGTGCACCCGTTTCAGACTGGCTAAACGTATTTTGGTTTGAATGTTGAAGGAGATGGTTTCAGAGAAACCGGGAAAGTCTTGTATGAATCAACACAGACTGAAATAAACAGAACCAGGAGAACAATTTGTATAAAAACAATTTATAAAAATAAGTAATTTTGAAACCCTTACAAACTGTGAAAACACAATGACCAACCCTGATTCCAGAAGACTGGATGCAGGATGCTACATGCATCAGAAGATGGACTGAAGAATGAGACACATCTTCAGACATCTCCAAAATGGAAAATTTGTTTGCATAACTTGTGTCTATTTATTACAAGGGCTTTGTTTTTCTTCTTATTTGAAGGGGGTTGAATGAGGGGAGGTGAGAAGGAAAAAACAAATTCTTGATCATTGAAATATTTTATTTTACAATTTTAAATAAAAAGATAATTGAAATAAAATTTATTTTCTAAAAGAAAAAGTATCATTAATTAAGAAAGGGAGTATGAGGACTGGTACATCATGGTCTTGTGAAGTGTAAGAATCTCAGAATATCAAGAGAGACTCTGGGAAGCTTTATGTGGCTGACTAGGATATATTGGCACAACTTTCTGAGAAAAGGAAATACATAGAGGTCAAGAGCACTGAAGACATTCTCCATCTTGAGGGAGAGAAACAGGTGATATCTTCCTAAGCCCAGATAGGAAGGATGGCTGCTTTGCCTGGGCACCTCTACCTCTGTCTCTCCAGTGAGCATTTCACTCACTCCTCTGCATGTGAGGGCCAAATGCTTCCTGGTGGCATTCTGGCTTGACCTGGGTAGCTCTCCAGGCTTTCCCAAGGGAAAGAACTGGGGACACATTATCCTACAGAAACAATGCAGACTTGTGAACAATTTACTTGGGGGTAGGAGGAAGAGAGGAAATTGGGGTTAACTGCTTGATGTGGTTAGAGTCACATGACTAGTAAGTGTCAAGTGTCTAAGGCTGGATTTGAACTCAGGTCCTCCTGATTCCAGGGCTAGTGATCTTTTCACTTTACCACTTAGCTGCCCCAAACAGCTCACTTTTAACTGAGCTTGAAGGATCCACACAAATTCTCAGATGCTTTACTCCTTGATCTGTCCCTCTAATCTGTCACTTTTGTCTGCTTTGTGTTTCTTTGGATCTTTAGCCATTTCACCATATTGTTCTGCTTTCTTCTTTCCTCCAGCATGCCCTCCGGCAAAATCACTCTACTTGGCATCCATCACACCTGTGTTTCTAGTTTCAGCTCATTTTTCTACATTAGTTTCTACATGACTTATGTCCTCATTTCCAGAGATTTCCCAGCTGTTTCTAGGACTCAGTGACTCCCTTATTCAAAGATTCCATCTGAGAACCAGTGGTAGAAGTCATCTGAATTTGGTCCAACCTGACCTGCCACAGCTTTTAGTTATTCTTTTCTTTTTTTCACTGAATTCTATTTCTCTTATAAATTCCTTCAGTTATTTTTCTGTGTCTTGGGAAATACCAAGCTTTCTTGGTTGTTGTCGCTGCTTTGCAGTTCATCTTTCTCCTTGTTCTGAGAGCCTCAGCCCTTCCTCCTCCTCCTCCCACCTGAACTTCTGCCAGCTTTGGCCTCCCTAGTAGCTGCTCCCCCAGACTTGGGCCAGCAAGATTTGCATCCCAGTTCCTTTAATTCCAAAGAATAATGGTTGCCCATTACGACAGACCTCTTCTTGTGATTCACATCTTCTCTCTTAAGAATTTCTGACATTTTTGCTTCTTTTGTCATTTTTGTTGCTGTTTCAATGACCATTTTGTGGCACTGGATGAACTCACTTGTGACTTCTCATGGTGCCATTTTCCTTGTAGCCTCAATGATTAAACTCCTTCAATAAGAGGAAAATTCCCAAAGAATCAAAAAGTTCTGAGTATTTTACCACCACCATGCCAAATAAATAAAGGCAATCAACGAAACAGGTGGAAGTAATTATCAGCCACCCATCAGTCAGTTAGGCCATCTTTGCAAAACCATTATAAGCATAGTCTCTGTACACCTAGAGGACAGTCTATTAGAAAGGGAGAATGAGCAGAATGTTGCCACATAGAACCAAAGCATCTTGCTGGGGTCAGGTAGCCGACTGAAAAGTAGAGCATGTAAGGTCCATAATATCTGCTCCAAAGAATTGTTTTAAAGCATTTGACTCAGTAGAGCTAAATGTGCCCTTGAGGGCCCTCATCGAACAAGTTATCTCCCACTATATGTTAAAAAGAGGGAAATTTTTTTGATAGACACAATGGAGATATTTTCCAGGAAGGGCAGAGCACTACCATGAAATGAAATCTAAAACAGAAGCATATGTTCACCCATAGTCATATGAAGCAGACATACATGAGGTTTTATGTCATTTATACCAGTCCTTTATGGGGAAGGAAACTGACTCATGGTAAATAAGAAAGCCAGGATCAGAACCCAGAACATTGGGTGTGAAGTGTTATTTATGCTCCACTGCACCAGTCTGCCAGGAGCGTGGAGCAGCTTATGCCTTGAATACAAACAAAAGAATAATCCTCCATGGATGGCAGGATTCTCCAATTCCTGCTATTCCCATATTGCATCACACAAATCAGATCAACACTACAGAGCCTCTGAAGGGAAATTTATGGCCATATCAAAGAGATTGCTGGACAGATCCAGGACAAAAGTGTACACAGTAACAGCCACAGTGTGCGAGGACTGACCTTGATAGACTTAGCCCTTCTCAGCAATGCAAGGACATAAAACAATTCCAAAGGACTCATAATGGAAAATGCCATCCACATCGAGAGAAAGAACTATGGAGTTAGAATGCAGAGCGAAGGAGATTATTTTCTTGCTTCCTTTCTTTTCTTTCTCCTGGTTTCTCCCATTCTTTATAATTCTTCTCTGCGACATGACTAATGTGAAAGTGTGTTTAATAGGAACGTATGTGTAGAGCTTACGTCAGATGCATGCTCTCTTGGGGAGGGAGGGGGAGAAAATTAAAAACTTATGGAAGTGAAAGTTGAAAACAAAAATGAATGAATTAACTAATAAAAATAAATAAAAAAAGAGATGACTCTATCTGCACAATGAAAAAGCAAAGTGAAGGAAGCCCCAGTATGGCCCAGACTCTTGATGATACATGCCTCAATGTACAGTAGGTTCACTCAGGCTGTCTGTTAGGCTCTTGGACAGGAACGTCAAATGGATAATGAGCTGGATCCAGAACTGAATAGGAGGAGAAGAACAGACTTCATTTCATTGGAGAGATTGAGTGGTGCTTTCAGCAATTACAAACTGCCCATCTCATTAATGTCTGTTTCTACTGATGACAGGCATGCCTTTGAATCAGAGAACACCACAATCCAGCGGGAGTAAAAATACCAAGTAACAATTAAAGCAACAGAAAAAGACACAATGAGACATCAAGAGCCTGCAGTGGGCAACCATCACCTAGGCCAGTAGTGACATGAAATTCATTATTAGGTGTGTATAGACCTGGAAGGACATGGGCAGACATGTAATGAGAAGGAGAAATAACAGATGGTTGGACATTAGCAAGACATCAAGAGACCCAGAGGGAGGGCCATGGCAGACTGATTGACAGATGAGTATCCAGGGAGAAAAAGTCCCTTTTTAGCCCCTAACTCACAGTTAGGGAAATGTTTTACATGGGCCTTGGGCTCCTCACCTATAAGAGTAAGAGGGTGGGATTCAATCATGTCTCAAGAAATCTCTCTTATGCGTGGAATGTGGGCACTGGTTTAGGAAGTGAGAAATGCCACACTCTGCCTGCTTCTGTCCCAAATCTAGAAAGGCCTTGCCCATTCCCTAAGCAATCAAAGCATTGGATGGGACAACAATTTTTGGTGCACAGGCACGAGGGCAGATTGCCCCCACACAAGCTGTGTAGGGAGCAAGGAGAAGGGGTCTCATGGACAGAGATCACCAACTTTCCTCATTTTTGCCTTCACAACAGTTCTGCTACATGTCCCCTTATCTGCAATCACTCTGGCATCACCTGGTGAGTCTCCCTGCCCCCACTCAACTGTCAAAGGGACCTTCCTAAAATAATGATCTGACCCTACCACACACCCATCCCCCCCATTCAATAAACTCCAGAGTCTCCTGCCACCTCCAAGATGAAATACAAAATCCTGTTTGGCCCTTAATGCTCTTTGTAACCCAGTTTCTTCCACCCTGGCCAGTCTTTCCACATTTTGCTCCCCTCCACTTCCTGTGGAGTGGAGGGACACTGGCCTTTTGGCTCTTGTGCCCACAGGACTCCATCTCTCAGCTCTGTGAATGTTCACTGGCCATCCCCCATGTCTGGACTACTGCCTCCTCCCTTCTGCCTTCCTTCAGACACAGCTCAGAGCCAATCTCCTGTAGGAGACCCTGCCTGGCTCCCCACCCACCCACTGTTTGTGCTGTCCTCCTGAGATGACCTCCCATTTGCTCTCTCTGTGGCTTCTTTGCACATAGTGGATTCCATGCTGTTCCTTCCATTGAACTGGGAGTTCCCTGAGAGCAGAGACTGTTTCGACCTTTCTTTCTATCCCTACTACATCCCACAGGGCCTGGCACATAGTAGGTTCTTGATAATTGCTGGTTGACTAGCAGAATTTACAATTCAAGGACCAAGGTTAAAAATCAAGTTGTGAGGGCTATTACCTGGGTGACTTTGGATGAGTCATAGAAAAATTCTTTGCTTTAGTTTCTTCATCTAAAATGAGAGCTGGGCTGAAGGATCTCTAAGATCCTGCGCAGCTCCTCAGCTTAAAGCTCTCTAAGCTGTTCTACACACACTGAGGCAGAGAGTGCAGCAGGTGGCACCTGGCTGGGGGGAGGGGGTATTGAGGAGGTACCTGGAATAGTTCCTCAGATGGCTATGTCTAGTACAGCCACAAGGAGGAGATCTAGGCTTAGCTAATGGCTCCTTTAACTATAAAGATCAGTTCCAGGACCAAGAGAAATGTTCTTGGTGACCCCTCCCTTCTGTCTACCCCTAGAATTTTCATATACTCTTAATACTTTGTCACTTGGTAGCTCATTGCCCTCCTCTCCTGTGGTTCCCAGATCCCTTTTCCCTCCTTTGTGTGACCCCAAAGAATTCCTAAGTGATTCAATGCATCTTTTACTACAATGAAAAGGAAAAGATGACTGGCATCTGACCAGACTTCCAGGTGGACAGCATCCCCTCTGGTGAAAATAAGCATATTTTCTTCTCCATCCACCCTCTCTCCTGTACCTGGTTTTTACAGATATACAAGGAGGCTTTTGGGGAGAGAGGGCAGTTCTTCAGGTAAAGTCTCATACAAGAGTGGGGAACCTGCAGCCAAGAGGCCATATGTGGCCCTCTAGGTCCTCAAGTGTGACCCTTTAAGTGAGTCTAAACTTCACACTTCACAGAACAAGTCCCCTTCTGTGAGGTTTGGATTCAGTCAAAGGGCCACACTTGAGGACCTAGAGGGCTACAGGTAGCCTTGCGGCTATAGATTCCTTATCACTGGTCTAGTCCTTCAGGATGAATTTCAAATTCTCCTGGGAAATGAGCAATCATCTCACGGCCATCGTCTTCAGCTCCCCAGCTGTCAGTCAATCAACAACTGCCTGGTATGTTCCAGGAATGGTCCTAAGCCCTAGGAACATGAAGAATAACCAAAAATGTTCCAGGTTTCAAGGACCTTATAGTTTAATGTTTTAATGACCATGTCAAACTCCTGGGCAGCCCCTTGGTGAGTCCTGCCTTGCTGTCTCTACATCGCGTGCTGTCCCTGAAGACTTGCACCTCCAGACCTGCCCCATGTGGTCAGGTGGCTTTGGGGCATCTTCTCCTGGCAGCAGCCCTTTCTCCTGCCCCCCAAGAGGAGGGAGAAGGCCTAAACGTCACCTGGGGCAAGCTCCAACCCAAGCTGAAACACATAATGCCTTCTGCCTTCTGTAAAAAGTACCCACAGGTTCACAAACTGATTCTGTTTCACCTCTGGGAAAGCCCTGTATCATAGCCCTTAACCTTCAACTTCTGTCTTCCTCAGCACCTGCAGATGTCAGAGTGCGAGGGAACCTAATGCTCCCCTGTACAGGAGGAAACTGAGGCAGTAGGTGCAACATGCCTTTGATAAGAATTGGTTCTTTTTTCCAGAGCATTGCCAGGGAGTTTGGTGAGTAGGCCAGGTGGGTGGAGATTTCTTTCTGATGCATGGGTTAATCCATGGACTACACAGTCACTAAAATGAGGGACTCTGGGTTCACTGACTGGTGTCCTCTAGAACACTTCTCTCTCCACTGATCTCTGATAGTAAGCCACTTTCCTCATCCTTGATGCCTGTGGATGGTATTTTCCCTGGTAGATGCTCTACTAGAGTCGTAAGCAGGGTGGGGTCAAAAGACTTTGTCCTAAGATTAACCAAATGTAGAGGGTCATGTTGGTGCCAGAGGATGGTGGTGAGCAGCTGCAGCCCTGGGGGTGGGAGGGTGACCAGGCTAACACTGCAGGCTCCATTCTAAAACCCATTTGTGTATCAGGATCTGGGAAAACTAAATTCAAGGATCTCATCTTCCCTCAGGGTCCTGCCAATCAAGAGAAGGGGCTACAAAAATGCTGAAGTCAAATGCTCTAAACCTGGGCACCCATGGGCATAAGAGGTAAGTGTGTGCATTTACAGATTGTCTCCTCCCTCAGTCTGTAACTTTCTGAGAAGCAGAGACACCCTTAACATCCAATATGGACTCGCAGTACCACACGTAGAGATGATGATGAAGATGGAGAGTGTACAGTGCCATGTAGTTATTATTCCAACCATTTTATCAGAAAGAACTGAGGAAGATGTCTTCCCTGCTTATGAACTGGCTGGGTTAGAGTGGGCCTCTGACTCAGTGACCAGCACTGTTCACATTTGAATTCTGGCGGAGGGAGCTTGCCTGGATCAGCTGTTGGCATCAGCAGGAAGGTGGATGCTGTGGCTCTGGGGTTCTATAACCACCATTTATATCTGAAATGTCAACTCCAATTTTAATCTACTAAATATGGAGTTAGTCAAAACAGTTTTATAAACAACTTCACAGATGCCTGATTACAAAGTCTTGAGCTGGAGGATCTGGGCCTTTTCCCTCTCCTGGTTGGAGAACATATGAGAAAGCTGGAGGAGGCCTGTGATGGGAGGGCAGGATCATGGTAGCCATGCCCTCTGTTTCACTAGAGGCCTCAGGAGAGTCTCTCCCCATTTCCTCACCAGCTACATGGCTATTGGACTTCTCTTGGTCTGTCCATCAGAAGTTCCTTCTCCAGGTAATTTACCAGGGGAAACCTCATTCTCCTGCAAGATTGAATCAGCCTCAGGGCTCACACCTTCTCAGTAGCCTCTGTCCTTCTGACTGGACCCTCTGACTGGGAAGCTGGGTCACAGGTTCCAGGGCCTCTGTTTAAGGACAGGGGCTCAGGTCCATCTCCTCCCCATTTACCACCCACTGCCCTACTGTGGACCTCTCCATCCCTCCCCCTCCCTGTGTCCCTCCTCCTCTGACCCTTCCTTCCATACCCCCCTCCCCATTCAGCTCCCTTTTGTGTATTAACTTCTCCATTTACACTGTAAGTATTTGGAGGGGAGTAATTGTCTGTGTTTATTTATATTTCAGTCCCTAGCATTTAATATGACTTGGCACATAGTAGGTGCTTAGGAAGTGTTCATTGACTGACTGCCTGAAATCAATAGCCAGCCTTATAGGGACAGTGAAGTAAACAGCCTGAGACAAGACTCCTTCCTAGGAGCCTTCTCCCCACACTCATTATGGGAGGAAAGATCCCCTGGAGGGTGAGCTCCCATCCCACCTCAGCTGCTGCACAGTAGAGAATCCTGACCCTTTGCTCTACTTACCTAGAGTCAGGCCTTAGGAGTAGGAGGGAAAGATGGATATTTGTAGTCTGACCTGCACATAGGCTACATGGGTGATCAAAGGGCAAGTGTGGTCTGAGCGATGTCCATTGGGTCCCCTTTCATGTAGGATGGCCTCATTTTCCCCAAAACAGCAGGAAAATTGTCCTCAGGTTTTGATTGGTGCAGGCAACTAGTCTTTGAGCTACTGATACGGTTTCTTAGTTTCCTTGGTTGTTGTCCTGGAAACCAGGAGGTGTAGACAAGGATGCAGAGCATTCTGTTCTTGAGGGAGAGGGGAGATGGAGTGTTTCTTTGAAGAAAGAGCAAGGAGGTCAATGGCATTGGATCCAAGGTGGTGTGTTGAGGGTGGTGGAAGTGCAATAACATACAAGAGTGGGAGAATGAGTGCTGAGGATGGGTTCTGAAGGACTGGAAGCCAGGTGTTTTTCTATTTGTTCCTGGAGGTGATGGGGAGCTCCTGCAATTCATGAAATACAAGAGGGGCATGCTCAAACCTGGCTTAGGAGACAGCTTTGGTGGGAGGATGGAGAAGAATGAGGAGAGATTTGTGGCAACTGACCAACCACAGTAATGGAATCTCCTAGGAGAGTGACATGGTCCAGAGCATCAGAAGGGAGAAAGGCAGAATGTGTGAGAGATTTTGCTAAGTGAGAATCAATAGACCTTGGGAATAGATTGGATATGGGAGGTGAGAAAGGGGAAGAAGTCCAGCATTGATATCTAGGTTTGGAGCCTCGAGGACCAAGAATGGGATGTGTGTAAGGGGATAAAGCTAAGGAATTCGGTCAAGGACACGTGGAACTTAATGCGTCCGCAGGTCATCTGATTCTAACTCTTCCATAGGCCATTGGAGATGAGAGACTGTAGGTCAGGAGAGAGGTTGGGGATGGACAAATAGGTTAGAGAATCAGAGATGAGAAGTCAAGTCATGGGAGCTGATGAGGTCACCAAGTGAAATAATAAAGAGGGAGAAGAGAAGAAGGACCAGCACAGGATCCTGGAGGAAACCCAGCAGGCCTGATGTGGATGAGAATCCAGCAAAGGAGACAGAGGAGGAGGCGTCAGACAGGTAGGAGAGAAATGAGACAGTGATGCCAGGAAAACTTAACGAGAATACATTATCAAGGAGGTGAGGGTAAGTGACAGTGTGAAAGGCTGCAAAGTCAAGAAGGATGAAGACTGAAAAAGCCGTTAGATTTGTCATCTAAGAGATGGCTGGTAGCTTTTTAAAATTACATTTTTTTATTCCAGTTCAATTCTAAATTCTCTCTCTCTCTCTCTCTCTGTCTCTCTCTCTCTCTGTCTCTCTCTCATCTTCCCCCTCCTCTACACACTGAGAAAAATAAAACCCAGTACAAATTATATTCATATATATATGTGTGTATATATATGTGTGTATATATATACAGAGAGAGAGAGAGAGACAGAGAGAGAAAGACAGAGAGAGACAGAGAGACAGAAAGAGAGAGAGAGTGATGGAAAACAAATTCCTTCATTAGTTATGTCCCAAAATGTAATAAGAAGAAAGAGAAGAAAATAGGATTCAATCTCTAATCTCCATTCTGAATCCATTCGTTCTGTCTCAGGAGGCAGGCAGCATGTTTCATCATTAGTCCTTTGACATTGTGGTTGGTCATTGTGTTGATCAGTTACTGAGCCCTTCATAATTGATTATCTTTACAATATTGTTACTATATAAATTACCTGCTGCTTCTGCTTGTTTCATGTTATATCAGTTCATACACATCTCAGGTTTTTTTTTCTGAAACGCTCATCTATCTCTATTCTTACAGTAAAATTTCTTGTTGCATTCAGATGCCATAGTTTGTTCACTCATTTTCCAGTTCATGGGCATCTGTACAGTTTCTAATACCTTGACACTACAAAAAGAGCCTCTATAAATACTTTTGTACATCTGAGTCCAATAAAGGACCAATACTGCTTTAGTGCCCCTATTTTCCCCTCTCCCTCATCATTCTCCTTTGCTATCACCTTAGTCAAGCTGATGGGTATGGGTGGTAATTCAGATTTATTTTCATTTGAATTTTTCTAATTATTGGTGATTTAGAAGATTTTTATATGACTGCTGATGGCTTTGATTTCTTCCTCTGAAAATTGCCTATTCATATCTTTTGACTGTTTCTCAATCGAGAAATTTCTGCGATCCTTGTAAATTTGACCCATTCCCTACTTATTTTAAAAAAGAGACCTTTAGCAGAAAATAATGACTTACCCAGGATAACACAGCTAGTAAGTGACTGAGGTCAGATTGAAATTCAGAACTTCTGGACTGCAAGGACAGTGCTCTATCCTCTGTACACTCCAACTACCAAGCTGTCCCTAGCCTGACTGCTAAGCCTAAAGAACAGGATCTTTTGTAGTCTGTTAACTTACACAGCGGATTCCTACTAAGGTGAAGCATTAAGACTCCCTAGGTTTAACCTCTGCCCTCCAGCTAGGCCAGTTTCCTCTGTATTCCAAGATGTTTCCCCCAATTCCATGAGCACACACAGTTCTTCCCACCTGGAATGTTCTCTCCCACTCTCATCCCAAGACAAAAGCTTTGCAGACTGGCTTCTTTTCTTTAGACAGTTTTTGAAGAACCAGCCTCTGGAAGAGGCTGAGAACAGTGGCAAAGAAATTCCTCCACTCCCTCACCCCTCTCCAAGGAACCCTCCATGACCCCCAGCCATATCCTCCCATGCCTTTGCCATTGCTAATGAAGACCACACACTTCAAGACCCAGTGTATTTATTTTAACTCCATCTGTTGCTCAAGCAAGGGCCTCCAGGTTCTGTCTTGGCAGCCCCTGAATCTGTGCCAGTCTGGAAACATCAATGTCCCCAGGTGAGGAGCACCATTCCAGCCAGACTTATTTGAATGAAGCAGTTTAGTGGAATTCTGGGGAGTGAACCCTAGAGACACTGACAGGAGTGTTCAGATCATTGAGTACTGGGGAAGCATGGAGGCTGGCTATATATACCTTTAAGGGATATAGGTGGGTGGGAGAGGGAGAGGGGTAGATGCCTGGCTCTGTTTCAATTTTATTAAAGGAGAAAAATGTAATGCTAGGATATTCTTAAAATATTGAGAGCTAGAAAGAGTGACAGGTGCCCAAAACAGTTCAGGGCTGGGAGACCTAGCTACAGGAGAGATGGAGAGGGAAAGGAAAGGTTAGGAGATAAGATGCCTAGATACCAAAAAAGATCAAACGCCAGGCGATGGCTTCCTAGGGACTCTAAGAAATCTATGGAACAGGAACTGGGGCTTGGTGAAAGGGTTAGAGGGATAGCATTCAAGCTCCTGAGTCTCCTCACATTACCAGATGATGAGCAAAGGGTCATTTTTCTGACACTGGAGGTGATATGGTGCCAGCGCCTGGAAGTACCAGGCAGAGGGGCCTTGAAGGGCAAAGTCAGCCCAGGGATGGGCAGAGCTGAGGGACTGAAAGAGACCCTGGGAAGCTCCCAGGATGATGAGCAAATCTCCTTCCTCCTGGCTGGCCATGGCAGTGCAGGCTTACATTGGTGCCTGCCACCCTGACACGACTTGGCATTGCCCCTAGCCAGGGCTCAGTCACGACTACTGGAGAAGGAAAAGAGGATTCAGGGCCCCCTCCCTCCTGCCTCATTGTCTCTTTAACCTTCTAGCTCTGTCCCCCAACGCCCAATTGGTTGATTTTTTCTTCCTCAATATCTACATGTACCAACATGGGGTGATAGAAAAGCTTGACTTAGGAAAGGAAAAATAAAGGCTGCAGTCCTAGCTCTGTTCCTGACTTGCTGGATGATCTCAGACAAATGACTTTCCCTCTCTTGGCATACCAGTTCTTCATCAAAACAAGTGGCTTTGACTGAGTCTATGCAGCCCCTTCCAGCTGGAACATCTGGGACTCAGTTCTTCCATGTTTGTCTGTGTCCTGGTCTCTGATGCCTTGATTTTCTTGCTATTTCTCTGAGCCTCAATTTATCCATTAAAAATTGGGTTCTGAGTCAATTTACAAGAATACAAGTCATTCCCTGATTTATAAATAGTCAAAGGATATGGATAGGCCTTTTCATAGGAAGAAATTAAAGCCATCTATAGTCATATGAAAAAATGCTCTAAATCACTGTTGATGAGAGAGATGCAAATCAAAGAAACTCTGAAGTACCACATCACACCTATCAGATTGGCTAACATGACAAAACAGGAAGATAACAAAAGGTGGAGAAGATGTGGCAGAGTTGGAACAGGAATTCCTTGTTGGTGGAGCTGTGAGCTGATCCAACCATTCTGGAGAGCAATTTTGTACTATGCCCAAAGGGTACAAATAGGGGCATATCGTTTGACCCAACAATATCGCTTCTAGGACAGTATCTCAAAGAGATCATAAAAATGGGAACATGTACTACATGTACAAAAATATTTATAGCAGCTCTTTTTGTGGTGGCCAAGACCTGGAAATCGAGGGGATGCCTTAATCAGTTGAGGAATGGCTGAACATGTTGGTGGTATATGGGTGTAATGGAACCCTATTGTGCTGTAAAAAATGATGGACAGGAGGACTTTAGAGAGCCCTGGAAGGACTTATATGAACTGATGCTGAGTGAAAGGAGCAGAACCAGAAGAACTTTGTACACAGTAACAGCCACAGGGTGTGAGGACTGTTTCTGGTAGACTTAGCCCTTCCCAGCAACGCAAGGACCAAAAACATTCTCAGAGGATTCGAGGCAAAATGCCATCTACATCCAGAGAAAGAACTATGAAATCAGAATGCAGAATGAAGCAGATTATTTTCTCTTATGTTTTGGTTTGGTTTGGTTTGATTGTTCTCCTGGTTTCTCTCATTCATTTTAATTTTTCTATGTAATATGAGTAATATAGAAATGTTTTTAATAAGAATGTTTGTGTAGAACCCATATAAGACTGCAAACCATCTTGGGGAGGAAGTGGAGAGGGAGGGAGAGAAAATGTAAGATGCATGGAAGTTCTTGTTGAAAACTGAAAACTAATTAATTAAAAAAAAACACGTGATCTCATGGGAAGGTTGGAAGAATGGCTCTTCTGCCTGAGGTGAGGGAGGATTCTCCTGACTCAGTTTCCCCATTGACACGTGGCATATTTTAAGCCTGACTAAATGCCAGTCGACAATCTGCTCCTGCCTGGAACTGGCAATTGAAGTTAGGGAAATGTTCCCTTGCTCCAGCTATGTCCCTACTCTTAATGGCAAATTCCTATAATCAAAAGTTATGTAAGCATAATATCAAATCTATTAAATAATAAATTGTTGGTAGGAGAACATCTGAGGTTAAGATGTAAGTCCAAGATTAAGCTCTTAGGCTTAGGATTTTAGACCAACAACTATAATCTAGGGTTCTTTAATTCTTTATAACAGTGTGGAGACAGATTGAGGGCCTGTGGAGTTAGCACACTTAGTTAATATTATTCCTGTCTCAGTTGGTTAATGTTAAAAGAAGAATGGTTTGTGGTCTATCCTGTAAATGCTTTAAGAGGAACATTACATAACCAAGAGTTGGAATTGTTTTGTGATTTGATTTGTACTGTATTTATGTACTGTATTATGATGTCATATGTACTGTATTACTGATTGTATTTATGTATGTACTGGATCATGCTACTAATTCCTTAGTGAAATCTCATCTTCCTGATGGCAAAATAGTGAATTCAGGTAAAATGTAAAAACTGAGTTCTAATGTGAATTTCTTACACATGATAATTGGCCAAAGCTCCAATTTTGATTTTGTAAGAGTGATAAGAATATAAGGCTTAGGAACCGTAATCTAAAATTGTACCAAGGTCAGTTTTGTAGGAGAGTGGACATCTGGATTTCTACAAAAAGATAAAGGGAAGAAGATGCAGAGATGCTGTGCTGAAGACTGTTTAAAGGAGCATCCAGACCAGAAAACTGCATCAGTTGATGCTCCTTCCCAGACTGCTGAAGGAGATGGAACCTCTTAAAGGACAATTCATTGATTTGCCTTTTTCTTCTGAGCTCAGTGTCTCTGCTTATGTAAGGGCACTGCCCCGTGGTCATTTTTCAATGAGTCAGTCAACCTTACTCCCCTCCCAGATTCATACAGAGGGGAGATAGAAGAAGGGCAGGATTCATAGGGAAAAGAAAGTGAGGAGATGTTGATTGGATTTAGGTGTGGAAACAACAATTTGAATAAAGACAAAAAGGCAGGAGTTTGTAGGAAACAAAATAAGAAGTTCTATGTACAGAGGGTAAACACTTCCAGCTCTGAAGGGTAACAGTTAATCAGAGTTGTGACCTAGCAGAGTCAGGTAAAGAAGTTGGGAAACTTGTAAGAGAGAGCAAGGCTTAAGTGTCCACAAAGGTTGTTGGCCCCTAAGGTTACTGAATCAACACTGCAGGTGACCCTGAACAGTCAGAAAACGGTTAAGGGCTTTCAGAAAAACCCAAGAAGTTAAGAAGTGATCCAGCTTAAACCAGCTGGGGTCATTGGCAGGACACTCTAAACATCCAACTGCAATTGCTTAATGACATACAGTGGGAGTATGAAAAGATTGTGACCCGAAAGACAACAGACCCATCTGTCCTGTTTTGGAAGGATCTGTCCTCCAGGAACATTATAAAAATTCTCCCGCTTCGATATCTCTCTCCCTCCTCCCCCTTTTTGAAGAGGAGTGGAGGCCACTTTGGCCAAGTGTTCAATTCCTCTAAACTCTCCTTTCATAAGTTTTCCTTGATACTTCTCAATGTCAAGCATGTTTCTAACATTCCATTATACCTCTCCCACCCCCTACCTTGGTTTCCCTTTTGACCTGTTCCCTCTGCTTACTTACAGCTGCCTTGCAATAGGCACCTGTCTCTGAGGATGCCCAACTACAGAGGGAAGATAGCCTCTCCTTTTCCATACCTGCTCACCCCATGTGGAGGCTGGGCCAGGAGGCAGCCAGGGTGTTTCACTTGTCTAGCTGGTTGTGCACTGACTCCCTAAGGGCTACTTCAGTACAACATATCTCTGCCAAGGACTTGGGGGTCTTCTGAATTAGTAGCCCAGGCCCACCCCAGCAAGGGCCTGAGGTTCTCCAAGACTGGAGACCCCAAAAAGCCATTTGTGATTCAGGGTTCATACCAAACTATACCTGGTAGAAAGGTCAGCATTTTCCTCAGTGCCCCCTATTTCCAGAAGCAGTTGGGTAAAACTCACATTCACCTATCTTTCAGGGTACTTTCTTCTCTGAAGTTGCCTAGGACTCCTCAGATACACCCCTCCCCCCCTCCACTGTTCTTTGCTATTTATCAAATCACTCCTCTGAAAACCCTGTGGGGAGCCTTGATCCAGCCCAGTGTAATTACACAATCTAAGGCAGTGTGGGTGAACCACGTCCAACCACAAGAGGAGGCTCAAATTCAATCTATGTAATCCTGCCCTCTCCTCAGGTCCTAGGAACTAACACAACCCAAGGTTCCTCTGAGTTCAGCCCTATGAGGTTGGTACCGAAGCCTACATCAGTGACTGGTTCCTCGTCAATACCACTTTCTCTGCAGGGATCTGCTTGAAACTCTGACCCGGCAAAATGGGGAACAAAATTATCTACTGGGATCACTATAGAGAGTACCTTTGGGTAAAACACGGGTAGGGTATGGCCCTACTTCCAATGATATGCCCAACAAGCCCTGCCTGAAGCCTTCTATCGGCATTTTTTCTCCCTGTCCTGGTTAGTGTACAGGGTCACCTCCAGAGACCTGAGTGGGACCTCCTTAATTGGCCTAGGGTCTGAGGTGAGCTTCAAGTCCCCAGGTTCCCTCACATTTTCCCTTACCTTACTATCATCCCTGGGAATGTCCCTTTATCAGACCCTTCCCCTTTGGTGTATGGGGTTGTGCACTGTCATTCATGTTACACCCAAACTCTGGTACCCTCCTGACACCTGACAGTCCAAGGCCTTGTCACTGATGCACCCCACAGTTAGGTCATGCCCCACCTGACATGATCCCAGTCCTAACCCTCATCATCGGTGGCTGCATCCTGGCTGCTACAAGAATGGAAATAGGAGGGCTTATTTCTGCAAACTAGGTTTTTCAGAAATCTGTCTCAATAGATGAGTGTCATGAATGACCAGATAGCAAGAAGGGCAGGACTCCTGAAGGATGAAATCAACTCTGAGTGGAGCAGTCTTGCAAAACTGGTGGACAGTATATGCCCTTCTTGCCATTGAAGGAAGCATGTGTGCTTTTATTAATGAGAAATGTTGCTTTTGTGTCAACAAGTCCCAACAAATCCAGGGTAGCATCGATTCCTTCCACATACGTCCCACTCAGCTGAGGGAGCAGGCTGTTGGAAACCAATGGCATGATGTTTTTAGCTCTCTTTCTCCAGGATCAAGAAGTCTCATTTGGTCTCTCCTTCTTTTGTCTTCTGGAATACATCCTATTGTCCCAGTAATCTATCTCGAGGTTCACCTAGGACTAACTTTGGCCTATAGGTGCTCCACCACCTTAGTGAAGAAATTAATGTTGTCTTTATTGGTTCCCCCTTGTTCTGTAGGGAATGCCTCATACATTCCTTTGACCAAAAGGAAAGGATATAAAAATTATGAAAGTAGAATGGCTAATGACCTTACCAACAACTTTGATCTGTATGAGCTTCCTTACCATCTAGAGGAGGCCAAACTGACCTGGGAATCCGAATCACCTAATCAGGAGGCCAACTGAACATCCCTGAGGCCAGACATATCTGAAATCCTTGCAGTGTTTTTCTTTTCTTTTCTTTTCTGTTTGCTGAACCCAGAAAATCCTCCAAATGGACATTACTGATAATGCAATTGTAGGACTCTCCTTGTCCTAAGGAGCCCCCTAAATGAGCTGAAATGAACTTAATCTAATGTAGGGGGAACCCATTGGTCTAGTCAAGCTTGGGCAGAGACAGATTTGTTTTCTAGATAGCCCACATGGGGAGGTGGTCTGATAGAAGAGATGTTTCCTCATTCCAGAGATGATGTGATGATGAAATGATATTAGCCCCTGCTGGAAGGGGTTAAAACCTATGTACCCCAACTCCAAAGGGAGCTCAGCATCTGACTGCAGCTGCTCATGCCCGCTTTGCCCACTTGAGAGAAATAAATGCACAGACAAATGACTTTGTCTTTCTTACACTAAACTATGATGCTGCCAATATTTCCTAATTCCATTTCAATATGACTCCTGCAGTATGTGACACCAGGACTAGATCATTAAATCTGAGGCTAATTTCATCCAAAAGAGATAAAGAAAGTCTAGAATTCCCAACTTTTTTCATCCTCCCCCTTCCCTCCTCCCTTTTCTTTTGTTTACTCTTTCATGAAGCAAAGTACTTTTTCTTTTCTTCTCGCGTTGTCTGGGCAGGACAATTGTCCAATAAAATCCTGAAAATGAGGAAATGGTGGAAAGATTTTCCCTTAGAGTATCCCTGGGTCTTTGGGGGTGATGTGTGACAGTACCAGCGGGTTTTGGTTCCCCCAAAACAAGGATTAATTTTCCCTGAAATCAACAGAGCTCTCCCTAGGATTTGATTAGTCCTTGTCTCTCTCAAGGAAGCTTCCTGGTGTCCTAAGAGCACCTAAAGTCCAATCCACAGGAAGCTGTGGCTCCTTCCACAAGTTGGCTTCTTTGGAGTCACCCTGACCTGCCCGTTTGATCAGACAAGTTTCCACCTGGACATGAGAGGAGCCCCATCCAGAAAAGTGTCACTGTGTCTTTGGCGCATATGCTTGTGTGAAGGCAAAGTCAACCTCCTTTCTTTAATGTTCGAAGATATGTGAGTGGCTCATTTCCTCCCAACATTGAATCAGCTAGCTGTTGTTAAGCATATCTGTAACAGGAGGAGAGGACCAGATCCTGAATATTTTGGGGAAGAAAAGGACCCCAGGGGAGTGCAGGGAATCACTGGAAAGGATGCAAGGACCAGACAGGCCTTTTGTCCCATTTCTTTCCCCCATGACCTCTTTGTCCTTTCATCTCCCCGCTTTGTCCTCACTCAGAGTGGTCCTAGCGACCTGGACTCCTGACAAACTGAACAACCCAACGCCATCAAAGCTGTAGCCTCGCATCTGGCATAGTCTGCACCTGACAGGAACCACTCGTAGTTTGGATGTTGTTGGCTTTTTATGTGTTTTATTTTGAACTTGTGAAATAAAACAAGCATTTCCGTAGCACGGTAGAACAGAAAAAGATGATTGCCCATGAAACTGCAAATCTATCGTGTACAGTGTATTACATGTAAATGTATAAAAATATAAATAAATAAATTAAGTATATAATACAATTATCATGGAACTTTCCTCTTTTTCCCTTTTTCTTCCCCTCCCCCAGCCTAGAGATGGATGCCTTTAGATAAGTGTGTGTATGTGTGTGTGTGTGTGTAAATCATTCTGTACATACTTCTATTTATCAGTTCTTTCTCTGCATGCATATAACTTCTTCCTTAATAAGTCCTTTGTAATGAATTTGGGTATGTATAGCAGTCAAAATAACTTAGTCATTCAAATTTGTTCTTAAAATAATATTGCTTTTCCTGTATACAACTTTCTTTTCCTTCCTCATTATTTCCTACAAGTCTTTCAATGTCTTCATCAGTTCTTGTAGCACATTCCATTCCATAATAATCATATACCACAACTTGTTCAGGCATTCCTCAACTGATGACATCCCCATGATTTCCAGTTCTTTGAAGCCACAAAGAGAGTTGATATAAACATTTTAGAGCACACAGGTTCTTTTCCTTTTCCCCCAATCATCTTTGCAAATACACCTAGTAGTGGTATTTTGGGGTCAAAGGGTATGGGCAGTTTTTAACCCTGGGCATCATTCCAGATTGTTCTCCAAAATGATTGGATCAGTTCACACAAAGGTGACGCAGTTTTAGCTTGATGGGAGTTAGCCAAAGCTAGTAGTCGAACCTCTCACTCTTGCTTTCTCATAAGCCCTGGCCATACTTATGGAGCTCCTTGTTTATGGTTAGATGTCACTTATACCTACAGAGCTGAGGACTGTAGGGGAAGTTAGAGAAGTAGGGGAGACTGTGACCAGTATTATCCACAAGGGTGAGGACTTGGCATCCTTCGAAAGAATCCGTTGCTTCATGTTAGGGTGGAAGAGGGTGTAAAAAATCAGAAGCTTCTTGAAGTGTTGGAGTTTTGGCCTGGCAACAGAAGTGGAATTTGGACTATTATAAAGAAGGATATGGCTTGTTAGAGGTGATGGGAGAAGCAGACAATTTGCATTTCCAGGAGTGGGAAAGGGGAAGAGAAGAAGCATTTATGAAGTATCTACTATGTGCCAAGAGCTCTACATAGATTACTGAATTAGATCCTCACGGTAACACTTGACAGGTTGGTGTTGGAAGTGGAATGCTCTCCACTTGCTCATGGTCAGTTTTGCTTAAAGCTTTGGTTGTTTTCTTGGAAAGAAGGGAAATACTGGGTGGAGATAAAGGGGTCATTGAGAAATGAATCTTGTCAAAAATAAAATGTATTGATAAAATATTTTTAAAACTACAAATATATAATGCATTTGAAAAACTAGAATTCTCCTTAGTAGAATTAAAACAGTTGAAAACCAGAAAACCTGGGAGGGTTTATGAATGAATACAAAGTAAAGTGAGTAGAAATCAAGAGAACAGTTTTTATAAAACTAAAATTATTGGGCTCGGTTCCATGAGGTTGGAAGAAGGCTGCGGCCTGCTCCTGGGTCCTAGATTTCTATGGGGTTCAGATTAAGGTGGGGACTGAAGCATGGGGAAGGAGGCTGAGGGCTCTGGCTCTGCCACTGGGGCCCAATGCAGGGCTCAGGGTTCTGAGAAGGTCTTGTTGCCTTGTCTTTCACCGGAGCCATCGGACTGACTTTTCTGCTGTTGGGATGTGCCCTGGAGGTTTATGGATCCAGTGGGGAGCCTGCGGCCTGGTGTTAGCGGGCAATGTGGTCATTTTCATCACTGTTCAAGGCTTCTTCTTTGTATTTGGGAGAGGCAATGACTTCAGCTGGTAGCCATGGTAGGGCGTCCGAGGATTTTCACTCTGGACTCAGCTCTTGATCGCTCATACTCCAGGAGTTCCTCTTGGTAGAAGCGTGTGGGATGGTGTTGTATCACTTTCCCCCATTTTGTTATGCAGTTTTTATGTTTGCATAATACAGTTTATTAAGGGAACGTCCCAGCCACTTAAAGCAGCATTTCTATGACCAGCAGATATTCCTCCTCCATATTCATTGTTGTGAGTTATAATATGTAGCTTCCTTGTGTGTGTGTGTGTGTGTGTGTGTGTGTTGTTTTTAAAATTACTTAAGACAGCTTTGTAATGCCTTCCTGCTCCCCAGTGCTACAATGCTGGGCACGCGTGCCTAGGGAGATTGCACATGGCCCTCAAGCTGAAGACAGTTGGAAGCTGCTTGGGAGCCAGATACTGAGGGAACAGCATGAAGGGACATAGTAGGTGCTTAGTAAGTGCTAACTGCATAAAAAGGAATGGAATTGCTAAGGTCCCTTGTCCTATCCAGCTGTGAAACAGGGAGGGGGCAGATTCTTAGAAAAGGGGTACGTAGCCTGGGTCCGCAAATGTCTGAGGATAGATTTTTGAGTATCTGGGAATTTTGATGGAAAAAATTAAGTCTTCATTCCCACTAACCTTTGGTTTCCTTCATGATTCTAACTGATTCTGAGAAAGGGCCTGAAAGTTCGTCATTTTGCAGAGGAAGGGGCCCTGATATTAAGGGTGAGTGCCCCTGCTCTAGAGAGACAGTGGAGTGCAGTGGATAGTGGGCCCGCCTTGGTGTCAGGGACACCTGGGTTCAAGTCCTTCTGGAAGCATTCTATGTGACCCTGAGCAAATCACTTCATTTCTTGGGGCCTCCAGGCAACTCTCTTGGAAACAATTTGAAGGTAAATTGCTGATTGGCATCAGTAGAAGGAAATTTCCCAGAGCAGTTCTCTGCAGGATGAAATTACAGGTGTGGGACACCCCAAAAAAATTCTTTAGAAGGATCGCACTGGGAGGCAGGTGACCTGGGTTCTAGTCCTGACTGCCAGTTGGACTTATACTCTTTGGGCTTCGATTGACTTCTGTAAAATGGGGCTAGTGCTCCTACAGCAGCTTAAAGGCAGAGAACTAGGTCATATGCTTCTTGTGGGGCTCCTTCCAAGTATAAGGTTGGTGATGATTTGTATCATAGTGCATTATTCCCATGTTACTCTTAATAAAGGAAATTCCCAGGAAGAGAGGACCTCTTCTCCCCATCCCACATTCATTACACCTGGGTTCAGGTACCATCTCTTTTCTTTACTGCTTGCATGACCTCATGCAGTCACTCCTGCTCCCCTATGCCTCAGTTTCTCTACCTGGAAAATGAAGGTGTTAGACTACATGACCTCTAGGACCTCTTCCAGCTATAAGTTAGGAATATTGATCATTCTGACACAGGCAGTGATAGATGTGAGGACACAGACCAGAACGCTGAGTCATCATGGAGTGGAAAAGCAGTCTGGAGTTGAGTCCTGGTGCATGAGGATGACTCTTTTCTTTCTTTTCCCTTCACTATCCATTTGTTTCTTGTTCTCCCCTATTTGCAGGGTCATTGGGCAGAACTGAGCAGAGATTCTCATATACTACAATTCTTCCTTTTGGGTCCATTTTCTTCTCACTAATTCTGTTTTCTCTTATTAGCAGGGTCATTGGGCAGAGTTGAGCAGGGATTCTTTCTTTCCTCAGTTTCCTTTTGTGGTCACTTTGCTCATTCTAGTTATTCCTTCGCACCCTGTCCCCTCTGCAGGAGAGGAATGTGTGCAGAATGAGGAAGGTGGGAGGGAAGATGGGGAAGGTCTGAGGCAGGAGGCCTCAGAAGAAGCCTGGCTGCTTCTTCATTTCACTAACATGCCTGCGGAATTAAGCGACCTGAGTATTTTATGCAGTCTGTCTGTAGAACTGACACCTTTATCAGTTCCTGTAAAATACTGTATATTTCATATAATTATCTGACTTTTCTGCCCTACATTTATTTTACTTTTTATATGTATCATTCTGAGTGAAATATAACCATTTTTAAAAACCTAAAAAAAAAATAAAAAAATAAAATTATTGTAAAGACCATCAACTTTGAAGGACTCAGTAGTTCTGATCAATGCACTGACCAACCATGATTCCAGAGGACTGATGACGAAACATGCCACTCACTGCCAGACAGGTCATGGGCACAGTTGTCTCTATGTTTTGGGGAGCGTAACCAACGTTAGAAATAGTCTTGCTTAATTAGCCATTTTTGTTATGAAGATTTTTGTCCTCATTTCTTTGTTTTATCCATGGAAAAGGGGAGCTAAGCTAAGAAGAGAAAATCCATTTCTGCAGATTAAAAATTAATTGAATTTTTAAAATTAAAACTTTTAAAAGTCGAACAAAGCTAATGTGAAAACTGCAAAACCAAAACAAATCCCAGAACCTGAGAAGATTATATGAACAGATGCAGTTGAGTGAGTAGAATCTGGTGAACAATTTATATATTGGTTACAACATTATAAAAAATAATTGTTAAAGTCTTAAAAATTCTGATCAATGCAATGACCAGTCACAATTTCCAAAGACCAGAAATGATGGAAAATCATTGATGGAAAATCACCTTGGAAAGAGATGATGGTCTAAAGATGCTGAACGAGATGAACACGTGCAGACAGAGCAAGTGAGTGGACTTGTCATTTTGTTCTTTGTTACATGAGGTTTAGATTTGGGGAATGGGGCAAATTGGGAACAGTTAGTGAGAGTGACATAAAACAAGAAAAGAAAGAAAGTCTCAAATAAGCATATAAAATGCACAGAAGAGAGCAGAAATCAATTTAGAAACACTGAGAAAATAAGTCCATTGGGAAATATGATATTTAATTTTCTATAAATTCATCATGTGAAAATAAGCTCAATGCTTATTCATTATTATTTTTCTTACTTATTAAATTAAATTTTTGTTTATTAACTTAATTGCCAATTCTCAATTCAATACATCTTTCAGTTCTTTGTATATGGAAAGACCATGTATGTCAAGTTCATAATAACACAAAAGTAAGAAAAAGCAATTCTCTGATAAAATGTATTGACAGAACACTGATCCAGGATCATGGATAAGCCTCAGCAGGATGGAAGTCCCTTCAAGGCAGGGGCTGTCTCGTGTGGGTCTTTCTTTCCCCAGCACCTAGAACAGTGACTGGCATGTAGTAGTGTATTAAGAAATTGATTGGCTAGATAGCAGTTATTGCCTCCTATACATGTATAAGCATATGTGTGTATGGGTGTATGTATATACACATACTCATATATCCAAAATGTGCCTAAGGATCCCTAACATACATTTAGATTTCCCTCATCATTCTCATTCAAGGAAAAAAGTCTAGGTCTAGTATTGTTATAGTCTAAAAGATTCATATGCATTTATGTTAAATGCTGATATATTTGGCCAATATGGTGATACTGGCATGGTTAACTTGACCAACAACAAATACACACACGTTGACCTAATGACACATTCTCTGACCAATTCTATTACTATCCCATCTGTAACAGACCAGGGTATCTTCAATTGTTTGTGTGTCATTTGGTGAAGTTTTAATAAATGGAATGCTATTGTGGTTTTTGAAAATTTAATATTCAAAGGCATGATTACACTTCAATTAGAAGTTTGGTGAAATAAATACACATTTTTTCCCATACAAGTTCACAGATCCCCTGAAAATTCTCATCCAATTCATCAGGGGTCAGTGTACCGCAGGCAAAGAGCCCCTGAGGTAGATAAATATAACTTCTACTTTGAAGCTGAGTCCCCTTCTCACTGGGAATCTTCCTTGGGTGTTCCAGACTGGCTTCTCTGAACACCCATGGCTGACCTAGCCTGGACTTCAAAAGCTGCATCTACTCACGACCCTGTGTTGTTTACAACTGCTCCATACATGTGCAATTTGTTCCCCAGTGACCCAGAAAGCAGCTGAAGGGCCCTCTATTTCCAGAATCTTCTTTCAATAACTTGTTATTTATCATTGTTCTACTGAATATGCAGATTTTACTTTCATAGGAAAATCCTAGAGATCAGAGGAATGGATTTGGGCACTAGAGTCAGTCAGGCCAACAGCATTTAGTGAGCCTGCTATGGACTAGGTACTATCCTTGCAATGGTGAATTAAATTGGAAAATCTTTCCCATTCATTAATAGGCCCATTAAGTCACTTGGAGACTGTGTTGGGAGGAGTTTGTTGAATGGGTGGAGTAGGAAGAGGCAGAGGTAGAGCAGAGATGAGAGGAAGTTAGTGTGGAGAGCAGTCAGAGCTAGGAAGGCTGCAGAATTCTGGGTATCGTCAGTGAAAGAGCTTGTCTGTGATTTGTTTAATGGAGCTGGTTTGGGGGAGGCCTAGCAGGGAAAGGCTTGGAGATGGTGTTGTTCTCTGCATTGTTATAGTGTATTGATTTTTGTTGCTGTGATGGACTTGGGTCTGAATAAATGTTTTGGTTCTGCCTTCCATGTGGAGAGTCCATGGTATTTTGTCATTCTGAATTGCGCTATGATATTCATGGCTGTGTGAATTTCACATTGGCGCTACAGCCCTAAGCAACTGGACCAGAGGATTTCTGAGGTTCCCTAATACTCTAGATTGATGTTCCTCTGTGAAGTCCCCAAGCTCACAGGGAAGTCAGAAGGTTTCAGAGGCTGGTTTGTTAGAGGACTGTACCCCCAACTCCGCTCTTCACACTCATCATTTTAGAAGGGAGGATGCTATAATTCTAAATCTCATGATGCTATGAATATCCATGGGGTGTGAGGACTGTCCCTGCTTAGGAGATAAATGACTGATTTCAGACTGGGAAGAATTCTTAGGTTTCTGAAAGGAATGGATGAAAGTCATTTTAATGAGTGTCATGATGACTGAATGACCGGAATTGGCAAAATCATAGGATTTGGTGCTTGAAAGCAAAAGCAGCACGCATTTGTATAATAAGTTTTACAAAGCACTTTGTAAGTGTCTGAGACAGAATGTGGACTTAGGGCTTCCTGACTCTGTCAGAGGCTCCACTGAGGACATGAGCCCCAATTTCTTCTCACATGGATAACTGTGAAAATGAACTTCATCTGCTGGTTTAACATTCCCCTAACTTTGGACAGGGTCAGGGGGGTTGTTTTTTAGGCATGTGACGGAGGCACAGGGGCTGTAAGCAAAGGTGTAGGTAGCATGACTAGGACACATGAGGATGCGTCCTCTCCCCTCCCATCCTGCTCATGCCTTTGTCAGAACATTCCAGAGATACTTCCAGATTCCAGGGAAGATCCCTGCTATAAACAAGGCATTTGGGAGAGGGAGGGCTGCAGAGTGAGGTACCCATGTTGAAGGGATTAACTGGAGATACAGCAGGAAGATTTCATAGGCAGACCTCCACAGGTCTATCTCTGGCAGGTTTCACTCAGGGTTGCTGCCAAGATTGGGAGGCCCCATGTTGGAGTGGAAGACCTGAGGTCAAGTCCTAGGTCTGGCCTTCACTGGGTGTGTGGTTCTGAGCACCCCGCTGAGCCTCTCTGTACCTTAGTTTCTTCATCACGAGAATAACATTTGCATTGTCAGTGATACTGAGCCTAGCTAGAAGCCAGACCTCTTGCTTTGAGCCTATGAGCTACAGGGAGACTGTTAGGAAAGGAAGAAGAAAAGCCAAGGTCATTAGGGCAAGCTCAAGTTTGGGATAGGAAGGCTGATTGGGATTGGTTTGCTGGACCCTGACCACAGCACATATGCTGGGGTCTCTAGAAGGATGTTCCCCAACAATTCTTCCCAGCGGGCATTCTCACCATCCTTCTGTGGCCTATGTGTGTTGAGTGGGTAAGGAGCAAAGGCCAAGGAAGTCCTTGACATGAACCAACTGGAAGTGAAGGGGAAATCTGAATCTGAGAGTCGTTCAAGCCCTCAGAGGTCAGCTAGTTTAACCAGTGATGTCAACCTCAGAGAAATGTGCTGTTCTTCAGTCATGCCCAACACTCTGTGATGCCATTTGTGGCACTCTTGGCAGAGATACTGGAAGAGTTTGCCATTTCCTTCTCCAGCTCATCTTACAAATGAGGAAACTGAGGCAAACAAGGTGCAGTCACTTTCCCAGGGTCACACAGCTTGTAAGTGTTTGAGGCCAGATCTGCACTCTCTCCACTGCACCCCCTGGTTGCCCCCAAATAGAAATGGGAGCCACTTTATCTACTTAAGGATCACTGTAGGCCACATAGTGACTTGGTTTAAAGATGGTTTATTGTATTTTCATTTCTTTTTAAAATATCTTTCAGCTACTCTTTAATCTGCTTCCAAAGTATTCCAGCAGGCTGTGTATCTGCCCCCTCTGCTCAAACCTACATCTGCATGGCATCCACAGTGGATCAAAGCCCATAGGATTTGGTCACTCAGCCCCTTCAAGGCAGGGGCCTCAGAACCCTAACCCTCCTGTTTCTGCACACCTGTAATGGCTAAGAGGAGGGATTTGGAAAGCTGGACTCTGGGGGTCAAAGAATTTGGCGATCAGGGCCACAAAAGCAACTCCAGTTGTAGGAGAGATGTTTCACATTTCAGTGAACTAATCTTTCATCAGAGACAGAAAAGCAGTGTTTTTGCCTTGCTCCTTCTAAGCCACTGAGGGGCAGGAAGTCTTGAGGGAAGACAAGCCCTCCATGAACAAATCTCCAGAACAGGATGAGCAAGGCAAGAAGACGATTCTGGGATCAGAGCCTACTCCAACCACAGGGTCCCCAAATCATGTGTGGCCATGGTACAAGATGGCTTACACCCCAGACATCATCCACCTAGTTCTTAGCACAAAATCCTCACCTGCTTGGGAGGTGAACAGAGGCTCAGGAGAGGCCTGGAACCTTCTGCTGTAAAAACTATGTCCCAGGCACTTGGGTGAGATATGAGTAACACATGTGTGGGCAGGACCCTAGGATCTGACCTGAAGTATTTTTAGGAAATGTTTTTTCTTAATTATCACAGATCAGCTAGGAGACAGTTGGGCCTAAGTCTCTGGTTGGTTCCTCTACTTTGTCACTGCCTTCCTTAGATCCATTAATAATTGGAATGGGAGACTCCCAGACACAAGGAGTGTAGAACAAAGAGCAAACCTTGGATGCCCTCAGATGAGGAAAAGCATTGTCCAGTGCTAAGCTGAGGTGGTGATTATAAGATGGCAGAGAAACAATTAAAACATTCTTCTTTTTTGGAAAGAAATACTGGAGCAGAACAAAAGAAGGAAAGGCAGATGTTCTCAGCAGCTTGGATCATTCCAAAGGGGAAAGGAGAGTTGAGGGGGGAATCATAGGTGGAGAGAGATCAAGCGGCTCCAACCATGTACAGGGTCCAGACTCCATGAAATTGGAGAAGGGGCAGGAGGCTCTTTCTATTTAGGAACTAGATATTCCCTCCTTCATTAATTCCAAAGGGAAACGCTTCCCTTCCTGAGACAGAAGATGAGCCCCCACCCTGGGGCAGTCTAGAAAGGGGACAAGGTGGTCACTCAATGCACTGGCCATCATCACCAACAGAGATGGAGCCCAGGGGCCTGTACTGAGCCCTGAGCAGAGAGCACAGAAGCCTTTAGGGAGGCCCCTGGAATGAAAAAAAAGCAGGGACATACACACAAGGCAGGTGGAGGGGAAGTCAGGCATAGGGGGAATGACAACAAAACAGAGAGGTTAGTGGTGAGGGCCAGCCCACCCAGCAGCCTGTCTGGGCATGGCTCCAGGCCCAGGAGGAGTGTGCAGCCTGGGTTCTGTCTGAAGCCTTGGAGCAAGTTCTAATATACCTTGCCCACAGGTGTCCCCATGCAGTACAGATCAAAGACAAATGTCTGCCCCCTCACCATGTGTAATACACTGACCCCACCCCACCCCACCCCTCAGGCTCCTTCCCCTCTGGGCTCAGCCCCCACCTGCACTCCCAGACTCAGCAGAACAAATAAAAAATTTCTCAGGCATCTCCAAACTTTCATTTCTTTTCCTCTTCATGTGGCCAAAACATCTCCACGTGGTCATCCTGTCCCCCACAATCCCCCACCCAATGGGAAACTGAGCTGAGATCGTGGAGAAAAGCTGAAGACTGCAGAGCAGTGATTCATCAGGCTGTTTTATCAGTCAGAGACCCCAGAGGTCAGGGCAGCCTCAGATGTGAAGGAGGCTCATTCCCCAAAGCAGACAGAGAGACAAGAGGGAGTTGGGAGGTAGGCTTTAGAGAACAGGGTGAGGGCTCTGATGAGGCTGCCCTGGGCTTGGCCCGGTAGAGTCCAGAGAGGATTCCAGGGGCCAATGCTGAGGAGATAAGCCAGGGGTCAACAGAACAACCCGCGGACTGCAGACTGGTTTTCTGTCTCAGGTCCATGCCAGGCAATTCTCTCAAGCTGAAGAAGTAAAGACAGATTCAGGGGGGATCCTCCAAGTCCCTTTTGGCTTCCAGCCTCTCGTCATTCTGAAGGGCCACCTTCACCACCCAGCCCATCCTCAGACCAACCTCCCACAGACCCTCCTCTTTGCTGGGCCCTCTCTACCCCAGTTCCCCCCTCCCACTCCCTAAACCCTAAATGGGCTCCTTCCAGGCCACCCTAAGGTTTCAGAAGTTCAGTGGTTTATCCTGGAGACACTAAATTACAAGTAGGACTGCACCCCCTCCCCCACTCCAACCTCTAGATCCAAGAGGAAGAGAGAATAGGCCCCCAAATGGGTACTTCCCCCCCTCCAGGCCTGCCTCCAGGGGTTCCCAGTGCTGGTCTACAGCCTCCAGCTGGGGAGACACCCAGGCCCTTGGGAAGAGATCTGAGCTGAGTCTGAAGTAGATTCCCCCCTCAGCCAGCCTGTTACACCCCTGCCAGGCATCCTCCAGAGAAATGGCTTCTTGTTAGGGATTTGTGTATCTAGAGTCTTAGGGCCCATGTGACAGCCCCTTAGACAGGAAGCAGAGGAGTTGGGGACAGAAAGATAAGCTACCAGGTCAGGGGAAGCCCGGATCCCCATGGTGCCTGCTCCCCAATGACTACCAATCCAGGCTACCTGAATTCCTATTCCTATTCCACATCACAACTCCAGCAATGACTGCAAGGAGGAGGAGGAGGGCAGCAGCAATGCCCCCTACAATGAGCCAGGTGGGTGAGGACTGTGGCTCTGAAACAGAAAAGGGATGTGAGAGGACATGACCCTTGTCAAGCCTGAGCACTAACCCCTCCCCTACTTTGCCCCATAACTCCCCCTCCCTCTCGTCCTGGGAGGTGGGGGGATGACCTTTTCCCACCCCTCCTCTCTGTCCTTACCACACTGCAGGGTGAGGGGCTCAGAGAGCCCCTCGTGCTGAACTCAGCAGGTGTATTTGTCTTCCTGGCCAGAGGTCACATCCACAGCTGCCCACTTCTGGAAGGTGCCATTTCCTGCAGGCCTGGTCTCAATGAACTGTGTCCTGGGGCTGTTCCTCCCCATCCCTCAGCCAAGTCAAGGAGATCTCCTTAGGGTAAAAGTCCTGGGCCCTGCACCGAAAGGTCACCTCCCCACTGGGGGCAGTGTGGCGGGTCACTGTGGCAGAGGGTGGATCTAGAGGCAAAGGTCAGAGCCATTACCAGGCTCCCTTTCTCCCTTCCCCTCATCGGGCACAAGGCAGGTCAGGGCAAGAGGAACACCCCACAATTTGAGCCATGGGGTACATGGGGTCCTGGGGGTGGGGAACCTGGGGCTGGGGCTGAGAAGGATGGGTTGGGGGCCTTGAGCTCCTGGCACAGTTGGGTGGGTCTGGAGGCAGAGGTCAGAGGTAATTCCAGACTCCCCTTCCCCCCTCCCCTCCAAGGCCACAAGGACAGGTGGGGGGAGGGGGAACATCACACAATATGCCTTGGGGCACAAGGGTTCCCTGGGGATCGGGAGCCTGGGGCTGAGGGGAGGCCTTGAGTGCCTCGCACACTGGGGAGAGGCCGGAGGTACCTGTCCTCATCAGCGTGTCCTTCCCCATCTCCAGATGCTTCTTCAGCCACAGCACGCACCTTCTCTCCAGGTAGGCTTTCCACGTCTCTGCTTAGCTGCTGTCCGCCTCCCATATGCGCTTGGTGTTCACAGCCTGGGGCACCTCTGTCCTCCATGTGAGGGTCTCCAGGTCCAGAGAGATGTAGTCCCGCCCGTCGTAGGCGAATTGGTAAAACCCGTGCTGGAAGGTGAGCTCGAGGGACACCTCGCAGCCCTACGTGCGCTGGAGCGTGTGGACGCCTGTCCCGGACGGCCTTGGTCAGTGTGGCCGGACCCTGGCTGACCCTAGCCCCGCCCCCCGAAACCTCTAGGGGGCTCTTCCCCCTCCTCCCCAGGGGGGCGTCGGGTGGGAGCCCGCTTCCCCGACCCCCGCCCATCCTCCGTCACGCACCGTCCGCGCTCTGATGGAAATAGCCGCTAATGTTCTGCAGGGCCACACGGAACGCCTGTGCGTTCCCCCTGAGGATCTCAGTCTCCCGCTCCCAGAACCACGGGTTCTCCTGGACCATCCGCTCCATCCACGCCGCCTGCGGCCCAGACCTCAGACACTGCCTGTCGGTGTCGAAGCTCACGATCTGCAGATCGTCCACGTAGCCCACGGTGAGGAACCGCGGCTGCCTGAACCCGGGCCGGGTTATGGCGGTGTTGAAATACCTCATGGAGTGAGGGCCTGGGACATGGGAACGGGGCCGCGTCAGGGCTAGGGGTGCCTTGACCCGACACCGACCCTTGACTCCGTCACACCCGGGGAATGATTTCGGAGTCCCGACCCCACTATCGTGAGATTCCCCGCCGGCCCCCAACATCCCCTCCATTTAGCTCCTCACCGCCATGCCGGCACACCGTGCTCCGCTCCTATTTAGAGATCAGCAAAACGCCTTCCCGGAGAACAGCCCAGGCAGATCCTAGGACCCCTACACCTGGACTGCCTGCCTCCCTCGCCCCGCCCCCATCTCTGCTCCCGGTGCGAGGTCTCTCACACTCCTCACCCTCCGGCCCCCACCTTGTGTCCTTACCTGCCCCGTCTCCCCCACCCCGATCCTCTTTAACAAAGCTGCTCCTGGTTCTGTCCTCGCCCTTGGGGGGAGGGGTGTCGGGGAGACCCCGGACAGCTCTGCTCCTTCTAAACGCCCCCAGGACTATCACTCCCATTCTCCCTCCTGGAACCCCTGCCTCAGCTCCCCATGACATCCACCCCCTACTAATTCACTACCCGCCAAACTAAGGAACTGACACCAAGACACCCCCACAAGCCCCAGCCAAAGCTAAGGGGCGGCAGAGTCCAAGTCCCTGATCACCCACACAGGCTTATTTCCAACTTCTTCCTTTCAGCCTGCCGGGACCGCAATGACCTGAAGGAGCCGGGTCTGGGGAGACCCTCCCTGGGCTGGCATCGGAGGGGCTTCCTGTAGGAAACCCCATCCTAGCCCCACGGCCACCCCCGGGTACAGAGTCCAGTCGCTCCTTACCCGCCCAGGTCTCCTGCAGGGCCAGGGTCCCCAACAGAAGGAGAGCGCACAGAGAGCTCTCCATGGTCCGCAGGAACAGGAGCCCAACATCAAGGAGACTTGTCTGCGCTGAGTTTTTGAAGGGACGAATCCCTGCCCCACGGGCTCTGCCAGCCAATAGAATGTGGGAGACAACAAACTTCACTGGTGACTGGGCAGAAGGAGCCTGCACAAGGTACGAGACCAAACCTGAAACTGCCTGGGATGAAATCCCCTTCTTGATAGACCTTGGCTCTGTCTTTGTTATTCCCAGAACAGCCTCTGATTCTATGGAGCAGCCGAGGCTCCCTCCCTCCCATCATCACTTCAGGAGCCCGCTGCTCTTGTGCTCCCAGCTTGAACCAGAGAAAAAGAAGGGTTAGGGCTAGAGTCCACCCTGCCCTCCAGCCCTCCTCAGTGCGACCCTTTCCCCTTCTTAGAAGTTGGGGAGAAAATGTCGCCCCCCCAGATTGAGGGGGTCTGAGGACTGAAGAAATCTGCAGGCTGACTTGAGCCCAGGAGCTGCCACCTCAGATTTAAGGGCCTCCATCCCAGCTGTGACTCAGGCAAGTCTTGTAACCTCCTAAGCCAGGACACAAGAATGCTGAGGAAATCAAAATCCAGCGAACGGAAATGGGAATCCGAGTAGAAGAGGGGCAGGGATGTGGCCCAATGGGTAGAGCCAAGGGCCTGTAGTCAGGACTAACTGTCTTCCTATCCAGGCCTCAGACATTTACTAGCTGTGTGACCCTGGCAACTCACTTAACAATGTTGGCCTCAGTTTCCCCATCTGAAAAATGATCTGGAGAAGGAAAGGGCAAGCCACCCCAATTTCTTTGATAAGAAAACCCCCAAAGGGGTCACAATAAGCCAGAAAATACTCAATAACAAAAAAGGAAAGATCTTAATTATTAAAATGGAGAGCAGTGTCATTTCAGCCCAAGGCTGGTTCTGAGCTGCCTGAAATATGAAGATGTGAATGCCTAGCTATTTTTTCTTTTCAGAAACAATGAACCTGGGCACATTTGGTAGGATTTTCCCTCTTTCATGTCTCATCCCCCCAACTAGGAAACCATGAAACTTCGGAATCCATGGAGAGCATTTTAACCCTGGAGAGGATCTGAGAGATAACCTCCTTTATTTTCCAGATTAGGAAACTGAAGACCAACAGTGCACACTTACATAGCCTTGAATACCCAGCTCTGGTTTCTTCTTTTTACCAAACGTAGTAGCCATAATATTGACTCTAGTCCCGAGTCTCATCCTAGTTCCGAGAAAGTCCAGACATCTCTTTTCATGCCATTTATCATCAACTCTATTGCCTCGGTTCCTCTTATTTCATCATTCTGTTACTGTCATGCACAAAATTCACCCCTTCACAAGACATGGCAAGATTATTTTCCCATGACTTCCTCTTATTGTGGCTTGGAGATCTGTTTTCAGGTCGTTTGCAGTTGCTAGGACTTTAGTAACTTTCACATCTTTTCAGCACTCATCTGTTGGCAATGGCTCTTGGTTCACATTGGTGTAGGTCTCTCTCTGTATGGATATAAAGGACTTATTTTGCTCAGATTTGATTTATTATTTGACATATGAGTTAATCAACAACTTTCATATTTAATCTCCATTTGTTTTAGTGAAAACTTTTAAATTTTATGTGGTTAGGATTATCTATTTTTTTTAAAGTCTCCAATCTTGGATTAAGAATGCTCCTTGACACAGTTGTGGAAGTTAAGTGAATGGATTTTCTTCTGATTTTTTCAAATAAATATTTTTTCACTCAGCAAAACCTCCACTTACCCTGCTCAGCATTCTTAAATTGAGAGATAAAGGAAAACAAAACCTCTGTTATTAACTTGTATGCTCAAGGGCAGCATTGCAGCTTTGTACAATTGTTTATTCCCCCCAAAACCCCCAAAATGTATGTATATATGTATAAGATTCTGCTCTCTGAATCTTTAATCTCCATCAGGAAGTAGGGAGCATCTCTCATCCCTTGACCTCTGCAGTCTCTCCTTTGATCCGTTCAAGTGAGATTGCTGTTCTGTTGTCAGATTCTTCTCCCACCAGACCCTCCTCTGTTGCACAGACTTCTGCTTCATCTGGTTTATGGGAGATGCTTGTCCCTCACCTTCCCCCTCCTCACAAGCCTTTGTCTTCTGGAATGTTCTCAGCTGTCTGCTCCTTGGTAAGTCTTTCTTTCTGGACGCTTGCAGTATTTTTTTTTTCTTTGACCTTAAGCTCTGGATTTGGGCTAGGAGGATCCTGGGAGTTTTTATTTGGAGTTCTTTCCAGAGATGGGTTCTTTTTATTTCCATTTTGAGCTCTAGTTCTAAAGACATCCAGTAGTTTTTTTAATGTTTCCTTGAATTAAGATTTAGGGCCATGGTTTTAATGATTCTTAAATTCTCTGTCCTTGATATGATGTTCAGGACAATAAGTTTTCTTTACAGTTTCTCCTGTTTTTCAGTCTTTTGCTTTCATTTGGATCTTGCTCGTTATGACATGGAGTCATTGGATAATGTTTGGTCCATTCTAGTTTTCCATATATTTGTTGTGTGGACAAGGTTCTGCCACTTTGGGGGCAAGCCTGTGAAGATTAAGATGAATTCTATGTCATTTCTTATTGATCCTATTTACAATTTATTGATTTTGTGCTGAAACTGCTTTCATCCTGTAATTGCCTAAGTTATGGTTCTTTGTCTCTAAACTTGGTTTAGAGTTCAGCTGGTCTATACTAGGTTAAGCTGAAGAGTCCAGCTCTCCTGCTCGAGGAATTTTGCTAGCTTTGGGAAATGGATAAGAAAGCAAGGGGGTTTGGGCCTTACATCTTTATGCCACCAAGTTGTCCTTCCAAGATATCTGGTTTACTGTTCCAATGTCTGGGCCGCTATCCTGCACCTGGACTCAGGCCATGGGCACCTTTAATCCCACAGGAGGAGAAGGAGAGTTGTTGCTCACCTCCATTACCAACTTTCAACCAATCAGGTTGTTCCCTGGCCTCAGCACTGTAACTAGGCCTTAACCCCACGATGTCACCTACCCTGCTCTGCTCTTTCTTCTGTGCTCCCCCAAACCCACAAAAAGGGAAGTGTTCTTTTTCTCCAGGCTTCTGGCATAAGTGGAGGCAAGTCATTGACCTATTTATTGATAGGTAACATTCCCTGCTAATAGATGTCATCTTGCTCAGAGATCTGCCTCAGCTTACCCTTCTGTTAAAATTTAGTTGTGAC
The DNA here is from genome assembly GCF_028372415.1 of Notamacropus eugenii. NCBI lineage: Eukaryota > Metazoa > Chordata > Mammalia > Diprotodontia > Macropodidae > Notamacropus > Notamacropus eugenii. The sequence goes on along the minus strand of NC_092876.1, from coordinate 418,837 downwards.
AAGCCCTTTATTCCACTTCTAATTCTTTCGTCCATAGCTGTAAGTTCAATTCCAAATTTTTCCACAATGAAAAATATCATCTCTAGCTTTTTCTTACTCTTTTATCTCTTATTTGCTGTCTTCCAGAAATCCTAGTTGAATTCTGCCCACTCTGCTTTTCTTTGAGGCTTTGTGTGTTGATGTTTTGAAGTCATTTTCTTCTTCTGAGTTTGTGTCTTGAGCATCCTTTTCCCCAAGGTAAACTTTGTGGTGGGATCCTTTCTTGTCTGCTTATTCTTTCAGTCTCCTTCCTGACCCTGGACCTGATGTGAGAGCCAGGCTTTCTCCGCATTCTGAAGGGCATGTCCAGAATAACCTTGTTGCTGCTTTCTTGAGGTTTTGAGTTGTATGTTATTCCAAGATCTCAGGGAAAACTTACTTCAGGGACCTGTAAGTGTTCAGTGCACCCAGGATGATCTGATTCCCTGTCCTTCCCCATACCCCCCATCATAGATCTGCAAATTTTTGAACTGTGTTTGAGTCTGAGCAATACATCTGTGGTATTGGCCCATGTGGAGATTACTGATGGATTCAGCCACTATAAGCCAACTGGAATACTATGCTGCTAGAAAGTGACAGAACTTTAGAGTCCCCTTTCGTGTAAGACTTTTTCCCTGGTTATTCTTCTGTAGGCTTCAGACAGGGCTGGAAGAGACCTGAGATACCACACTGCTCCTGGGATTGGAACCACAAGTTGCTGCTTGTCTTGAATGTGTTCTAGCCTTTGACTCATTACCAGGCTCTCACCCTGGATCTGCCAGGGAGGGAGATCCCTTCAGTCTACCCTAAATGTCCAAGCCCAAGTTGAGCAGTAAGCCTTTCCCTGAGTTAACATGCTCAGCCAAGCCTCTCGTGGTCAGATCCCTTCCCCAAGGTACGCAGAACCCTCTCTGTCTGGAACAATGCCTCTCTGTGTGGTTTCTTGGATTTCCCACCCACGATTTATGCTGGTCCATGCTCTGCATCTTCTTTTAGAAGTCATGAATGTGCCAAGCTAGAGGTTGTCTTTCCTTCTCCTTTATCTTCCTTCCTAAATCTTTTAACCAGTTACTTTTATGGTCAGGTACAGTCTCCATTCTGAGTGCCAAGTCTTACCCTGACTTTTCCCAAATGGCTTTCCAGTTCTCTCTGCAGTGCCTGTATAAAGGGGAGTCCTTCACCTGCCCCTTTGTGTTCTTGAGTGTGTCTGATGCTGGACCACTGCCTTCAATCGCTTTGGCTTTTCTTATCTAGTTTGTGCCCCTTCTTCATGTATGAACTGATAGAGAGAGGGATGAGTAGAAGCACAAGAACATGTACAGTGTATCTTCATTCTAGAAGAGGGCCAAAATGACGTCACTATGTTAGGGTGGCGTCACAGTGTGTCTGAGTGTGACTGATCAGACCAGTACAAGCTTGGAAGGCTGTACCACAGGTCAGGCACAAAGAGTTCACGTGAGCATTTGGGTGGATTCTCTAAATTTACACATCTCGTTTTTCTTTTGAGCTACTTCAATTCTGCTTTGCTCATAGAGCACACCACCTTCTCTGATGTGGGCACTCCATGCTGGGCAGTCCTGTGCCAATGTAACCCTAAATTATACATACATAATTAAATAAAATATTTTTATATTTTAAATATTTTAAAAATGTAATTAATTAATTTAGTTTTAGTTTTCAGCATTCACTTCCATAAGATTTTGAGTTCCAAAATTTCTCCCCATCTCTCCCTTCCACCCTCCCCAAGACAGCATGCATTCTGATGACCACTTCCCCCAATCTGCCTTCCCTTCTATCACACCTCTCCCTTCTCTCATCCCCATTTCCTTTATTTTCCTGTAGGGGCAGCTAAGTGAAGCAGTGGATAGAGCACTAGTGCAGGAGTCAGGAGGACCTGAGTTCAAATCTCACCTCAGACACTTGATACTCACTAGCTGTGTGACCTTGGGCACCTCACTTAACCCAGTTGCCTCATCCTGGGTCATCTCCAGTCATTCTGATGAATATCTGGTCACTGGATTCAGATGACTCTGGAGGAGAAGTGAGGCTGATGACATGCACAGCCCTCACTCACTCAAAACAAAGTCAAGTGTAAGTCATGTCATCATTTCTCTGATGGCATGGTCTTCTTCAGAAACGAAAGATGAACACACACATTTTCCTGTAGGACAAGATAGATTTCTATGTGCTGGTGAGTGTCCCTTGGTCTGTACGCAGGTTTCATGAGATCTGTTCTGTTGCTAATCCCATCTGAGATGCTTCAATTCAACAGACATTGAACGTGCATAATTGGTTACCCAATCAAGAAGGATTTATCATCAGCTGACTACAGGCCAGACACAGTGCTAACTTGTAACTTGGGATAGAAAGGAAGATTAGAAATAGTCCTTGTCCTTAAGAAACTCACATTCTGATAGGGGAGACAGCACATATACATGAGACGATGCAAACTAATGATAGAATAGATGGAGTGGAGGAGGAGGAGGATTTATACTATTAAGCTGGTATAGATTTGTGGCAAGACAAGCACCATGAATCCTTCCACTTCTGTTCAGCAGCATATGAGTAAAAGTTAAGAAAGCGAATGCCAGGAGTCATCCAAGGTTGGTATGGGGCAACATGTGATGGATGGTAAATGAGCAAAGGATTAAAGTGCAGAGGATAGGGCACAGGTAACTGGGTCAAGATTGGGAAAGGAGGAGAAGGTAGCCATAGGAGAGGTTCTGACCTGAGAAAATCCAGCTGGCAGGTGAGGTTAGAGGTTATATTGAGGATGAAGAGAAGGCTTAGTAAAAAAATTATGCACACGGTGAAATGGATAGGTAAAGGAAGCTCAAAATTCTTCATCATGAAAATAAAACTCTCATGAGTGATGGCAAGAACAAAGTTATGACGACCTTTGTGTTGTAGCTGAGAGGGAGTAAAAGGGTAGGTCACAGGGGTTTGTGTAAATTGGGGAATTGGAAATTTAGGATCTTTGAAGGAGTATCAATATATTGATGAAGAAGAGAAAGATTGTAAGCCAGGAAATGAACTTGTGAGAAAGAAGGGTAAATGTTTAAGGGCTCAGTATGTAAGAGCTATGAGAATCTGGGGTGGGTGATAATGGTATGCTAGGATTATTTAGCACGTGGGACAAGGAGATCTATAGGATCCTCTGTCCAATGACTTGAAGGAGATGACTGACAGATCTGTGACCACAGAGTGCATTCATTTTCCTCTTTCATGGTAGGAGTGCTCTGAAGAAGAAATGGTCCTTTTTGAAACAGGACTAAGAGAACCAATATTATATACATTGTATACAATGAAGAAATGCTGATGATATTTCCCATAAGATCAGAGGTAAAGCAAGGGTGACCAAGTCTGACCCCAAAGACGAGATAGGAGAAGTCGCCTCCCCCTTCTTTGAAGAGGTAGCACATGATCAATGTGGAATCCCACTTGTAATCTCAAACTTTTTCAATGTATTTGTTTTACTAAACTTTCACTTCTTTTTTATTCCTTGTTATGTGGATTTGCTCTCTGGAAAAGGAAGTTGAAATGGGAAGGCATGTGGGGAAAAGACAAATGGGAAAATATATAAAAACCAAAGTGAAGAATAAGATTTTGTTTTAAACCTTTATAGCCAAAAAGAAGAGCTTGAATTTTAGCCTAGAAACACTGAGGTTTCCAAGTATTGTGCTATCCACCACACCTTCCTGATGGAGAAAGGTGACAAGTAGGAAATATCTCGTTAATTTTTCAATCAAGATTTCTAGGTGAATTTGAAGGGAGCACTTTCCATTTAGTGGTGGGGAGATGAAAGCCAGAGTGCATCAGGTTAGGGCTATGGAGGGCCTGGATCATGAAGGAATGGAGGCAGCGAATACTGACTAACTTTTTCATACAATTAGCAATGAATGAAGAGGTTTTCTTTTGAGATAAGGGAGACCTGTGCTTATTTACAGGTATTAAAGAAGGAGTCTGGAGAGATAGATACATTGAAGCTGAGTGTTGTTAGGATGTGAAGAAGGAAAGGGGAGGTCATCAATGAAGCAAGGATTTTGGGGAGTTGCGAGGGAATAAGAGCAAGGGCCAAAGAGGGTAGGTTGACTTTCTCAGGGAGGCAAGCCCCCTAATCTTTTTAGACTAGAACAAAGGTGGGGCAAAATAAGATGGTTCAGTTTTTTTCAGCTTCTTTCATCTTTCACCTGATACTGATGGCCTTAAGACATAAGACCAGCTCAAGATATTGGCACAGAACAACTGTTTCTTCAGAAGAAACCAAGTTTAATTCCTGGAAAGTTGGAAGAAGTTAAAATAAGGTTATCAGCATTGTTGCCAACACCTATCTACAATCCCTAGAGATGCCGATTAATCTGCTGATAATGGAATTTATTTTAATTGCTTCCATTACAGTGATAACATGCATTACTATTTGATCAAAAGGTGCATTTCCCGCTACTTATGTCATATCTCAGGAAGATTCCAGCTGTGAGTAACTGGGAGAGGGGATGGGGTTATTGATGCTGTTTTCACAACCAAGTAGGGGACCCCAGGGTTTCATTGGATACTAACTTCCTTATCACTTACATGAACTGAGTGTGGGTCTGCACTTCACAATCACTGTTTCTTCATTCCTCATTTCTCTTCACCTGTCAAGGCACAGACAAAGAGAGAGAGAGAGAGAGAGAGAGAGAGAGAGAGAGAGAGAGAGAGAGAGAGAGACAGACAGACAGACAGAGAGAGAGACAGAGACAGAGACAGACAGACAGACAGAGAGACAGAGACAGAGACACAGGGAGACAGAGACAGAGAGACAGAGAGAGACAGACAGAGAAAGAGAGAGAGACAGTGCATGGTACCCAGCAGATACTCAAATATTTGCTGACTCAGCATATTGTCAGTCTTGGATATCTATTTATAGGGATGTTGATGTGAAAATATGTTCCTAATGATAGTTTTTTTTCATTATGATTGCATTTATTTTGTTCCTGCAAGAGATTTTAAATTTTTTTTAAGGTTTTGTGATCCTCTTTACTCCTTGCATTAAAAAAAATTCTCCCCAAAAGCAGAGTTGGCAACTATGGTTCCTCTTGCATTCCTGAATATTTCTGTTGTGGTGGTTGTGGTAGCCTATATATTCCATGAGACAGAGCTAGGTGGCACAGTGGAGAGAGCTCATAATGCTTATTATCTGTGTGACTCTGGGTAAGTCATTTAACCCTGTTTGCCTCAGTTTCCCCATCTGTAAAATGAGCTGGATAAGGACACGCCAAACCAGCCAAGTATCATTGCCAAGAGAACCCCAAATGGGGTCACAAAGAGTTGGCTGCGACTGAAATAACTGAACAACAACATATTTGATAAACTCCAATAATAAGGAGCTATCACCCTCAGGATGAAGTATGAAGGTCTTTGTCATTTAAAGCTCTTGAGAACTTGGGCCCTTCAACCTTTCCAGTCTTCTGAGACTTTACTTGACACTTTCTCTAAAGGCTTTTGCAAACGTTAAAACGCAATATAGGACCTAGCCACTGTTATTATTACTTTTGATGATGATGATGATGAAGAAAACTCTGCATATGCACAACAGGACCTGTAGTTCTAACCCTTTTCTATGCCTAACGTAACCCTAACCCTAATCTGAAAGGAGGAAATGACCATATATTTCCCTTATTCCCTTTAGGTCAACATCTACAGTCCCTTGAAAGAGACATCACCTTTAGAATAGAAGTTGGAAAAAAACTGTCCCTTGGATAAGCCCCATCGTGACATGGAGCTCAGCTTCTCTGGGCAGGACTGAAACAGCGGTGAAGTTTAGAGGCAAGCGGCGACTAGGCTGCTGAGTCCAGTGCATTGTTAGCACGTTCTTCTTCGGGAATGAAATAAAGGGAATGATATGGCTTGTGATGCACATTGTCCTGTTCTTCTCCCAAGACCCTTTGATGGATTGGACGTATTTTATTCCCAGTTGCATCTAATCAAGGGCAAATTTATCTATTTCTGGTTTGTGCTTTGTTACTTTTTTAATTGTCCAAAATGACAAAGTTTGATTCTATGCTCAAGTCCCTTCACAAGACAGACAAGTCTGTGACTGTTTCAATGCAGAAATTACAACGAAGGGATTCAGTGAATCTTGTCATATTGCAGGGAATACATGACTTTGGAGGAAGAAAGTAAGATTTTGTAATGGGACAGAAAATGGTTTTTGGGGAAAGGACAATGTGAAATGTAACATTCATGGATCAATCGCCCCGCCCAGATTTGGTACCCTGAACATGTTTATGACTATCTGTATAACATATTTGTGTATATATACATACATATATACACACACACACACACACACACACACACATATATATACACACACAAATGTGTGTATGTATGTGTGTGTGTGTGTGTGTGTGTATGTCTATAGTTAGGTTAATTCACATGGCATCAGTTCATACGGTCGTTCCATGTACTTTTTATACCCGGCAAATTTTTGACCTGAAGAGAAACAGGTAAATTTGTAGCACAAGTATCAATTTCTCAGCAATGTGGGAACTCCTAGGACAGGTCATGAAACCATATACTAGCTATGTACTCTCCTCATCTTGGCCACATGACTTGGCTACCTCTCTCGTTCTTGTGTTTTTCCCCATACAAACACCTACTTTTTGTCTAGGTGAAAAAAGAGACTCTGCATTCACACATTTCCTTGTTGTAAGACTGAGAACATTAAGTGTGAGTCCTGTGTTCAATGATACGAACTCAATCCTTAGACATTTTTCTCACCCCCTGAAGAGGGTGTCATATATAATGCTCTTGCTTGGTCTCCCTCAATACAACTACTATCCCCACAATGCATCAGAACAGTTGGAACTCTCTCAATCCAAGAAGTGGAGCCAAACTCCCCAGAAAGGTAAGTCTGGTCCAGAGTTTAAGAGAGATTAAGAAGGTTCAGTTGACATTCTTGGGCTGGGGCATCCCAGCTAGATTTTGAGTTGGAGGAGCCCTTATCAACTTCACGTAACTCAGAAAATCAGGAAAGTAGGGGATTGTCATAGAAACCACCAAAGGTCTCTCTAGATATTTTCTGATCCTCTCAAGTTCTCTGGAACAAGAGATATGAAACTTCATATCCTAAAGGGTCTACTTTTTCTAAAGGAGTGGTTGTTTTGTTGTCTTAACTAGACAGAGGATCCAAAATACACAAGTTGAGAGATAAACAAAGGGAGAAACATTTAGTTTCTGCTGAAGTTCCCCCAGTCAAAGTCCAAACAGGATGGTACTATATCAGGCATAGAGGCTCACAAGGAACCTGGGAGGCATTTCTACCGGATGGAAGTCATTTTAATGTTTCTTCCCATCATTAATATTATAGACAGTGTTACATGGTGAAGTTCCCTAAGGGTGGCTCAGGGTAGAAACAGGTTTCAGAGTCAGAGATTTCCATTTAAATATGGAAAGATCCAATGATTTAACCAGGTGATCTTGGACACTTTTTCCTAGGAAGGACCTTAGGGGAGAAAGACATGGACCTGGATTTGATTCAGAAATTAAAGTAATGGGACTCACAAAAATTGGTATTGGACATAGCATTCTGTTCCTGTTGTCCAACTGTTCTGTGACGAGGGAGCCAGATGCCTGAGCATGAAAGGATGTTTGGTTTGGGATGCCTTCAGAGCAATGAACCACACCTGATCTTCTTTTCTCCACTTAAAAGACATATCTCAGGTCTTTCTAGGATTTGTGATCCCCCAAGGGCAGATAGCCTTCCAAATCTCATTAAGGATTGAGTAGAGTAATTCAGACCGAGATCAAGATGAGTGGAAGATTGCAGAGTCTTTTGTGGAATCAAGAAAAGATGGAGAGTATTTACTGTTCTTGTATCATTTACACCTCTCTCCTCTTGCAATAGTTCTTTTCAAAATAGTCTGCATTTCTGTCCAACCTTCTTGGAATTGATTCCCCTTGCAGATAGCTGCATACCAGAGCAACAAGAGACACACCTGACCAAAGACTCCACATGTACCCCTGAGAAGGATGAGAATGAATGCAGTGCAAAGAGAAAGTGGAAATGGTGTGAGTAAGAAAGAGAGCTGAAGAAAGAGCAGGTTCAGTACAGCCTTCCTAGACCACCTTTGGGCTCAGTTTAAATTGAATAAATATGTCAGGCAGCAGGATATCAATTTGCTCTCACCACCTTTCCTGGAAATCACTTGAATTGCCACAAGACTCCACCCATCATTCCTCTGACTTTCCAGGCCAAAACTCCCTTATCTAGCCATCACCCCCTGCCCCCCATATGTCATCACGCCTTTCGGATTGTAAACTTCTTTGAGAAGAGGGACTGCTCCTTTCCTATTTGTATCCCCAGGGCTTAGAATGGTCCTTGACTTCCTACATGTTTCTTCATTTGTTCATTCATTCATTCACTCAGTGAGCCATTGAACCCGCTAGTGACTTGGTTCGTACAACTTCCTGAGATGATCTCTCTTCTCTAGTATAAGTTGTCTCCCTTCTATTCACAGTCCAGCTCCTACAGTTCCTCAAATATCCCATCTACATTGAACTTCCTCTAAACTCTCAGAGAACATATTATCTATATGATTCATCCGGCATTTCAACTGCAAGTCATGTCCTCGTTCCTTGATGTCATGGTCCTTTTTAAGAAATGATTGACAAACACAAAATATCCTAGGAAAAACCTGAACCGCTTCTTATATCTCCTTACTACTTTCTGGAATTCTTCATTCAGTTGGGTACATCTTTCACTTTCTTCTTTCCCTTTCCCTTTTCTTCTTTCCTCAGCTATTGAATACTTTTGATTTGTAATATTTTCTGATATCCACTTCAGGAGTAATACTAAACAAATAGAAACAGTACTTAGAATTGAGAAGTCTTTTTTTCTGGTACATTACCCCTGGGAATGGGCAACTAGGTGGTGCAGTGGATAAAGCACCAGTGCAGGAGTCAGGAGGACCTGAGTTCAAATCTAACCTCAGACACTTGACACTCACTAGCTGTGTGAAACCTTGGGCAAGTCACTTAACCCCAATAGCCGCATTCTGGGTCATCTCCAGTCATCCTGATGAATATCTGGTCACTGGATTCAGATGGGTCTGGAGGGGAAGAGAGGCTGGTGACCTGCACAGCCCTCCCTCACTCAAAACAAAGTCAAGTGCAAGTCATGTCATTATTTCTCTGATGGCATGGTCTTCTTTGTCAAGGAAGGATACCACAGGGGAGAAAGAAATACAAGCAAATATAGAAACATAAAACAACTCTGGCATTGTCACAAACTAGAAACTCATTGCATTCTCTTCCTATAGGGAAGACCAGAATAAATGGATCTCTCTGAGCCTCGTTTGTGGTGATACATGCTGCTCACCTGCTGTCAGCAATCTCCCTGCTCAAGCTCACCCCCCCCATCTATTTCCTAGAAGATGGAGGGGGGTAGAGCAGGGGGAGTAAAAATGAGTATTTCTGACAGAACCTAAGGGGATGGAGGCAAAGGTTCAGACATGGGATCTGGCTGAGCCTGAGAGCCTGGAGGTGGCAAGTGAAGGAACTCTTGTTAGTACCTGCCCGTTGAACTCAGGATGCAGAGGAAGGATAAGTGTGGTGTGGGCGGGTCCCTCTGGACAGTAGTTTCTAGAAGAGGCTCCCAAGCTGTTTCACATCTGCTCTACTTGGGAATGTTGGGACCACTGGGAAGGGAGGTAGGGTAAGTGTAAAGGGAAACTATGTCTGAGGAGGAATCCGCCATGGGCAGGGGAAACTGAGTCTGCAGGAATTGTGTCCTGGGGAAGGTAGATCTTATAGTGGAGTGGGGGAAGAGGATGTATCTGAGAATCATCAGTCATCATGCTGACTGCTTCCCTGGATACTTGTGAGGGAACAGATGGCTCTGGGTCAGTGGTGCTTGGGGGCTAGGAGCTTTATCCTTGGATCCAGGGCCTGGGGAAGATGGGCAGGAAGAAGCAGTGTGGCTGCCAACATTCAGGAGCTGGGGGAGGGGCAACCAAAGGCTTGCCAAGGACCCAGAGGATGGAGCTCCTCTCAATGCCTAGCAGCTCTCCTCCTGGTCAGTATAGACCAAGAACCCCCACCCTATGGAAAGCCAAGGGTTAGGTAGCCCTGGGGCTCACCTAGGACCCAGAGGATGGAGCTCCTTCTAATGTTCAAGAGATTTCTTCACGGTCAGGGTAATCCAAGAGCCCCTACCCTATGGAGAGCTTGGGTGGGGGCAGAAGTAAGCAAGTAAGTGCAGCCTGGGCCCTGCCCCCAATCTAGTTAGTGAATCACTCTAACACACAAGCAGCCATAATAGAGCAAACAGAAGTGTCCACAAAGTGCTATTGGAGGCCTGTGGATGGAATAATCTTTTCCAAAGGAAGTGCTGTGTTGAGTCATCTTGGAAGAGAAAACATTTGTTGAGCAGGGTCTAATAGAATGAATGGGATTTTTACTGAGTTAGTGATGGAAGGGCATTCAGGGCAAATGGAATGGTATGGACAAGGGTATAGAGGTGGGAAAGTACAGGATATGGACTCATGGGATGAAGAATGATTTCTTTTCATGGGAGTGGGAAATATTCCTCATTTATTAACAATTTGGGTGGAGGATAGCATGCAGGCTTGGAGACTTGTCTAAAGGGGAAATCAGGCACTTTCCTGCCTCTGGGAACAATTGCTTTCCTCAGTGAAATGGACCTCTGCCCTTTACCCTCACTTAGTATGAGGGAGGGCTTTGCCCTTTTAGAAGAAAAGTCTTCTCATTTCTCTACCCATGATGCCCTGTGGATCCTACAGGACACTGAACTTGTTACAGGGAGTTTAGCAATGAAAACCCTTCTTTACAAGTCCAGAAGATGAGGCCCAGAGAAGTGATAGGACCTGCCCAAATCCTAACATCAGTAGCAGAAGGAGATTTGACCTCAGGTCCTCTGCTTCTTGGTGGAGGAATGGTGAATGGGACAGTCTGACTAAGAACAAGAGGGCTTGAGGGCACTGATGGGAAATAAAGCTGCCACCAGACCCTGGAGAATGAGTCCTCAGTTGGGCAAAGTGCCCTGTGAGTCATTCAGACCACAGACTGAGCTCAGCAGGGAAGCCTTCCATCACAGTCAGCTGGAATTGGAATGGGGACAACTCACGGAAGGGAAAAAATCTAGTTTATCTTCATCTGCCTTTGTCTCCCAGGAGTGTTTTCTTCCTGGTCACAAGGCTCTTACCTAAAAATCTTTATTCTTTTTAAACTGCCCTTCTCCCTTCCCTCCTCTTTGTCCCTAGGCCCTGCTTCTGATAGCTGGCTCCTAACTCCCACACCCCTCCCTATCCAACAGTAGGAAGCAAGTGTCACCTAGTCTCTTCTGAGGGAGCTAGGAAACATTTCCTGTTTATCATATTTACAGTCAGCTCCCTGACCAGTTATACTGTAATCAATCATTCAATTAATTAACAAGAAGTTGTTACCTGTTTGATTCTATAGGTAAGGACTCCTGGGGCTCTCTTGTGACTTCTCAAGATGCCACTTTCCTGGAAGTCTCAGTTATTAAGTTCCTTCAAACTGAGAAAGATTCCCAAAGAACTGAAAAGTTCTGAGCACTTTACCACCACCATGCCAAATAAATAAAGGCAATCAATGAAGAAGACCAAAGGCACTGTCAACCTGCCATCAGCCTCTTGTCCCCTCTTTGCAAAATCATTATGAGAATAGTCTCTACACACCAAGAGGACACATTCTATAAAAACAGAGAAAGGGCAAGATATTGCAAAATAGCTCCAAAGCACATATCTTGGGTCAGGTAACTATTTGAAAAGTAGGGCATTTGAGATTCTATGATATCTCCTGGGAATAATTGTTTTAAAGCATTGCACTCAGTAGAACTAAATGTGCTTTTGAAGGTTCTTATCAAACAAGTTAACTCCCACCATATATTAAAAAGAGGGATGATTCTTTGATAGACACAATGGATAAATTTCCAATGAAGTGCAGAGCACTGCCATGAAATGAAATCTAAAACAAAAACAAACATTTGCTCACCTAGTCATATGACGGGGTTACAGACATCATTTGTACCATTCCTTTTATAGGGAAAGAAATGGACTCTCAGTAAATAAGGTCATAGTGAATAATAATGCCAGGGTCAGAACCCAGATCATTGGGTTTCCAATGTTATTTATGTTCCACTGAACCGATCTGCCAGGAGCCTGGAGAAGGTTATGCCTTGAATCCAAACAAAAGAATAATCCTCCCTGGATGGCAGGATTCTCCAATTCTTCCCATTCCCATAACACATCGTACAACTTGGATCAACACTACAGAGTCTCTGAAGGGAAATCTATGGTAATATCAAAGAACTTGCTCTAACCAATAGAAAGCCCCAATATTGCCTGGACTCTTCATGTGTGGTAAGTTCATTCAGGCTCTCTGCTAGTCTCTTAGATAGGAACACCAAATGGACAATGAGCTGGATGCAGAAGTGAATAGAAGAGTAGACTATTTCACTGGAGAGAGTGTGTGGTGCTTTCAGCATTTACAAACTGCCCATCTCATTAAGGTTTATTTCTACTGATGACATGCATGCCTGGGAGTCGTAGAGCACCGCAATCTGATGGGAGGAACAAATGAAAAGTACAAACAAAGCAACACAAAAATGCCTGCAATAGGTAACCAACAGCTAGGTCACGAGAAGTGGCATGAAATCCACTATTAGGTGTGTATATAGACCAGAAGGGCATGGTCAGACATGTAGCGAGGAGAAACCAGAGTGGTGGACATTAGCAAGATATTAAGAGAACTCATTAGGGGACAAGCACTCAATATGTCAGTGATCGATTACCTTAAAAACATAAATGACCTAGAACAGAACTCCGTATTTGAGAATTACTGAGAAAACAGGACAGCGGTCTGACAGAGATAAGCCTTGGACCAGCATCTTATGCCTCTATCCACAAGGTCAAAATAGGCATGCGACCAGAATACTGAATACTCCTCTACTGGAAGAGAGCACGTATTCATTTTAAAACCTCCAGTAAGGGATGAATTCTTAACCAAAGCATGGAGGCAATTTGGAAAGATAAAATTGATCACTTCGATTGCATGAAATGTAAAGCTTCTGTAGAAGCAAAATGGATGCAGAAAGGATGAGGAGGGAAGCATTGTGGGGTCCCACTCTGTTTACTTTCCCTTCTGCCTTCCAAAACAAAATCCCAAATATCCCCTTCCATAGACAGGAACTTTGACCAAGAGAAGAGGCGAAGAGGAAGATTGCCTTTGGCCAGCAGAGGGCGCCAAATTCAGCGAATTGTCGGCTGAAGCAGCCTTAACTTGCCAAGATCCAGCTAGGGGCTTGCTGATCATCTGAGCCCTCATCTTCCCCTGCAATAGGACAAGAAGGATCTAGAATTCCAGTCCTGGTTTCGTCTCCGGAGGGGAGATTTGGGAAAGTCCTTAGTTGGAAGGCGTTCAGCTCTTTCTCCCCACCTCCCGCCCTCCTTCATCTAACCAGAAAGCTTCCTTCCTCTAATCAGGAATGGGGTGAAGAGAACACAGGGCCCCAAGGGCAGGAGACTTTAGGTCATTGCTGTGTGTGACCTGGGGCTACTTACCTACTGTTTCTGAACCTGAGGTCCCTCACCTCTAAAACACATCCAACTGGCTGAGATTCTGAGAGTGAGGCAGCGTCGGGAACATAAAGGGAAACTGCAAGGAGGAGAGGAGAGGAAGACGGAGGGGGAGGGAGTTCTTTCTGGAAAGATGAAGGAAATCTCGGGGCGATCGGGACTGTGGACATCGGGGCACCCATGCCCCCGAATCCGTCTGTAAATTTTGTCACCTCTGTCTCAGGAGGCGAAGAAGAGAGGTTGGGGAAGGGGGCAGGAGAGAGAAAGGAGGACCTTCGATCCAGGAGGCTGGAAGCACATGAAAGCTGCCTGAAGTCTGCCTGCATCTGCGTCCCGCACACATCCACCCAGCCGCACGAGTTTACAGCAGCCCGGGGATATCAAAACCCCTGCTCCCACGTGTAGCTGCCGAGTCGAGCTCCATTCCTGCTGGGACTCAGAAGCCTTTTCGCAGACTCCCTCCCGGGACGACGGACCTCGACCTTGTAAGATTGGACACGGGACTAGGATTGTTATAACTGTGCGGATGGGGCATTGTTGCAGGTCTCACGGGTCAATGAGGGGCTCCAGTAGCAGGAGTCAGTTAGAGGTTGGCAGGGACTTATCTCTCACTCGACATCAAGTCTGAACCCGGGGTCCGAGTTCCTCCCTCCCTCGCTCCAGGGATCCAAGGAGGACTGTCAGGTGCATGAACTTGAATGGAGGGCTGGGCTGGGGAATCATGTCTTTATTTCCGTGTCATTGACTTTCTTTGTCCTACACTGAGTTTTATTGATGTATTGAAAAGTATCCCTAGTGGTTATCATGCAGCGGAAGGGGTCCAGGATACAAACACGGTTAAGCACCTCATACACAGAGGTTACTTCCCCTAACTCAGGGCTAAGAAAACTCCAAGGTCATTTCAGGGCAGAGGATAATCTCAGATTTGTCCAGGGACTGGAAAGTTCCCGACTTCAAGAGAAAACCTGTTTTTTATTTGTTTGTTTGTTTGTTTTTTCCCAGAACAGGAATCTTCCCTAACCAGACCAGCTAGTACCCAGTGACGTTTCAATATCTCGAGTTCTCATTAACTGGGGCGGGATAAAGTGTAGCTTAAATATTCTGTGAAATTAGGAAGACCTTCTATCTCCTGGATGTCAGCTCTGCCTCCTTGTAAGGAGGGGAGAAACGTGATGAAAGGGAGAGGTCCCTTTCCTGCAACCTGCTGTGTGACAACTGACTCAGGTCATCTCAGGCCTAAGTTTTCTCATCAGTCCTGAATGAATTTTGATACATTGTAATTGTACATTGGAATACATTGTGCTCAATACATTGTTAAATCCATTTTGATACATTGTAATTCCATTGTTTCTGTATACATGTATGAAGACATCATTCTTATAAATGATCTCTAAATTGCTTCCATCTCTCTCATTTGCTCTGTGGGCCTCATTTCCAAAGGCAGATGACAACTATTTCCAGAGACTTCATGGGGCTGGAACACCTAGGTCTTTACCAGAGGTGGGCACTTGGGCTGAGACACGCTGCTGATCTCCTGCCAGTAATCTCCCTGCCTAGAGCCTCACCACTCTCCTATCTAGCTCCTAGAAGATACAGAGTAAGGAATATGGCCACCTCCCTGACACAGCTCAAAGAAAAAGCCCCAGGGAAGCTTCAAATCTCTGACAGGGAAACAGAGTCACCCCCTCAATGAGACCAGTGGGAACTGCCCAAAGCTCCTTTTCTGCCCACAGGGACCGTGAATACACTGGGCCCCAATGACTCAGGAGCCTTTCCTACCCCTACTAGCATGAATCAGCACCAGACTCCAGCCTCCTTGGTCCCTGCCCCAATACCTGACTCTGCTAGACACAGAGAACTCTGTAAAAACTCACCAGACTCTGCTGGTTTGGAAGGGGGTGGCCCATTACCTCTGGGACCCCATTGTGATGCTCATGCCCACCCCCCATGCGTCCAGCAGACCTGTTTCCATCGTCCTCTGTGACCACCCTTCATTTATGATGATCTCCCCTCAATAAAGCTGGCTTAATTTAATATCTTGGGAATTCTGTTTCTTTGCACTGGGTCTTTGGGATTCTGAACGTTCTTGAGTCTGTGTTAAGGTGATGGGCAGGAAAGCAGTCCCTGGGCATGGGGGAAGTCAAACAAGACAGCAGGTTCACTATGAACAGAGGTCAGGGAGGAGAAAATGTCCACTTCACACCTGCATTCCACACTGGGGGCCCTCTTGCATCCTCAACCCTTCAAAGCCCCTTTCATCCTTTTCTGCCCAAAAACTCCCCACAGTTTTCAGGCTTCTCACTGTCTTCTGTACCTCCTGTCCAGTGACTATTACTCCATCCTGGATCTTCCAGGGAACTGCCTGGGGAGACATTATCAGAGGAAAGGCCAGTGAGACAAAGGGATAGGAGACTCCTCCAATATCCCATCTCCGACCCTTCCCACATGAATGCCACCTTTCTCTTTCCCCATCTTTGCCTCTCTCCTCTCCTGAGGCTTCCCCTACAGCACCTATTAATCTGGGCCTCTCTCCAATCCTTGATCTTCTCCACACATATCTGACTAACATCAAATACTGCAGCCAACAGACATAAGACCCTTTTCTTTAGAGAGGGAGGTGAGGAAAGGGCAGGAAGCAAAGCCATTATCAAAATTACTGAATCCTTTTCATATGACTACTTCCAGTTTTTAAATATTAAAAAAAAGTAAAGTCAACAAAAATGAGCCAGACAAAGTAAAACTGGTCTGTATGATCCAACCACCATCACCCTCAGGCAGCATCATTTCATGACATACACAGGTTGGTTTTCCCAGTCCTTGGTGCTTGAAGATAGTCTGTGCGTAAAAATTAAAACTATTAAAATATTTATAGCAGCTGTCATTGTGGTGGCCAAACACTGGAAATCAAGGGGATGCCCATCAATTGGGGAATAGCTGAACAAGCTGGGGTATATGAATGTAATGGAATATTATTGTGATATAAGAAATGATGAACAGGAAAACTTCAGAGAGGCCTGGAAGGACTTCTATGAACTGATGCTGAGTGAAAGGAGCAGAACCAGGACAACTATGTACACAGCAACAACCACAGTGTGTGAGGACTGTTTCTGGCAGACTTAGCCCTTCACAGCAATTCAAGAACCCAAAAGATTCTCAAAGGATTCAAGGCAAAATGCCATCTACATCCAGAGAAAGAACTGTGAAGTCAGAATGCGGAATGACGCAGACTATTTTCTCTTATGTTTTGGTTTGGCTTCGTTTGGTTGTTCTCATGGTTTCTCCCATTCATTTTAATTTTTCTATGTAACATGAGTAATATAAAAATGTTTTTAATAAGAATGTATATGTGGAACCCATAGAAGATTGCAAGCTGTCTTAGGGAGGTAGTGGGGAGGGAGGGGGAGAAAATTTAAGACTTATGGAAGTGATTGTTGAAAACTGCAAACAAATAAATTAATTTAAAAAAATGTGATCTCATGGGAAGGTTGGGAGAATGGCTTTTCTGCCTGAGGTGAGGGAGGATTCTCCTGACTCAATTTCCCCATTGACACATGGCATACTTTAAGCCTGGCTAAATGCCACCTGACAATCTACACCTGTCTGGAATTGGCAATTGAAGTTAGGGAAATGTTCCCTTGCTCCAGCTATGTCCCTACTCTTAACGGCAAATTCCTATAATCAAAAGTTTTGTAAGCATAATACCAAATCTATTAAATAATAGGTTGTTGGTAGGGGAACATCTGAGTTTAAGATGTAAGTCCAAGATTAAGCTCTTAGATTTAGGATTTTAGACCAACAACAATAATCTAGGGTTCTTTAATTCTTTATAATAGTGTGGAGACAGATTGAGGGCCTGTGGAGTTAGCACACTTAGTTAATATTATTCCTGCCTCAGTTGGTTAATGTTAAAAGAAGAATGCTTTGTGGTGTATCTTGTAAATGCTTTAAAAGGAACATCACATGACCAGAAGTTGGAATTGTTTTATGATTTGATTTGTACTGTATTTGTGTACTGTATTATGATGTGATATGTACTGTATTATTGATTGTATTTATGTATGTACTTGCTCGGCCTAGAGGCAGAAGGGCTACCTGAACCTTCTTACCTCTCGCAGGTCTTCGGAGATCAGCCAGATAAACGTGTTGAGAGAAGAGACTTTCCAGAGTCGAACAAGGGTTAGGCTTTATTCAGGGTCTTAGTTACATGTGCAGGGTGAATTCTTCCTCAGGAGAGAGGAATCCTCCTCCTCCCAAGGGGCAAGGATCGTACAGCAAGAAGATGGGAGCGGAAGAGGGTGGGGACCCTCTTCCCTCCAAGGGCCCCTCAGTGCAAAAGAATGCCTCCAGGCTTTCCTGTCCCTACTTAAGCTTTCCCCCCCCCCCCCCCCCCGCATAGTTTGCACGTGAATACCATGCGTGCTCTCAGCCCCTAGCTAGTCAACAACAGGTGTGCTCAGACGACGGGCCAATCTCAAGGGTGGGATGCTCTCCCCAGCAAATTTCCCACTGAGAAGATGTGGAAATGCATGAGATAGCCCTTGTTTCATGCCTCAGTTCCCAGCTGTTCCCTGGGGGGCCTCATGAGAACTCTGAGGTTTTGAAGTCCTCACCTTTACCTGCCAGAGACTGTCCATGTGAAAACTGAGCTTACACCCCCAACATGTACTTGAGCCCGTTATTAATTCCTTAGTGAAATCTCATCTTCGTGATGAGAAAACGAATAGTGAATTAAGGTAAAATGTGAAAACTGAGTTCTAATGTGAATTTCTTAAACATGATAATTGGTCAAAGTTCCAATTTTTATTTTGTAAGAGTGATAAGAATATAAGGTTTCAGAATGGTAACCTAAAATTGTACCAAGGTCAGTTTTGTAGGAGAGTGGACATCTGGATTTCTACAAAAAGATAAAGGAAAGAAGATGCAGAGATGCTGTGCTGAAGACTCCTTGAAGGAGCAGCCAGACCAGAAAACTGCATCAACTGATGTTCCTTCCCAGACTGCTGGAGGAGATGGAACCTCTTATAGGACAAGTCATTGATTCACCTTTATCTTCTGAACTCAGTATGTCTGTTTATGTAAGGGCACTGCCCTGTGGTAACTTTTAAATGAGTCAAACAACTTTACTCCCCTCCCATATTCATATAGAGTGGAGATAGAGGAAAGGCAGGATTCATAGGGGAAAGAAAGTGAGATGTTGATTGGATTTAGGAGTGGAAAGAATAATTTGAATAAAGAAAAAAAGACAGGAGTTTGTAGGAAACAAACTAAAGAGTTCTGTGTATAGAGGGGAATAACTTCCAGCTCTGAAGGGTAACAGTTAATCAGAGTTGTGACCTAGCAGAGTCAGGTAAAGAAGTTTGGAAACTTGCCAGAGAGAGCAGGGCTCAAGTGTCCGCAAAGGTTGTTCACCCCTAAGGTTACTGAATCAACACTTCAGGTGACCCTGAGCAATAAGAAAATGGTTAAGTGCTTTCAGAAAAACCTAAGATGATAAGAAGTGATCCAGCTTAAACCAGCTGAGGTCATTGGCAGGACACTCTAAAAATACAGCTGTGCTTGCTTCATGACATACAGTGGGAGTGTGAGAAGATTGTGACTTGAAAGACAACAGACAAATCTGTCCTCTGTTGGAAGTATCTGTCCTGCAGGAACATTATAAAAATTTCCCCGCTTCGATATCTCTCTCCCTCCTCCCCCTTTTTGAAGAGGAGTGGAGGCCACTTTGGCCCAAGTGTTCAATTCCTCTGAACTCTACTTTCATAAATTTTCCTTGATACTTCTCAATGTCAAGCATGTTTCTAACATTCCATTATGCCTCTCCTTCCCCTTACCTTGGTTTCCCTTTTGACCTGTTCCCTCTGCTTACATACAGCTGCCTTGCAATAGCCACCTCTCTCCAGAGGGAAGTTAGCCTCTCCTTTTCCATACCTGCTCACCCCATGTGGAGGCTGGGTCAGGAGGCAGTCAGGCTGTTTCACCTGTCCAGCTGGTTGTGCATTGACTCCCCAAGGGCCAGTTCAGTACAACATATCTCTGCCAAGGACTTGGGGGTCTACTGAATTAGTAGCCCAGGCCCATCCTAGCAAGGGCCTGAGATTCTCCAAGACTGGAGATCCCAAAAAGCCATTTGTGATTCAGGGGGCAGACCAAACTATGTCTGGTAGAAAGTTCAGAATTTTCCTCAGCGCCCCCTATTTCCAGAAGCAGTTGAGCAAAACTCACGTTCACGTATCTTTCAGGGTTCTTTCTTCTCTGAGGTTACCTGGGACCCCTCAGCTCCCTCCCTCACTGCTGTTTGCTATTAATCACTCCTCTGAAGACTTTGTGGGGAGACTTGATCCAGCCCAATGTAATTACACAATCTAGGCTACTGTGGGTGAACCATGTCCAACCACAAGAGGAGGCTCAAATTCAATCTAAGTAGTCTTGCCCTCTCCTCAGGTCCTAAGAACTAATACAACCCATGGTACCTCTGAGTTGTCCTGTGGAGGTCAACCCTATGGGATTGGTACCGATGCCTGCATCAGTGACTGGTTCCTCATCAATACCACTTTTTCTGCCGGGATCTGCTTGGCACTCTGACCCAGCAAAACGGGGAACACAATTATCTACAGGGATCACTATAGAAGGTACCTTTGGGTAAAATACAGGAAGGGTATGCCTCTACTTCCAATGATATGGCCAACAATCCCTGCATGAACACTTCTATGGGCATTTTTTTCTCCCAGTCCTGGTTATTGTACAAGGTCACCTCCAGAGGCCTGAGTGGGACCTCCTTAATTGGCCCAGGGTCTGATGTTAGCTTCAAGTCCCCAGGTTCCCTCACATTTTCCCTTACTTTACTATCATCCCTCGGAATGTCCCTTTATCAAACCCTTCCTCCTTGGTGTATGGGGTTGTGCACTTTCATTCATGCTGCACCCAACCTCTGGTACCCCCTGACAGCTGATACTCCAAGGCCTTTTCACTAATGCACCCCACACTCAGCTCATGCCCAACTTGACACATGATCCCAGTCCTAACCCTCATCATAGGTGGCCGTATCCTGGCTGCTACAAGGATGGAAATAGGAGGGCTTATTTCTGCAAACTAGGTTTTTCAGAAATCTGTCTCAATAAATGACTGACATGAATGACCAGATAGCAAGAAGGGTGGGACCCCTGAAGGGTGAAATCAACTCTGACTGGAGCAGTCTTCCAAAACTGGTGGGCAGTACATGCCCTTCTTGCCACTGAAGGAAGAATATGTGCTTTTCTTAATGAAGAATGTTGCTTTTGTGTCAACAAGTCCCAACAAATCCAGGGTAGCATCGATTCCTTCCACATACATCCCACTCAGCTGAGGGAGCAGGCTGTTGGAAACCAGTGGCATGGTGTTTTCAGCTCTCTTTCCCCAGGATCAGGAAGTCTCATTTGGTCTCTCCTTTTGGCTTCTGGAATACATCCTATCGTCCTAGTAATCTATCTCGAGGTTCACCTAGGACCAACTTTGGCCTATAGGTGTGAAGTGGACGCTATTCCTCCCTGTGGCCCCTGGGTTGAGAAATATCTGTTGGGTTGCTAGGCAGGGTTGTGACCCCTTGCCTGGCAGCCACTTTCTGTTGTGGCCCCTTGCCTAGCAGCCACTTTCTGTTGTTCCCCCTTGCCCAGCAGCAACTTGGACCCCTGTCAAAACTGTTCTGTGAAATATGTTTGCTGTTAAAACTTCAAGGCTGTACCGGAAAGTGCGGGAATGTTTAAAAGGCACACACACACCTTATTTCGGGGCTGCCTCCTCTGGGTTTTTCCATGAGACAGCCTCTGGCCTGGCTAATACAGACACTCTCAAAATTTCCAATTGACTCTCGCCTGTGTTTTTTTTCCCTCGGTCTGTCCATTTCACTTGGAGGTTCCACGGAGATAGCCTTTGGCTCTGTGTGCACAGGCAAACCGCCTGCCTGGACGGCCAGACTGAACTTTAACTTCAAGGGGTGGCCACCAGGATTGATGTTCCCCAGCCCCAATCTCAAAGCACAGCCATGCGAACCAGGCTCCCGGTATCCCAATTCCTCTGATTTGGCCTTTTTGAGCGCCATGTCTGTCCTGGTGAGTACTCCTGTGAAGTAAGTGGCGAGGCTGGACGCGGCGGGAAATGCCCTTACTGACCTCTGCGGGCGCCGCGTGAGAGTCCTGACTGTCTGACTGTGTCTGTCCGTACATTCTGTCTGTCTCTTGTTTTGTGTTTCTGTTTAATAGGACTTTGTGTCTTACTCTCCTTTCCCGGTCTCATGGGCCAAGGACAATCAGGTCCCGAGACCCAGTTGCAATTCATGTTAAAATGTTTTAAACAATTCCAACAAGCTGCAGCTGGTTATGGGTATGAAATCTCCAAGGAAAAACTAACTTTATTCTGTCAACAGGAATGGCCCACCTTTGGGGTGGATTGGCCCCCAGAGGGGACTTCTGATAAATCCATTGCAGGGCGGGTGTGGAGAATAGTGAATGGGGATCTGGGCCATTTGGATCAGATCCCATATATCAGCATCTGCATAGATTTGATTCCCTCATTCCCCGTCCTAACCCTAAGGTCTCTCTAAAGGTCCCTCCTCCCCCCTCCCCCCCCCCCCCCCCCCCCCGTTAAGATTCAGGCGCTGCAGCGGAACCATCAGCCAGAATCCAAAACAAATAAGGTGGCAACCAGAGCCCAGTGCCGCCTCTATCCAATGCTTCCTCCAGACCCTGAAGACCTCCTGGACCCCGGGGACCCTACCTTCCCCGATTTCCCTTCTCCAGCTGCACCTCCTGCACACCCCCCCCTCCAAATTCTCCGCCTTCTTCGGGTCCCTCCCTGGCGCCGCCCCACTTGGCCAGTCCTCCCCACACACGGGGAGGATCAACATATGGCCCCCCGATATGTCTGTTCACCCGGACTCTAGTACTTCAGTCTTTCCCCTTCGACAGGTCCCACCACCCCCGGGACGGGTTGCCCCTTTATGGTGTAGGTCCCTTTCTCTACTAATGACCTGTATAATTGGAAGCAGCAAAATCCCTCCTTTTCTGAAAAGCCACAAACCTCCTACTCCCTGGAACCCGTTCTGACTGGGACCCCAACGATGACCGAGGTAAGGAGGCTCTCGACAGGTACCGCCAGTTGCTTTGGGGAGGGCTTAGGGCTGCGGCTAGGAGACCCACAAATATGTCCAAGGTTAGTGAAATTAGGCAAGACAAGGATGAGGCTCCCTCCGCATATCTTGAGGGATTGATGGAGGCATACAGATTAACCCCCTGGGTCCGCTGTCTCACTCCTCTGTCTCAGTTCAAGGGGCCACTGGTCAAGTTAGGAACGTCCCTGTAACCACAGCAAGGGACGTTCACCTAGGCAAGGGTCTTGTTTCTCATTCCTTCCTGGTCATGCCTGATGGCCCGTATCCTTTATTGGGCGGAGACTTACTTCATAAACTACAGGCTGTCATTTCATTCTCTGGCCCTTCCCCTTCTCTGGAATTTGAGCCTCTACCCCAACTGGTGGTGTCTTGTTCCCTCTCGGAAGAATCGAGGCTAATGACTGTTTCTGATACCCAGCCAGACGCCCCTTCACCTGTATTGTCAGAATTCCAGCAGGAAGTTCCTGGCATATGGGCTGAAACCCATCCTTTTGGTCTGGCAAGGCACCAGCCTCCAGTAGCAGTTCAGCTTCTTTCAACTGCCGTGCCCGGTCAGGTTAAACAGTACCCCTTAGCGCGGCCAGCTCTTCTTGGAATCCGACCCCACATTGCCAGTCTTCTGGGTGTGGGCATCCTCCGCCCCTGCCAAAGCCCCTGGAACACCCCGCTCTTGCCTGTTCGTAAGCCTGGTTCCGGGATTTCTGTCCAGTTCAAGACCTCTGTGAAGTGAACAGCCAGGTAGAGACCCTTCATCCTACGATTCCTAACCCCTACACCCTTCTCTCCTCTCTGGACCTTTCTTTAGTCTGGTACACAGTCCTGGATTTGAAAGATGCTTTCTTTTCTATTCCCATGGCCCCTGTGAGCCGGTCCATCTTTGCATTCACCTGGACTGACCCTGACTCGGGCACTTCCCAGAAACTTACCTGGACCCGTTTGCCTCAAGTTTCAAGAACTCCCCCACTATTTTCGGGTCAGCTCTGGCCCTTGATTTGAGTTCTTTCCGTTCTGATAACCTGGATGTTGCTCTCCTTCAGTATGCCTTACTCCTCGCTGGCACTACTCATGACCTGTGTAGATCTACGTTCCTTCAGCTCCTTTGCCTCCTCAAGGTGGGTGGATACCGCGTTTCCGGAAAGAAGGCTCAACTCTGCTCTACAAGGGTCACATACCTCGGGTTCACCCTGACTGAAGGGTACGGGCTGCTGTTGAAAGACCCAACCCGAATAACCTTTACAGCCCCAGCAGCACTGAATCCAGCCACGCTTCTGCCTAATCCCGCCCCTCCTCCCCCGCACGCTGAGGAGCCGGGAGCTACCCCTTTGCATGACTGTTTGGATGTTCTGGATACCATCCATACTTCCTGCCCCGGCTTCCTGGAGGTTCCTTTGACCAGCCCAGACCTTGAACTTTTCACAGATGGTAGCAGCCTTGTCATCAACAGGGTGCGCCATGAAGGGGCCACAGTGGTCACTTCCTCATCCACCCTCTGGACCACTACCCTCCCTCCTGGTACCTCAGCTCAGAGGGCGGAGCTCATTGCTCTAACTGAGGCTCTCCGCCTCTCTGAAGGGAAGAAGATCAACATTTACACTGATAGCAGATATGCTTTCGCTACAGTTCATGTGCACGGTTATGTGTATCAACAAAGGGGTTTGTTGAGTTCATCTGGGAAAGAGGTGAGGAACCAGCAACAAATACGAGATCTGTTGGATGCAGTCTGGCTACCTAAAGAAGTTGCTGTCATTCACGTACCAGCCAACACGCGGGGGACCAACGCTCTCTAGGAAATGCGCCTTCAGATCGGGCCGCCAAGGGAGGCAGCCTGCAGAGAAACCCTCCCAGCACCCGTTGTGGATGAACTAAAGCAGGATGAAATTCTTCTCCCACCAAGACCGACCTATCAGTCAGAGGACCCTGAGGGAATAGAAGACAAATGCGGATGGAGGCGAACGTCTGAGGGTAAACTGATACTTCGGAGAGCATTGCTCTTGCAGTTCCTCTCCAACATACATGCCCTCACACACCTCGGAGGCATTCGTCTCTATGAACTTATGGAAGATATTTTTATAGTCCTGGAATGAAACAAGCTGCGGAGGCTGTAGCCAGGCGTTGCAAAACCTGTGCAAAAGTTAACCCATATGGATTTCAGAAAATCTTATCTACCAGACCCCGGGGACTGTTTTCTGGTGAGCATTGGGAGGTAGATTTCAATGACATGGAGCAAAGGGTTAATGGTTATCGATATCTGCTAGTTTTTCTTGACACCTTTTCAGGCTGGGTAGAAGACTTCCCGGCTAAAACAGAAACCACTGCAACAGTGGCCAAGAAACTTCTTCTAGACCGGTCTCCATTGGATCTGATAACGGCCCAGCTTTTGTGTCATAGGTTGTACAAGCTCTTTCAAAAGCTGTCGGGGTTAGGTGGAAACTGCACTGTGCCTATAGGCCCCAGAGTTCGGGCGAGATAGAAAGGATGAATAGGACCCTGAAGGAGCATATTGGTAAGCTTAAGGTTGAAACTGGCTCGATCTGGGTGAGTCTCCTTCCTTTTGCCCTGCTTTGGACTAGGTGTATCCCCAATCCCGAGGCTCTCTCTCTGTCCCCCTTCGAAATCATGTTCGGAGTAGCACCCCCCCCCCCCAAGTTGTTCCTCGAGTTGTTGATTCTAAGTGTTGGCTTCCCGACTTTTCTAATGTTGCCCTCCTTAAGTCCTTACAGGCTCTGCGAGAGGTCCAGAGTGCTCTCAAATCTTTATATCAAGCAACAACTACCTGAGGCCTCAGAGACCCTGCCACATTGACTGTATCGCCAGGCAATCGGGTCCTCACGAGAAAACTACCCTGGGGATCCTCGCTTGAACCTCAGTGGACTGGGCCTTTTCAAGTGATGCTGTCAAATCCATCAGCGGTTAAGGTCGCAGGACGCAAGGAGTGGATACACGGTTCACACGTCAAGCCAGTGGCACCATCATCTGCCCAGTGGACAGCACATCTGGCTGGAGACCTCAAGCTCCATCTTAAGAGAACATGATCGTCCTGTTACTCTCCCTCCCTTTGTTTCTCCTTTTTCCTACAGGCTGCTCCAGGAACTTTCAACCCATCTCTTACTTGTGGACTCTAAGCAAGACTAGCGATGGGACGGTTATTGCTCAGAATTCCTCCTTTGCGGCTGTCAGTTTTCACTTCGATCTGTGAGCCCTCATTGGCCTCTTCACCAGTCTGTTAAAATATGGGTGTGGGACTCATTCGCTAGAGAAAGGACTACAGGTGACACCTTACTATGCCTGCCCTGCTAAAACCCGGGCCTCCAATTGTGGGGGAGCTGGGGATTTTCATTGCGCTATTTGGGGATGCGAAACTGTAGCTTCCTGGGTCAATAAGGATCCCTATATTGTGTTCACCAGGCTTGGGTCCCAGTTGCGGTGTCGTCCCCCTTGTGAAACCCTTAACCTATGCAACCCAGTTGTCATTCGGGTCCTCCAACCTTTTTCGGAGGACTGGCAGACGGGTTTAACCCGGGGATTTCGATTATACGTATCGGGGCAAGACCCTGAGTTTCTCTTTACGATCCAGCGGACCCGCGCACCCCAGACGGAGGTCCCTATAGGACCTAATATAGTGCTTAATCCTCGGCCTCTGGTTGCTCCTACCCCCACTCCATAGCTGATCCCTCCCCTGCACCTCCCCAGCTCTGTCTCATCGGAACCCCATTCAGGTACCCTTCACATCCTGGATGCTATCTTCTCCTTCCTTAATGAGACCAACCCTAATATTACCACAGAATGCTGGCTGTGTCTGAACCCCGCTCCTCCTTATTGTGTAGGGTTGGGACTCAACGTCACCTGGGGAGACGGACCAGACAATATCCAGAACCTATCGCATAGCCAGAACTTGCCCCATAGGTGTGACCCCAGTTCTAGAGGTATCACCCTCCGGGACTTCCAAGGACAGACAGTCTGTATCAAGTCTTCTGGTTTTTTGCTTGTTAGATCCCCTTATGCTGACACCTGTCTCTCGGTCTTCAATATTCACTCCTTTCGGAAGGTTTCGACCCAACTGTTTATTGCCCCAGCCGGTACTTGGTTTGCTTGCACCTTTGGTCTGACTACCTGTGTACAGGAGCATTCCTTTACTGTGAAACCCCTGGAAATCTGCCTTTTAGTTCATGTCCTGCCCCAGGTTTATTTGTATTCTGAGCCTGAAGCCCAGGAACACTTCAGCCTATGAGGACGTGTTCCCAGGGCTGCTCCTATCCTGATTCCCATTCTAGCAAGACTGGGTATAGCTGGTTCGGCAGCCATGAGCACAGCCGCCCTAGTCACGAGCAACAGCCATTTCGACGCTCTTAGTGCCCACATAGACCAAGACATTAGAGATTTAGAGTCCCAAATCTCGTACCTGGAGTCTGCTTTAGATTCCCTGGGCAAAGTAGTCCTGCAAAACTGGAGGGGTCTAGACCTTCTGTTCCTAAAACAGGGTGGCCTCTGCATGGCTTTGGGAGAGACCTGTTGTTTTTATGCGAACCACTCTGGGGTGGTCCGAGAGTCCCTCGCTATGGTCCGCAGGAGTCTGGAAGAAAGGGAGTCAATTCGACAACACTCCATGACATGGTTCTAGTCTCTGTTCAACTGGTCACCCTGGTTAACTACTCTGGTGTCCGCCGTAGTGGGACCCCTGGCCCTTCTGTGTCTTGGTCTATTGATAGCCCCTTGCATTGTGAACTGTGTCTAAGTATATTAGGGATCACCTCCAATCTATTAAACTGCTTTGCACATGGCTTTTACCCCTTTGGCCTCTGATGTGTCCCCCGTTTGAATTAGTTACATGAAAAGGGGGGAGTGAAGTGGACGTTATTCCTTCCTGGGGCCTCTGGGTTGAGAAATATCTGTTGGGTTGCTAGGCAGGGTTGTGCCCCCTTGCCTGGCAGCCACTTTCTGTTGTGCCCCCTTGCCTAGCAGCAACTTGGGCCCCTGTCAAAACTGTTCTGTGAGATATGTTTGCTGTTAAAAACCACAAGGCTGTACTGGGAAGTGCCGGAATGTTTAAAAGGCACACAGACACCTTATTTCAGGGCTGCCTCCTCTGGGTTTTTCCATGAGACAGCCACTGGCCTGGGTAATACAGACGCTCTCAAAATTCCTAATTGACTCTTGCCTGTGTTTTTTTTTCTTGGTCCGTCCATTTCAGGTGCTCCATCATCTTAGTGAAGAAATTAATGTTGTCTTTAGTGGTTCTGCCTTGTTCTGTAGGGAATGCCTTATACATTCCTTTGACCAAAAGGAAAGGATATAAAAATTATGAAAGAATGACTAATGATCTTACCAACAACTTTGATCTGTGTGAGGTTCCTTACTATCCAGAGGAGGCCAAAGTGGCCTCGGAATCCGAATCATCTAATCAGGAGGCCAACTGAACATCCTTCAAGGCAGACATATCTGAAATCTTTGCAGTGTTTTTCTTTTCTTTTCTTTTTGCTGAAACCAGAATATCCTCCAAATGGACATTACTGATAATGCAGTTGTAGGACTCTCCTTA
The DNA here is from genome assembly GCF_028372415.1 of Notamacropus eugenii. Classification (NCBI taxonomy): domain Eukaryota; kingdom Metazoa; phylum Chordata; class Mammalia; order Diprotodontia; family Macropodidae; genus Notamacropus; species Notamacropus eugenii. The sequence continues at coordinate 390,540 of NC_092876.1, read as the reverse complement.
TCCTAAGGAACCCCCCACCCAAGCTGAAAGGAACTTAATCTAATGTAGGGGGAGCCCAATGGTCTAGTCAACCTTGGGCAAAGACAGATGTGTTTTCTAGATAGCCCACATGGGGGAGGTGGTCTGATAGAAGAGATGTTTCCTCATCCCAGAGATGATATGATGATGAAATGATATTAGCCCCTGTTGGAAGGGGTTAAAACCTATGTACCCCAACTCCAAAGGGAGCTCAACATGTGACTGCAGCTGCTCATGCCCGCTTTGCCCACTTGAGAGAACTAAATGCACAGAGAAATGACTTTGTCTTTCTTACACTAAACTCTGATGCTGCCAATTTCCTAATTCCATTTCAATGTGGCTCCTGCAGTATTTGACACCAGGACTAGATCATTAAATCTGAGGCTAACTTCATCCAAAAGAGATAAGGAAAGTCTAGAATTCCTGCCTTTTTTCATCCTTCCCTTTCCCTCCCCCCTTTTCTTTTGTTTACTCTTTCACGAAGCAAAGAACTTTCTCTTTGTTTCTTGCATTCTCTGGATCAAAGCCCATAGAATTTGGTCACTCAGCCCCTCCAAGGCAGGGGCCTTAGAACTCTAACGCTCCTGTTTCTGCACACCTGTAATGGTTAAGAGGAGGGATTTGGAAAGCTGGATTCTGGGGTCACAGAGTTTGGCGATCAGGGTCACAAAAGCAACTCCACTTCTAGGAGAGATGTTCCACATTTCAGTGAACTAATCTTTCAACAGAGACAGAAAAGAAGTATTTTCGCCCTGCTCCTTCTAAGCCACTGAGGGGCAGGAAGTCTTGAGAAAAGAGAGAAGACAAACACCCCATGAACAGCTTTCCAGAACAGGATGACCAAGGCAAGAAGACGATTCTGGGATCAGAGCCTGCTCCAAGCACAGGGTCCCCAAATCATGTGTGGCCATGGTACAAGATGGCTTACACCCCAGACATCATCCACCTACTTCTTAGTACAAAATCCTCACCTGCTTGGGAGGTGAACAGAGGCTCAGGAGAGGCCTGGAACCTTCTATTGTAAAAACTATGTCCCAGCCACTCAGTGTGATATGAGAAACATATGTGTGGGCATGACCCCAGGATCTGACCTGACAGATTTTTAGGAAATGTTTTCTCTTAATTATTATACATCAGCTAGGAGACAGTTGGGTCTAAGTCTCTGGCTGGTTCCCCTACTTTGTGATTGCCTTCCTTAGTTCCATTAATAATTGGAATGGGAGACCCCCAGACACAGGGATTGTAGAACAAGTGATCAAACCTTGGATGCCCTCAAGATGAGGAAAAACATTGTCCAGTGCTAAGCTGACATGGTGCTTTAAAGGATGGAAGAGAAATAGTTAAAACATTCTTCTTTTTTGGAAAGAAATACTGGAGCAGAACAAAAGAGGGAAAGGCAGATGTTCTCAGCAGCTTGGATCATTCCAAAGGGGAAAGGAGAGTTGTGGGGGGGAAGTCATAGGTGGAGAGAGATCAGGCCGCTCCAACCATGTACAGGGGCCAGACTCCAGGAAGTTGGAGAAGGGGCAGGAGGCTTTTTCTATTTAAAAATGAGATATTCCCTCCTTCATTAATTCCAAAGGGAAACACTTCCCTTCCTCAGAGGGAAGACGAGCCCTCACCCTGGGGCAGTGTAGAAAGGGGACAAGGTGGTCACTCAGTGCCCTGGCTATTGTCACCAACAGAGATGGAGCCCAGGGGCCTGGACTGAGCCCTGAGCAGAGAACACAGAAGCCTTTAGGGAGGCCCCTGTTAAGAAAGAAAAGCGGGGACATATACACAAGTGAGGTGGTGGGGAGTTCAGGCACAGGGGGAATGCCAACCAAACAGAGAGCATTGGACGTCTTCAAAGGTTAGTGTTGAGGGTCAGGCCACCCAGCAGCCTGTCTGGGCATGGCTCCAGGCCCAGGAGGAGTGTGCAGCCTGGGCTCTGTCTGAAGCCCTGTAGCAAGTTCTAATATATGTTGTCCACAGGTGCCCCCGTGCAGTACACACCAAAGACAAACATCTGCCCCCTCACCATGTATAATACACTGACCTCGCCCCACCCCCCAGGCTCCTTCCCCTCTGGGCTCAGCCCACACCCACACTTCCAGACTCAGCAGAACAAATAAAAAGCTTCTCAGGCATCTCCAAACTTTCATTTCTTTTCCTATTCATGTGGCCAGAACATCTCCACGTGGTCATCCTATCCCCCACAATCCCCCACCCAATGGGAAGCTGAGCTGAGATTGTGGAGAAAAGCTGAAGACTGCAGAGCAGTGATTCATCAGGCTGTTTTATCAGTCACACAGAGACTCCAGAAGTCAGGGCAGCCTCAGATGTGAAGGAGGCTCATTCCCCAAAGCAGATAGAAAGATAGGAGGGAGGAGAGAGGGAGGCTTTAGAGAACAGGGTAAGGGCCCTGATGAGGCTGCCCTGGGCTCGGCCCAATAGAGTCTAGAGAGGATGCCGAGGCCAGTGCAGGGGAGAGAGGCCAGGGGTCAACAGGAACAGCAGGGGGACTGCAGACTGGTTTTCTGTCTCAGGTCCATGCCAGGAAATTCTCTCAAACTGAAGAAGGAAAGACAGATTCAGAGGGGATCCTCCAAATCCTCTCTGCCCTCCAGCCTCTCATCATTCTGAAGGGCCACCTTCACCACCCAGCTAATCCTCAGCCTAATCTCCTACACACCCTCCTCTTTGCTTGGCCCTCTCTACCCCAGTTCCCCCCTCCCACCCCCTAAACCCTAAATGTGCTCCTTCCAGGCCACACTAAGGTCTCAGAAGTTCAGTGGTTTATCTTGGAGACACTAAATTACAACTAGGACTGCACTCCCTTTCCCACTCCAGTCTCTAGATCCAAGAGGAAGACAGAAAAGGCCCCCAAAAGGGTACTTCCCCCGCTCCAGGCCTGCCTCCAGGGGTTCCCAGGACTGGTGTACAGCCCCCAGCTGGGGAGACACCCAGGCCCTTGGGAAGAGATCTGAGCTGAGTCTGAAGCAGATTCCCACCTCAGCCAGCCTGTTACACCCCTGCCAGGCATCCTCCAGAGAAATGGCTTCTTGTTAGGGATTTGTGTATCTAGAGTCTTAGGGCCCATGTGACAGCCCTTTAGACAGGAAGGACAGGACTTGGGGAGAGAAAAACAAGCTGCTAGGTCAGGGGAAGCCTGGATCTCCATGGTGCCTGCTTTCTAATGCCCCTTCCCAGCCCAGCCTAACTGAATTCCTATTCCTGTTCCACGTCACAACTCCAACAATGACTGCAGGGAGGAGGAGGATCGAAGCAGCAATGTCCCCTACAATGAGCCTGAAATGGAAAAGGGAAGTGAGAGGCCATGACCCCTGTCAGGCCTGAGTCACTAATCCCTACCCTACCTTTCCCCATAACTCTCCCTCCCTCTGGTCCTGTGGGGGTAGGGAGATGACTTTTTCCCACCCCCTCCTCTCTGTCCTTACCCCACTGTAGGGTGAGGGGTTCAGACAGCCCCTTGTGCTGAACTTGGCATGTGTACTTGTGTTCCTGGCCAAAGGTCACAGACACAGCTGCCCACTTCTGGAAGGTACCATCTCCTGCAGGCCTAGTCTCAATGAACTCTGTGTCCTGGGGCTGTTCCTCCCCATCCCTCAGCCAAGTCAAGGAGATCTCCTTAGGGTAAAAGTCCTGGACCCTGCACTGAAGGGTCACCTCCCAATGGGGGGCAGTGTGGCGGGTCACTCTGGCAGAAGGTGGATCTGGAGGCAAAAGTCAGAGGCATTACCAGGCTCCCTTTGCCCCTTCCCCTCCACGGGTACATGGCAGGTCAAGGCAGGAGGAACACCCCACAATCTGAGTCATGGGGTACATGGGGTTCCTGGGGAAGGGGAGCCTGGGACTGAGGCTGAGAAGAATGGGTTGAGGGCCTTGAGGGCTGAGCACACTTGGGTGGGTCTGGAGGCAGAGGTCAGAGGTAATTCCAGACTCCCCTTCCCCCCTCCCCTCCAGGGCCACAAGGACAGGTGGGGGGAGGAGGAACATCCCACAATATGCCCCGGGGTACAAGAGTTCCCTGGGAGTCGGGGGCCTGGGGCTGAGGGGAGGCCTTGAGTGCCCGGCACACTGGGGAGAGGCCAGAGGTACCTCTCCTCATCAGCGTGTCCTTCCCCATCTCCAGGTACTTCTTCAGCCACAGCACGCAGGTCTCCTCCAGGTAGACTTTCCATCTCTCTGCTTCGCTTCTCTCTTCCCACTTGCGCTTGGTGTTCACAGCCTGGGGCACCTCTGTCCTCCATGTGAGGGTCTCCAGGTCCAGAGAGATGTAGTCCCGCCCGTCGTAGGCGATTTGGCGAAACCCGCGCAGGAAGGTGAGCTCGGGGGACACCTCGCAGCCGTACATGCTCTGAATGGTGTGGACGCCTGCCCCGGCCCGGCCCCGGGTCAGTGTGGCTGGACTCTGGCTTATCTCGGGCCCTCCGCGCCACCCTCCCCAAGGCTCCTCCCCTCCCCTCTGTCCCCAGGGGGAGCCGCTCGGACCCGGCGTACCCTCCCCACCTCTGCCCCCGTTACTCACCGCCCGCGCTCTGGTTGAAGTAGCCGCGCAGGGTCTCCAGGCCCACACGGAAAGTCTGTGCGTTCTCCTTGTGGATCTGTGTCACCCGCTCCCAATATCCCGGCTCCTCCTGCTCCATCCGCTCCATCCACGCCGCCCGCGGCTCCTCCCTCTGACCCGGGCTGTCGGAGTCGAAGCTCACGAACTGCAGATCGTCCACATAGCCCACCGAGAGGTACCGCGGCTCCCCGAGCCCGGGCCGCGTGACGCCGGTAAGGAAATATCTCATGGAGTGAGGGCCTGGGAAGTGGGGACGGGGTCGGGTCAGAGCGGGGGGCGCCTGGACCCTACCCCGATTCTTGACTACGTCACACCCCGGGAATGATCGCGGAGTCCCGACCCCGCTGTCCTGAGATGCTCCCCCCCAACCCCGCCGACATTCCCTCCCCTTAGCCGCCCCCATCCCCATGCTGACAGACCGCGCCCGGCCCTTATTTAGAGATCACGAAAACGCCTTCGCCGACAGCAGCCCAGGCAGGTCCTAGAGCCCCTGCTCTGGTCGCTGTCTCCCTCTCCCCGCCCCCACCTCTGGTCCGGGTCCAAGGTCTCTCACACTCCTCACCCTCGGGCCCCCACCTTGTGTCCTCACCTGCCCCCTTCCCCCCCGCCCCCGAAGATCCTCTTTAACAAAGCTGCTCCTGGTTCTGTCCACGACCTTGGGCGGGGGGGTGGGGGGAGAGGTAGGGTTGACCCCGGACAGCTCTGCTCCTTCTAAACGCCCCCCAGGACTGTCGCTCCCATTCTCCCTCCTCGAACCTCTGCCTCAGCTCTCCATGACGTCACTAGGGGCGGCGGAGTCCAGGTCCCTGATCACCCGCACAGACTTATTTCTGGCTTCTTCCTTTCTGCTCTGCCCAGACCTCACTGACCTGAAGGAGCCAGGTCAGGGGAGACCCTCCCTCGGCTGGCATCAGAGGGGCTTCTTGTAGGAAACCCCATTCCAACCCCACGGCCACCCCTAGGTGCCGAGTCCAGTCTCTCCTTACCCGCCCAGGTCTCCTGCAGGGCCAGGACCCCCAACAGAAGGAGAGCGCACAGAGAGCGCTTCATGGTCTGCAGGAACGGGAGCCCAATATCAAGGAGACCTGTGTGCGCTGAGTTTATGAAGGGACGAATCCCTTCCCACGGGCTCTGCCAGCCAATAGCAGGTGGGAGACAAGAAACTTCACTGGTGACTGGGCAGAAGGAGCCTGCACGAGGTACGAGACTAAACTTGAAACTGCCTGGGGGGAAATCCCCGGCTTGGTAGACCTTGGCTCTGTCTGTTATTCCCAGAAAAGCCTCTGTTTCTCTGGAGCAGCCGAGGCTCCCTCCCTCCCATCATCACTCCTGGAGCGCCTGGCTCTTGTGCTCCCAGCTCGATGCAGAGAAAAAGAAGGGTTAGAGCTAGGGTCCACCCTAACCCTCCAGTGCTCCTCAGTGCGATCCTTTCCCCTCCTTAGAAGTTGGGGAGAAAATGCCCCTCCCCCAAATTCAAGGGGTTTGAGCACTGAAGAAATCTGCAGGCTGACTTGAGACCAGGGGCTACCCCCTCAGATTTAATGACCTCCATCCCAGCTGTGACTCAGGCAAGTCTTGTAACCTCCCCAGGCCTTGTAGATAAACAAGCCAGGACCCAAGAATGCAGAGGAAATCAGAGTCCAGGAAATGGAGATGGGAATCCGAGTAGAAGAGGGGCAGGGATGTGGCCCAATGAGTAGAGCCAAGGGCCTGCAGTCAGGACAAAGTGACTTCCAATCCAGGCCTCAGACAGTTACTAGTTGTGTGACCCTGGAAAGTCACTTAACCCTGTTGGCCTCAGTTTCCCCATCTGAAAAATGATCTGGAGAAGGAAAGGGCAAGCCACTCCAATTTCTTTGATAAGAAAACCCCAAAAGGGGTCACAATAAGCCAGAAAACACTTAATAGCAAAAAGGAAAGATCTTAATTATTAAAATGGAGAGTAGTGTCATTTCACTTTGAGCTGCCTGAAATATGAAGGTGTGAATGCCTAGCTATTTTTTTCTTTTCAGAAACAATGAACTTGGGCACATTTGGTAGAATTTTCCCTCTTTCATGTCTCATACCCCCAACTGGGGAACCATGAAACTAAAGATTTCACGGAGAAAATCACGTTTCCCTGGAGAGAATCTGAGAGATAATCTCGTGTATTTTCCTGATTAGGAAACTGACGACCAAAAGTACACACTTATGTAGCCTTGAAAGTCAGCTCTGGTTTCTTCTATTTACCAAATGTAGTAGTCATAATATTGAATCTAGTTCTGATTCTCATCCTAGTTTCGAGAAAGTCCAGACATCCCCTTTCATACCGTTTATCAGCAACTCTATGGCCTCCATTTTCAGTTTGGGGCGCAAAGAATTGCTTCCTCTTATTTCAGCACTATTATTGTCATGCACAAAATTTATCCCTTCACGAGAGATGGCAAGATTATTTTCCCATGGCTTTCTCTTGTTGTGGCTTGGAGACTTGCTTTCAGGTCGTTTATAGTTGCCAGGACTTTAGAAACATTCACATCCTTTCAGCACTCATCTGTTGGCAATGGCTCTTTCACACTGGTGTCAGGTCTCTCTGGATATAAAGGACTTATTTTGGTCAGATTTGATTTATTATTTCACATATGTGCTGCTCAATAACTTTTCATATTTGATCATTTATTTTAGTGAAATAGATTTTATGTGGTTAGGATTATCTATTTTTTTCATATAGAATTGTCTTGGATTAAGAATGTTCCTTGACACAGTTGTAGAAGTTAAATGAATGGATTTTCTTCTGATCTTTTCAAATAAATATTTTTTTCACTCAGCAAAACCTCCACTTACCCTGATCAGCCTTCTTAAATTGAGAGATAAAGGAAAACAAAACCTGTTATAAACTTGTATACTCAAGGGCAGCATTCCAGCTTTGTTCAATTGCTTATTCCCCCCCAAAACCAAAAATGTATGTATATATGTATAAAATTCTGCATTCTGAATCTTTCATCTCCGTCAGCAAGTAGGGAGCATCTCTCATCCCTTTCCCTCTGGAGTCCCTCCTTTGATCTGTTCCAATGACATTGTTGTCAGATTCTTTCCCCACCAGACCCTCCTCTGTTGCACAGAGTTCTGTTTCATCTGGTTTATGGGAGATGCTTGTCTCTCACCTTCCCCCTCCTCAGAAGCCTTTGTCTTCTGGAATGTTCTCAGCTGTCTGCTCCTTGGTAAGTCTTTCTTTCTGGATGCTTGCAGTATTTTTTTCCTTGACCTTAAGCTCTGAATTTGGGCTAGGAGGATCCTGGGAGTTTTTATTTGGGGTTCTTTCCAGAGATGGGTTTTTTTGGGTTCTTTTTATTTCCATTTTGACCTCTAGTTCTAAAGACATCCAGTAGTATTTTTTTAATGTTTCCTTGAATTAAGATTTAGGGTCAGGGTTTGAATGACTCTTCAATTCTCTGTCCTTGATATGATTTTCAGGACAATAAGTTTTCTTTATAGTTTCTTCTGTTTTTCAGTCTTTTGGTTTCATTTGGATCTTATTTGTTGTGTCATGGAGTCATTGGGTAAAGTTTGGTCCATTCTAGTTTTCCATATATTTGTTGCTTGGACAAGATTCTGCCACTTTGGGGGCAAGCCTGTGAAGATTAAGATGAATTCTGTATAATTTCTTATTGATCCTATTTACAATTTATTGATTTTGTTCTGAAACTACTTTCATCCTGTAATTGCCTAAGTTACAGTTCTTTGTCTCTAAATTTGGTTCAGTGTTCAGCTGGTCTGTACTAGGTTAAGCTGAAAAATGCAGCTCTCCTGCTCAAGGAATTTTGCTAGCCTTGGGAAATGGATAGGAATGCAAGGGGGTTTGGGCCTGACATCTTCAAGCCACCAAGTTGTCCTTCCAAGATGTCTGGTTTGCTGTCCCAATGTTTGGGCCGCTATCCTGCACTTGGACTCAGGCTATGAGCACCTTTTAGTCTCACAGGAGGGGAAGGAGGGTTGTTGCTCACCTCCATTATAAACTTTCAACCAATCAGGTTGTTCCCCGACTTCAGCACTGTAATTAGGTTTAACCCCATGATATCACCTACCCTCTTCTGTTCTTTCTTCTGTGCTCCCCAAAACCCACAGAAGGGTAAGCATCTTTTTGCTCCGGGCCTCTGGCATAAGTGGAGCCAAGCCATTGACCTATTTATTGATAGGTAGCATCACCTACTAATAAGTGTTATCTTGGTCAGAGATCTGCCTCAGCTTACCCTTCTGTTAAAATCCAGTTGTGACAAGCCCTTTATTCCACTGCTGATTCTTTCTTCCACAGTTGTGATTTAAATTCCATTTTTTTCCTCAGTGAAAAATACCATCTCTTACTTTTTCTTACATTTTTAACTCTTATTTGCTGTCTTCCAGAAATAGCTGAATTCTGCCCACTCTGTGTTTTTCTTTGAGGCTTTGTGTGTTGATGTTTTGAAGTCATTTTCTTCTTCTGAGTTTGTGTCTTGAGCATCCCTGTCCCCAAGGTAAACTTTGTGGTGGGATCCTTTCTTGTCTGCTTATTCTTTCAGTCTCCTTCCTGATCCTGGACCTGATGTCAGGGCCAGGCTCTCTCCACATCCTGAAGGGCATGTCCAGAATAACCTTGTTGCTGCCTTCTTGAGATTTTGAGTTATGTGTTATTCCAGGATCTCAGGGAAAACTTACTCCAGGGACCTGTAAATGTTCAGTGCACCCGGGATGATCTGATTCCCTATCCTCTCCCCTACCCTCCATCATAGATATGCAAATTCCTGAACTGTGTTTGAGTCTGAGCAATACATCTGTGGGCTGGGCCCATGTGGAGATTCCTGATGGATTCAGCCACTATAAGCCAACTGGAATGCTATGCTGCTAGAAAGTGACAGAACTTTAGAATCCCCTGTTGTGTAAGACTATTTGCCTGATTATTCTTCTGGAGGCTTCAGACTGGGCTGGAAGAGACCTGAGACACCACACTGCTCCTGGGATTGGAACCACAAGTTACTGCTTGTCTTGAATGTATTCCCTGCTGAAGATCCAGCCTAGGACCCAGTACCAGCCCCTCACCCTGGATGTGCCCTGCTAGAGGGAGATTCCCTCAGTCTGCCCTAAAAGTCCAACTCCAAGTTGGGCAATAAGCCTTTTCCTGAGTTAATATGCTCAGCCAAGCCTCTCTTGGTCAGACCCCTTCCCTAGGGTCCACAGAATCCTCTCTGTCTGAAACAGTGCCTCTCTGTGTGGTTTCTTGGATTTCCCACCCACAGTTTAGAATGGTCCATGCTCTACATCTGCTTTTAGAAGGTGTGGATGTGCCAAGGTGGATGTTCTCTTTCCTTCTCCTTCACTGTCCTTCTTAAGTTTTTTAATCAGTGACTTTTATGGCCAGGTACAGTCTCCATTTTGAGTGCCAAGTCTTAACCTGACTTTTCTGAAGTGGCTTTCCAGTTCTCTCTGCAGTGCCTGTATAAAGACAAATTCTTCACCTGCCCATTTGTGTACTTGAGTGTATCTGATGCTGGACCACTGCCTTCAGTTGCTTTGGCTTTTCTTATCTAGTTTGTGCTGCTTCTTCACGTATGAACTGATACAGAGAGGGATGAGTACGACCATAAGAACATATATAGTGTATCTTCATTCTAGAAGAGTGTCAAAATGACATTACTATGTTCTGGTCGAGTCACACTGTGTCTGAGTGTGACTGATCAGACCAGTACAAGCTTGGAAGGCTGTAATACAGGTCAGGCACAAAGAGTCCATGTGAGCATTTGAGTGGATTCTCTAAATTTGCACATCTCGCTTTTCTTTTGAGCTACTTCAACTCTGCTTTGCTTATAGAGCACAGCACCTTCTCTGATGTGGGCATGCCATGCTGTGCGGTCTTGTGCCAGTGTAACCCTAAATAATATATATATATATATATATATATATAATTGAATAAAATATTTTTATATTTTAAATATTTATAAAATGTAATTAATTAATTCAGTTTTAATTTTCAACATTCACTTCCACAAGATTTTGAGTTCCAAATTTTCTCCCCATCTCTCCCTTCCACCCTCCCCAAGACAGCATGCATTCTGATGACCACTTCCCCCAATCTTCCTTCCCTTCTATCACACCTTTCTCTTCTTTCATCCCCATCTTCTCTATTTTCCTGTAGGGGCAGCTAAGTGAGGCAGTGAATAGAGCACCAGTGCAGGAGTCAGGAGGACCTGAGTTCAAATCTCACCTCAAACTCTTGACACTCACTAGCTGTGTGACCTTGGACAAGTCACTTAACCTCAATTGCCTCATCCTGGGTCATCTCCAGTCATTCTGATGAATATCTGGTCACTGGATTCAGATGGGTCTGGAGGGGAAGAGAGGCTGGTAACCTACACAGCCCTCCCTCACTCAAAGCAAAGTCAAGTGTAAGTCATGTCATCATTTCTCCCATGGCATGGTCTTCTTCAGCAACGAAGGATGAACACACACATTTTCCTGTAGGACAAGATAGATTTCTATGTGTTGGTGAGTGTCCCTTGGTCTGTACACTGGTTTCATGAGATCTGTTCTGTTGCTAATCCCATTTAAGATGCTTCAATTCAACAGACATTGAACGTGCATAATTGGTCACCCAATGAAAAAGGATTTATCATCAGCTGACTACAGGCAGACACAATGCTAACTTCTAACTTGGGATAGGAAGGAAGATGAAAAACAGTCCCTGTCCTTAAGGAATCACATTCTGATAGAGGAGACAGCACATATACCTCAGTTGATGCAAACTAGTGATAGAAAAGATGGAGTGGAGGAGGAGGAGGATTTACACTATTAAGCTGGTATAAATTTGTGAGAAGACAAGCGCCATGAATCCTTCTGCTTCTGTTCAGCAGCATATGAGTAAAAGTTAAGAAGCTGAATGCCAGGAATCATCCAAGGTTGGTTTGTGGCAACATGTGATGGATGGTAAATGAGCAAAGGATTTAAGTGCAGAGGATAGGGCACAGGTAACTGGGTCAAGATTGGGAAAGGAGGAGAAGGTAGCCATAGGAGAGGTTCTGTCCTGAGGTAATCCAGCTGGAAGGTGAGGTTAGAGGTTATAATGAGGATGAAAAGAAGGCTTAGCAAAAAAAATTATGCATATGGTGAGATGGAAAGGTAAAGAAGGTCATCATTCTTCATCATGAAAATGAAACGCTCATGGGTGATGGCAAGAACAAAGTTATGACCATCTTTGTGTGGTAGCTGAGAAAGTGTAGAAGGGTAGGTCATGGGATATGTGTAACTTGAGGAATTGAAAATTTAGGATCTTTGAAGGAGTATCAATATATTGATGAAGAAGAGAAAGAGTGTAAGCCAGGAAATGAACTTGTGACTAAGAAGGGTGAATGTTTAAGGGCTCAGTATATAAAAGCTATGAGAATCTGGGGTGGGTGATAATGGTATGCTAGGTGGGACAGGAAAATCTACAGGATCCCCTGTCCAATGAGTTGAGGGAGATGACTGACAGATCTGTGACCAGAGATTGCTTTCATTTTCCTCTTTCATGTTAGGAGTGCTGAGTAGAATAAATGGTCCTCTTTGAAACAGGACTAGGAGAACCAATATTATATACATTGGATACAGTGACAAAATGGTGATGATATTTCCCATAACATCAGAGGTAAAGCAAGGGTGACCAAGTCTGATCCCAAAGACAAGATAGGAGAAGTCGCCTCCCCCTTCTTTGCAGAGGTAGCACATGATCAATGTGGAATCCTACTTGTAACGTCAAACTTTTTCAATGTGTTTGTTTACTAAACTTTCTCTTCTTTTTTTATTCCTTGTTATGTGGATTTGCTCTCTGGAAAAGGAAGTTGAAAGGGCAAGGTATGTGGGGAAAAGAGAAATGGGAAAATATATAAAAACCAAAGTGATGAATAAGATTATGTTTTAAACCTTTATAGCCAAAAAGAAGAGCTTGAATTTTAGCCTAAAAACACTGAGGGCTCCAAGTATGGTGCTGTCCATCATGCCTTACTGATGAAGAAAGGTGACAAGTAAGAAATATCTCTTGAATTTTTCAATCAAGAATTCTAGGTGAATTTGAAGGGAGTACTTTCCATTTAGTGGTGGGGAGATGAAAGTCAGAGTGCATTAGGTTAGGGCTATGGAGGGCCTGCATGGTGAAGGAATGGAAGTAGTGAATACTGACCAACTTCTTCATATGATTAATAGTGAATGAAGAGGCTTTCTTTTGGGGGAAGGGAGACCTGTACATGTTTACTTGTGTTAAAGGAGTCTGGAGAGATGGACACATTGAAGATGAGTGTTGTTAGGATGTGAAGAAGGAAAGGAAGGCCATCAATGGAGCAAGGTCTTTGGGGAGTTGCTAGAGAATAAGTCCAAGGGCCAAAGGGGGTAGGTTGACTTTCTCAGAGAAGCAAGTCCCCTAATCTTTTTATACTAGAACAAAGGTGGGGAGAAAGAAGAATGTTGAATTTTTTTTCAACTCTGTCCTTCTTTCATCTGATACTGATGGCCTCAAGACATAAGACTAGCTCAAGATATTGGTACAGAACAACAGTTTCTTCACAAGAAGCCAAGTTTAATTCCTGGTTAGCTGGAAGAAGTTAAAATAAGATAACCAGTATTGTTGACAACACAAATCTACAATCCCTAGAGATGCTGATTTATCTCCTGATCGTGGAATTTATTTTAATTGCTTCCATTACAGTGATAATGTGCATTACTATTTGATCAAAAGGCACATTTCCTGCTACTTACATTATAGCTCAGGAAGATTCCAACTGGGAGTAACTGGGAGCAGGGATGGTTCTGTTGGTGCTGTTTTAACATCAGAGTGGGGGACCCCAGGGTTTCATTGGATACTAACTTCCTTATCACTTAAATGAACTGAGTGTGGGCCTGCACTTCATAGTCACTGTGTCCTTCATTCCTGATTTCTCCTCACCTGTTGAGGGACAGAGAGAGAGAGAGAGAGAGAGAGAGAGAGAGAGAGAGAGAGAGAGAGAGAGAGAGAGAGAGAGAGAGAGAGAGAGACAGAGACAGAGAGAGATAGAGAGACACAGAGAGACAGACATAGAGAGAGACGAAGAGAGAGAGACACAGAGCGAGACAGAGAGAAAGGGAGAGGGAGAAGGAAGGAGGGAGAGAGAGAGGGAGAGAGAGAGCTATAAAGAAAGTGAGCTAGAGTTAGGTGGGGGTTTAAGTTAACCATTAAAGCCTCCCATGGTGACTAGGATATGCACAGCAGTCAATCAAATGCTTATGGATGCTCAGCAATCAGTTTATTGGTACTGAGCACAGATGGAAATCATGCGAAGTTCCAAATGACTTAACTGGGGGAGGAGAGAAGGTGTCCATCTCTGTGTTCGGGTTGGAATGGCAATCAGCATCCATTTGGGGGCATCAAGAAAACTTCTAAAGACTTTCAAAATTTGGCAACCCTCAGTTTCAAATTCAGGTCTTTTAATCTCATGTAAATGACTATGAAGGAGAAAGGGCAGAGCCACGAAACGAAATACAAGGGGTGAGGACAAGGTCTTCTCCACCTGGTCACGTTGTTGGCCACATTCCTGCTTTCAATACGTATATCTGTCCGTGCTTAGTCACACACACCTTTAATCTCGGTTATGGAAGAGACTAAAGCTGGTGCATTGTTTGAGCTTGGGAGAGTGGAGTGAAGGCACTGAACATGGCATCAGGTTGTCTACGGAGGACCAACCTCCCCCAGTTTGGAAAGAGAGCAAGGCAAGGGCTGTGACAGTTAGCATTGCCTTTGGGCCTAGAAATGGCCATGGCATTTCGAGCCTGGGTAAGAGAGGGAGACTGATTCAAATAGACAGATATGGACAGATATACAGAGAGATAAATGATATATGAAGACATAGACATAGGTAGGTCAATATCTATGTACATATATCATCTGCATTTATGTCTCTATCTTATCTATCATACACACACAGAGACACAGACACACACACATCTTTCCTTTCACTCATATATACATCCATCTGGATAACAAGATGTGATTCATAAAGTCAAGCTTGCCTTTTGTCTTGGCATGATCTGTGCTAAATGAATCTCTGTTCTGCTGGCAGCTCAGCCTTACAGGATCAGAGGACCAGAGATTCAGAGTTGGTCCAACCTTCCCATTTTACAGGGGAAGAAACTAAGGGCCACAGAAGTGGAAGTGATTATAGCTAGTGAGCAGCCCAGCTGGGATTCGAGCCTAGGTTTTCTCTGTATGACTCAATCACCCCTCATTCCGAAAATGGTATAAATAATACAAATAACACTAACTATTAGGAAAAGGGCACTAGGGTAAGAAATATGTCCCTCAGGAACTAAGTGGCCCTCAGGGAAGTTCTAGTGAATATCATTCATATGAACTCACTTGACTCCAGGAAAACTTGTGGGCACTTTTCAACATCAGTAATTTCTTTTCACTCCCACCTAGTTCACAGCTGGGAACCTTTAGATCAAACTCAGGCCCAGGTAGTTTGACATTCACCATTCTAAGTGACACAGGCAAAGGAAAGCAAAGGGATGAGGAAAACATGTCATTGGAACAGAAAAAAAACAAATTGTAAAGTCACTATGACACTCGAGCCTAAATGGGTCATCCTCCTTCTTAGTGGGTGGTTTCAGAAGTGAGATCTTACAAATTCAGTGCCCCTGGAGGAAACACATTTTTTATAAGATTTAATTTTTAAAATTTTTTAAAAAAGTATTTTGTTTTCAGTTTTCAGCAATGACTTCCTTAACTTTTAAATTTTCTCCTGTTCCCTTCCCCTTCCTTCCCTGAGAAGCCATGCAATCTTATATGAGTTCTACGTATACATTCCTATTAAACACATTTTCACATTAGTCATGTTCCATAGAAGAATTAAAACAAATGGGAGAAACGATGAGAAAAACAAAAATGAAACATAGTACAAGAGAAAATAGTCTGCATCATTCTGCATTCCTATTCCATAGTTCTTTCTCTGGATGGGGGTGACATTTTGCCTCAAGAGTCTTCTGGGAATATTAGGTCCTTGCATTGTTGTGAAGGGCTAAGTCTTTCAGAAACAGTCTTTGCACACCGTGGCTGTTACTGTGTACAATATTCTCCTGGTTCTGTTCACGTCACTCAGAATCAGTTCATAGAAGTCTTTCCAGGATTTTGTGAAGTCCACCTATTGGTCATTTTGTATAGCACATTATTCCATTACATTCCTATACCACAACTTATTCAACCATTTCCCAATTGATGGGCATTCCCTCAATTCCCAGTTCTTGGCTACCACAAAAAGAGTTGCTATAAACATTTTGGTACTTGTGGAGGAAATACATTTTTAAAGTTCTTCTGAAACAGAATTGAAGAGCAAAATTTCAGCCAAATAGGGCTTCTCACTCTGTGCTGTCAGGTTGCGCATCCAAACCACAGTTTCCATGTCTTCATTTCACTTTGCAGGAGTTCATGTTTTCTGAGAACATCCTGCTTATCTGTTCTTATAACACAATAGGATTTCATCACAATTATATACAACTTGTTCCGCCATTCCCCAATTGAGGGACACCCCCTCAATTTCTAATTCCTTGCCACCACTAAAAAAAACCTTATAGTTATTTTTCTACAGATAGATTCTTTTCTGTTTTGTTTGTTTTCATCTCTTTGGGATATAGACCTAGTAATGGTTGGTTGGTTGTTGTCCTTCATCTTCAAAGAGGATCAAAATGACATCACCATGATAAAGTGAAATTTTAGTGTGTCTGACTGCGGTTGATCAGACCAATATGAGATCAGAATGCTCTACCACAAGTTAGGCACAGGTAGTTCATTTAAATATTTGGGGTGGATATCCCAAGTTTGTGCATCCTGCGTTTACTTCGTGCTGTCTCAATTCTGCTTTGCTCAGAGAGCACAGTGCCTACAGTATGTGGGCACACCATGCTGAGCAGTCCTGTGCCAGTGTCTCCCATGTTGCACAGTCAAATCCAAAGTTCTTGAGAGAGACCTGGAGGGTGTCCTTGTATCATTTCTTCTGACCACCATATGATTCCCTGTCCCAAGCAAGTTCTCCAGAAAATAGTCTTTTTGGCAAGTGTACATTTTGCATTCGAACAACATGGCCAGCCCATCAGAGTTGAGCTCTCTGAAGCATAGTTTAAATACTTGGCAGTTCAACTCGAGCCAGGACTTCAGTGTCTGGTACCTTATCATGCCACGTGATCCTCAGAATCTTCCTAAGACAGTTCAAATGGAAGTGATTCAGTTTCCTGCCATGGCGCTGGTAGGCTGTCCATGTTTTACAAGCATATAACAATGAGGTCAGCACAATGGCTCTGTAGACCTTCAGTTTGATAGTCAGTCTGATATGTCTTCTCTCCCAAACTTTTCTTCGGAGCCTCTCAAACACTGAGGTAATTCTGGCAATGTGTGCTTCCACCTGATTATCAACGTGTACATCCCTGGAAAGTACACTACCAAGATAAGTGACCTTGTCCACAGCATTCAAAACTTCTCCATTTGTTCTGATGGTTCCACATATGGATGGTGTTGTGATGGCTGATGGAACGCTTGTGTTTCCTTGGTGTGAATTATTAGACTAAAATTAGCACAGGCAGCAGAGAATTGATCCATACTTTGTTGCATTGAGTGCAGAATCATCTGCAAACAGAAATTCATGCACCAACACTCCCTCCACTTTGATCTTGGTTTGTTACCTTTTCAAATTGAAGAACATGCCATCTGTAAGGTAGTTGACCTTGATGACATGTTCATCCTCATTGAAAGCATTTGACAACATGGATGAAAACATCAAGCTAAAAAGCAGGGGAGAAAACATACAGCCCTGTTTCACTTCATTGGTGACTGGGAAGGCACGAGAGCATTGTCCATTATCCAGAACACAGACAAACATGCCATCATGAAATTGATGTGCAATATTCATGAACTTCTCTGAGCAACCAAATTTTTCCATAATTTTCCATTAGCCCTCATGACCAATAGTGTCAAAGGCCTTGGTCAGATTAACAAATGTTGTGTCCAGATCTCTGTTCTGCTCCTGCCATTTCTCCTGGTGTTGTTAGGCAGGAAACACAATAACATCTGTTCCTCAACCCTTTCTGAAGCCACACTGGCTCTCCTGTATATACCCAACTTCCAGGTGAAGGATCATACTATTAAGGAGGACCCTAGCAAGAATTTTGCCAGCAATAACTGAGAGAGATCCCCTTGTGACTGTCACAGGACTATCTATTCCCTTTACCCTTATAGAGATGGACAATGGAGGCATTCTTGAGCTCCTGGGGGATAACCTCCTCTTGCCACATAACCTGGAAAATTTCAGTCAGCTTTTTTATGAGCATCTATTCCTAGTAATGGTATTACTGGATCAAGCTATGCAGCTTCTTGACTTAGCTGTATGCTTAAGTGAGGCTCTGCTTTTGAGTGGAGTGAACACTGTTCCAAGATTCAGGTTTCAGCTGTTTTCAGAGATGATTTTGGGGATCTGTAAGTTTTTGGTTCTTCTAAGGTGGTATGATTAAGGGAGAGGTGTGTTTACTACTTTCCTGCCTTTGCTCTTGTCTTTGAGTGACCATAAGCACTCTTCTGCTCTGGAACTGTGGCCAGCTCCCTTTGTCCCAGCTTCCTTGTACCCATAAGCTCTTGTGTGCCACTGCTTCTCCTTCCCCTGGAACTGAGACCCAGGACTGCAATCCAGATTCAAATATGAACAATACAACAGAGTCCTGTGTCCGGTGGTAACAAACAACCCCTGTAATCTCCTTCTGACCAGGTGTCTGATCCCCTTATCATCTGTAGGCTGAGAGGTCTGGGAAACACCACTATCATTATTGATTTAGTTATCCCAGAGGCCCGCTGTTGGGCTGTTGGGGCATGGCTTGGCCTGGAGTGTGCTCAACCTTCCAAGTTGTCTTAGTCTGGAAGATTGTTTCACCTCATCCTTTTGTGCCTTCTGCCACTCCAGAATTTATTTTGAAGCCTTATTTCAGATTGTTCCTAGGGATTTGACTGAGAGCTCAGCTCACTCCCATCTTTTCTCCACTCTCCTGTTTTTCATATTTCTTATGAAAATTGGAAAGAGATGAGTTTTAATCTAAGAAAAATTTGTATGCTCCAAACTAATAACATAGACATTCCTGTACCCATGACATCTAAAAAGAGAAGTCCTTCTCAGAATTATGCAGCAAACAAAGCTTGTGGGGAGCTCCTCAATTCCCTTTTGCACTGGGTCTCCCTTCCACGTAGGGAATTGTTTTCTTCTTTCTTCAGCTACTACCACACCTGGGACATCAGACTGACCTCATGTTCTCCAAGTATCCTGCCTGCTCTTTCCACTCTGTAGTTTGACTTTCCTGAGCAGAACTGCATGTTCAGGAATTGACCTGAGTATCCCTGAGGCTGATCTGAGGAGACTACACAGCCAACTGGGCCAGCCAGATCAAGATAAGATGAGAGTGGAGGAAATGAAGATGTCATTTTGGATAGAGATCTTTGGGGAATTTATGTAAAGGAGCCACTGGTGATGAAGCTGTCATGCATCTTCTCAGGTCGTTGGAGAAGCTTCTGATTAGGGACACCTCTCTGAAATCTGATTCCAATTTCTCCCAGTCTCACCCCTCTGCCTCCCTGCATTCACCTTTGTCTACAGGATTTCAGCCTCATTAGATTTTTTTCCTAGTTGTTCAAAGACTCACTCACTCTATAGGGAGGAAAGGAAGATTATCATTATTCTCATTAGATATTTTAATCCTTTCAGAAGCTCCTAATAGATGAAGTGGTGCCATAAGATCTGCTTTTGAAGTTCCTCAAGAATCACTTCCTATTTCCTGGATTAACAGAAGGGAGGCCATGACATCCCCAGAAGAGAGGAACAGGAACAGAAACTCTCCAAGTCAGCGGGGAGCAATTGTGCATGTTCTGGGTGTGGTTTTAGGAGTCATTTGGAAAGTCACATGATGCCTCTGCAATCGGGAGAAAGCACAGGTTTGGGGGGTAAAGGAGCTGCTCTAGTGAAGGGATTGAGAAGCATCCTGAGATTTTCTGCCAGGGTGTTGGCAAGCCCATGTCAGAGCAGAGTGTGGCCTGGAGTTATTAGATACAAAGGGCTTCATGTCCAGACTGCATTTCCCTGGGCTTTAAAGTCCATGAATTGGAGAAACAGTTAGTCATATTTCTCCTTTTCTAGCATTACACAGGACAGCTGGAGAGGCACAGATATAGTTGGAAAACCTGAGGTTTTGTCCTTTCCTACATATATTTAAAAGGAAAACACTGGTGTGATAATGGTGGCTGGAGCTCCACAGTTTGAGTTACCTGAGATCTGTGATCATTATGTGCATTTCTTCTTTCAAAAATATAACATTTGCTCCTCTTACCTTTTAGGAAAGAATTCTTCATCTTCTGCAGTTTCAACCTGTCAGTACATTGTTGTAAGGCACTCCTGCTGAGGACGTGCCCTCTACCAGTGCAACTGGCCCGTGTCCTGCAATGTGGAGTATTGCCTCAGACACCAGAAGCTTAAATGACTCGTCCATCGTCATGGAGCCACTATGTGCCAGTGGTAGGACTTGAACCCACTTTCACCATTACCCCACTAGGGCTAGACTTCGATTGACCTATTTGTGTCCATTTTAATTGAAGGTTCTTGAGAACAGGGACTGTTTAATACATTTCTATTTGTATCCCCAGTGTGCATACCTAGTAAATACTCAAATATTTGCTTATTCAGCATATTGTCTGACTTGGGTATCTATTTATAGGGATGTTTATATGAAAATATGTTCCTAATGATAGTTTTTCTTTTCATTATGATTGCGTTGATTTTGTTCGTGCAAGAGAGTTTAAATTTTTTTTAAGGTTTTGTGATCTTCTTTATTCCTTGCATTAAAAAATAGCTCTCCTCAAAACCACAGTTGGCAACTATGGTTCCTCTCGCATTCCTGCCGATGTTTGTTGTGGTGGTTGTGGTTATGGTATGATATTAGACTATATATTCCATGAGATGGAGCTAGGTGGTACAGTGGAGAGAGCTCTTAATGCTTATTGTCTGTGTGACCCTGGGCAAGCCATTTAACCCTGTTTGCCTCAGTTTCCTCATCTGTAAAATGAGTTGGATAAAGACATGCCAAAGCAGTCAAGTATCATTGCCAAGAGAACCCCAAATGTTCTCTTTGTGTGACCCCACACAAAGAGTTTGATGGGACTGAAATGAATGAACAACAACATATTTTACAAACTCCAAAATAAGGAACTATCATCCCCAGGATGAAGTATTAAGTTCTTTGCCATTTAAAGCTCTTGAGAACTTGGGACCTTTCAACCTTTCCAGTCTTCTGAGACTTTACTTGACACTTTGCCTAAAGGGTTTTGCAAACTTTAAAACACAATATAAAAGCTAGCCACTCTTATTATTACTTTAGATCATGATGATGATGAGGACCTGTAGTTCTAACCCTTTCCTATCCCTAACACCATAATCTGAAAAGAGGAAATGATAATATATTTCCCTTATTCTTTTTAGGTCAACATCTACAGTCCCTTGAAAGAGACATCACCTTCAGAATAGAAGTTGGAAAAACTGTCCCTTGGATAAGCCCCATCGTGACTTGGAGCTCAGCTTCTCTGGGCAGGACTAAAACAACAGCAAAGTTTAGAGGGAAGTGGTGACTAGGATGCTGACTCCAGTGTTTTGTTAGCATGTTTTTCCTTAGGAATGAAATAAAGGAAATGATATGGCTTGTGATCCACATTGTCCTGTTCTTCTCCCAAGACCCTTTGATGGCTTGGATATATTTTATTCCCAGTTGAATCTAATCAAGGGCAAATTTATCTAATTCTGGTTTGTACCTAGTTAATTTTTTCATTGTCCAAAATGACAAAGTTTGATTCTATGCTTGTGTCCCTTCACAAGACAGACAAGTCTGTGACTGTTTCAATGCAGGAATTACAATGAAGAGACTCAGTGAATCATGTCATATTGCAGGGAATACATGACTTTGGGAAGAAAGTAAGATTTTTAATGGGACAAAAAATGGTTTTTTGGGAACGACAATGTGAAATGTAACAGAATGACCAGGCATTCATGGATTGATCGCCCCACCCAGATTTGGGGCCCTGAACATGTTTATGACTATCTGGATAACATCTACATGTATACATGTATACATACACACATACATACATACACACATATATACACACACATACATACATATACACACATATACATGTGTGTGTGTGCACACGGGTGCGTGCGTGCGTGTGTCTGTGTCTATAGTTAGGCTAATTCACATGGCATCAGTTCATACAGTCATTCCATGTAGTTCTTATACCCGACAGATTTTTGACCTGAAGATAAACAGGTAAATTTGTAGGACAAGTATCAATTTCTCAGCAATGTGGGAACTCCTAGGACAGGTCGTGAAACCATATACTAGCTATGTACTCTTCTCATCTTGGCCACATGACTTGGCTACCCCTCTTGTTCTTGTGTTTTTTCCCTATGTAAATGCCTACTTTTTGTCTAGGTGGAAAAAGAGACTCTGCATTCACATATTTCCTTGTGTAAGACTGAGAACATTAAGTGTGAGTCCTATGTTCAACGATGTGAACCCAATCCTTAAGCATTTTTTCCCACCCCCTAGAGCAGGTGTCATATATAATGCTCTTGCCTGGTCTCCCTCAATACAACTACTATCCCCACAATGCATCAGAACAGTTGGTAGTCTCTCAATCCAAGAAGTGAAACCAAACTCCCCAGAATGGTAAGTCTGATTCAGGAATTAAGGGGGATTAAGAAGGTTCAGTTGACATTCTTGGACTGGGGCATCCTAGTAAGAGCTAGATTTTGAGTTTGGAGGAGCCCTTATCAACTTCATGTAACTCAGAAAATTAGGAAAGTAGGGGATTGTTATAGACACCACCAAAGGTCTCTCTAGATAATTTCAGATTCTCTCAACTTCTTTGGGAAAAGAGGTATGAAACTTCATACCTAAAGGGTGTACTTTTTCTAAAGGAATGGTTACTTTGTTGTCTTACCTAGACAGAGGATCCAAAATATGCAAGTTGAGGGAATAAGAAAGGGAGAAGTATTTAGTTTCTGCTAAAGTTCACCCAGACAAAGTCCAAACAGCATGGTACTATATCAGGCATAGGGGCTTACAAGGAACATGGGAGGCATTTCTACCACATGGAAGTCATTTCAATGTTTCTTCCCATCATTAACATTATAGACAGTGTTACAGGGCCAAGTTCCCTAAGGGTGGTCCAGGGGAGAGACAGGTTTCAGAGTCAGAGTTATCCATTTAAATATGGAAAGAACAAACGACTTAGCCAGGTGATCTTGGACACCTTTTTCTAGGAAGAACCTTAGAGGAGAAAGACATGGACCTGGGATTTGATCCAGAAATTCAAGTAATGGGACTCACAAAGATTAGTTTTGGACATAGCATTCTGTTCCTGTTCTCCAACTCTTCTGTGATAAGGAGAGAGCCAGACGCCCAAGCATGAAAGGATGTTTGGTTTGGGATGCCTTCAGAGCAGTGAACCACACCTGACTTTCTTCTTTTCTCCACTTAAGAGACATATCCCAGGTCTTACTAGGATTTGTGATCCCCCAAGGGCAGATAGCCTTCCCAATCTCATTTAGGAGAAGAGTAATTCAGACCGAGATCAAGATGAGTGGAAGATTGCAGAGTCTTTTCTGGAATCAAGAAAAGAAGGATAGTATTTGTTGTTCTTATATCATTTACACCTCTCTCCTCTTGCAATATTTCTTTTCAAAATAGTCTGCATTTCTGTCCAACCTTTTTTGGATTGATTCCCCTTGCAGATAGCTGCATACCAGGGAAACAAGAGACACACTTGACCAAAGACTCCACATGTACCCCTGAGGAGGATGAGAATGAATGCAGTGCAAAGAGAAAATGGAAATGGTGTGAGTAAGAAAGAGAGCTGAAGAAAGAGGAGGGTCAGTACACCCTTCCTAGACAGTATTCGGGCTTAACGGATATCAATTTACTCTCACCATGTTTTCTGGAGATCACTTTAATGGCCATATGGCTCCACTCATCATTGCTCTGACTTTGCAGACCAAAACTCCCTTCTCTGGTCTTCTAGCCTCCCTTCTCTAGCACCTACTGTCCCGATATGTCATCATGCCTTTCAGATTGTAAGCTCCTTTGAGCAGAGGGACTCCTCCTTTCCTATTAGTATCCCCAGGGTTTAGAATGGTCCTGGACTTCCTAAATGTTTCTTCATTCATTCACTCATTCATTCATTCACTCAGTCCTCCACTAAGGCATTTGGTGACTTGGTTAGTCATTTATTCATTATCAGGCAACTTCCTGACGTGATTTCTCTTCTCTAGTATAAGTTGTCTCCCTTCTATTCACAGTCCAGCTCCTACAGTCCCTCAAATATCCCATCTACATTGAACTTCCTCTAAACTCTCAGAGAACATATTATCTATATGATTCATTTGGCATTTCAACTGCAAGTCATGTCCTCTTTCCCTGACGTCATGGTCCTTTTTGAGAAAAGAAGGACAAACACAAAATGTCCTAGGAGAAACCTGCACTGCTTCTTATGTCTCCTTGATACTTTCTGGAATTCTTCATTCAGTTGGATATATCTTTCCCTTTCTCCTTTCCCTTTCCCTTTCCTTCTTTCCTCAGCTATATTTTCTGATAGCTGCTTCAGGAGGACTAATAAAGAAATGGAAACAGTTATAAGAACTGAGAAGTCTTTTTTTCTGATTCATTACCACAGGGAATGGGCAGCTAGATGGTACAGTGTATAGAGCACCAGTGCAGGAGTCAGGAGGCCCTGAGTTCAAATCTCACCTCAGACACCTGACACTAATTAGCTGTGTGACCTTGGGCAAGTCACTTAACCCCCAATTGCCTCATCCTGGGTCATCTCCAGGCATCCTGATGAATATCTCATCACTGGATTCAGATGGGTCTGGAGGAGAAGAAAGGCTGGTGACCTTCACAGCCCTCCCTCACTCAAAACAAAGTCAAGTGCAAGTCATGTCATTATTTCTCTGATGGCATGGTCTTCTTCAGCAACTAGGGATGAACACACTACAGAGGAAAAAGAAATATAAGTAAATAAAGAAACATAAAACAACTCTGGCATTGTCACAAACTAGAAACCCATCACATTCTGTTCCTATAGGGAAGACCAGAATAACTGCATCTCTCTGAGCTTACCAAGCTGCCTGCACAGTGGCACCAATTTCTTCAGTGTATCCTTATTAATGTATATGTTTCTTCCTTTATTGGCTTCCTAAGTGAGGAAAAGTTTTATTTATGTTTTTCTACATACAACACTTATTTCAGTCCTTGGCTCTTAGCAAGCAATTAATAAATGCTTGGTAACTCAATCGTTAATATTGATTGATGATTCCCAAATTATTTAAGAAATTGGATCCAAATCAGGTCTTAGGGGTTGGGTTTAATAATTTTGACCACATATGTCTTCCCACTGTTCCTAACCAATCATGGAGAGTACTCTCTCTGACTATTATAATCATATATCATATGATCATTACAAAATTACAATCATAAGGATAATTATTTGAATATTTTATTAATTACAACTCCTCATACCTAAAGTCAATCCATTGTTGACAGACCTTATGGGGCAAGGGTGACTGTAAGAGTTTCTGTACAAAGGACTGAAGGAAATATTATCAGTAGATTCTTCCTCTTGAATTTGAAAGGCAGTATTCAAAAGTACCATGAATTTCCGTTTTCTTGTAGTTCTATCTGACTCTCATGGACATTCTTCTCCCCCAAAGGCAAAAGACATGATTCTGAGTATTTTCTTCTTTTCTCAAACGGGAACTGCAGTTATAGGGAATTCCTTTCTTATTAGTCTCTTCATCATCATGTTTCTCAGTAGACAGAGGCCTAGGTCCCTAGACAAAATTCTTACACAGCTTGCCTTGGCCAACTGGTGGTTCTCTCAAACAGTGTCCTTCAGGCAATGGTAACCATGGGAATGAAGAATTTCCTGGATATCACTGGCTCTAAACTTATCCTCTATCTTCCCAGAGTTGTTAAATGCCTTTCTATCCCCTTGACCTGCCTCTTGAGTGGCTTTCAGGATAGCACCCTCAGCCCGAACAACTCAAGTTCAGCAGATCTTAAAGCCAAAGTCCCAAAGTACATCCTTCCCACCAGTCTCCTATGGACTTTCCAGCTACTTCTAAATGTCTTTTTTCTATGGGAATTATTGTTCCCAAGCACATCAGGAACATCACTGAGACACAGCAGTATGGATACTGTTCGCATTGAATTCCTTCTGGATTTTGTGCTTCCCTGTGTGCTTTCATTCCCTCAGTTCCTGATTCTGTGATTAAGGGATTCATGGTCTTTGCCAGAGGCTACTTGGTGTTTCTGCTGTACAGGCACCACAAGCACATCGAGCAAATTTACATGACCTGCATCTCTACCTGAGTCTCCCCTGAGACCAAGGCCACCAAAACTATCTTACTACTGGGGAGCATTTTTGTCTCCTCTTATTCCCTTGATTGTATCTTGGCAGCTTCTTTGTCGTTTATGAAGTCCCCACCCTGGCTGGTGCACACTTCTGCATTCATGACTTCTCTTTTCTCCAACTATTCATGCTTATGTGCTGATTAGCAGAGACTCACAACTTCCCTAGTGCTGCTGTACTCTTTATGGGAGGAAAAGCTCTAATTTCAGTGGTAACAACATGTAAATATCCTCTTTCAAGGGTGACCCATGGAAGGTTCCAGTCAGGTGGAAGGAATTGTGACAACAGGTAAAGCCTGAATCTGACCCTAGATTTTAGATCAGCCTCCTGTTCCTTAAAAGCTAGAATACCTTGGGGGTATTGATAATAGGATCAGAGTAACCACAGGCTGCTCAGACCCTTACTCTTTGTGGCATATACAGCATTCATATAATATTCCTTTTATAGGAGCTATTTTCCACAGCAATCAAAGAAATAGGAAAAAGATATACATGTACAGCAATATGAATAACTTTTTCATGGTGTCATAAGATGGGAAGCTAATCCATTGTTGCCCTGGATGGGAAGGGAAGATAAGGGAAGAAGGATTTGGTCTATATTCACAGAATATCAGTTCCTTATTTGGGGGCAGACTGCATGTTTCATCAGGAATCTTTTGGAATTGTCTTAGATCACTCTACTACTGAGAAGAGCTAAGTCATTAGAAGAGCTAAGTCTTTATCGTACAAAGTTGCTGTTGTGTACAACATTCTCCTGGTTCTGCTCACTTCACTCTGAATCAGTTCATGTAAGTCTTTCTAGGTTTTTCTGAAATCATCCAGCATGTCATTTCTTATAACACAATAATATTCCATCATAATCATATATCACAGCTTGTTTAGCCATTCCCCAATTGTTGGGCATCCCTTTGATTTACCATTTTTAGCCCCCAAAAACAGAGCTGCCACAAACATTTTTGTACAAATAGGTCCTTTCCCTTTTTAAAAATCTCTTTGGGATGCAGACCTGGCATATCAGTTTATTAAGTCATGCACACCAATTGTATAACAAATTAAAACCAGGCCTCTTCACCTTGGTGCTAGAACCTGAATCCAGGGTCAGAAAGATTTTATGCATTAAAAGAAAAAAAAATAGCAGGTTATAAGCCAGGATACAAGATTCGGTGATCTGATTTCTAATTGGAAGAAAGTTTATGTACTTTCCAAGTTGGGAGTGGGGGTGGGGGCTGGGAGAGAATGAACACTTACAGTTCCCTGAAATCAGAAAAAGAGGCATCCCCCCTTCCCCTCACTCAATAAATGTCTTATTCAAAGGAACATGCAAACAGTAACAGATCGGCCAGTACAGGGCCAATTTTCAGATAAGATATACGAATTCACTGACGTGTATAATTGTGGGAAAACTCCTCTCATCACTTTGCATATGACTGGATTTCTGCTGAACATAACCAAGTCCTTGGCTAAGGGTTTCTAAGTAACAGGTAGACATTGTCCAACTGCCCAGTCATGCACGGCTAGGTTCAAACAACGCAATAAAGTTTTCTCAGAATTCCTGCAATTGAATATAAAGGGAACTGAATTAGATGCAGAATTGAGTCACAAGATGGAATTAGTGTGATTCACTCAATTCCTACTCAGGTATTCTGTCCACTGACTGCAACTCTCAGTAAGTCGAATCTAGCATCAAGTGCCCTTTCCCTATATTAAATAATTGTACCCTTTCCAGCATATATTGATGTGCACATGTGAAATAATTCCTCCTCCTTTATCTACATAAATTTATGTAATTGCTAACTGGAAGGCAGATGAATAATCTTTTAAACTAGATTTCCAAATTACGACGAGAGTGAGTTTTGACTTGTTATATCCTTGAGCATTCTGGTCGGGATATCTTACTAGGATTGTCTTTAATTTAAAAAAAGAATCAAGATACAAATACTCCCAGACCAGTCTGTCTAAGTTTTCCTTATATAGTTAGCTCTTTGTATTATTTTATTCTATTAGGAGAAGGGGAAAGAAATTACCATTTGAAAAGGAATTTCTGAGTTGAGAACCACTTCCATCACTAAAACTTAATTCCCCTCAAATCCACATCAAAACTATCAGGAACTCCTACTGCTCACAAATATTTTGGGGAGTGTTTCCCACCTGTGTAGAAAAATTTAACTTATTTTCTGGGGATGTTTTTATTTGGACAGTTCATCAAATTCTTTTTAGTGTTTTAGATAAGCTATCAGAATATGTTTCTATATTTATGAATCTTGAACCCAAGACCAGAATAATTAGAAAATCAACTTTAAAAAGAACTAGGTTATTCCATCCACCTAACTATCCATGGATTTACATATTCAAACTTTCAACAAAAATTGTGTTAAGTTTGTGGCACTTTTAAAAACGGATATTTAGAAAAGTTTATTTTTATAAGAAAGAAATTTTATAGGAAAGAAATGATTGACATAGTGAACTCTCAGGCCGCTGATTATTATGAAATTTTTGGAAATGAACTGCAGAGAGGATACTTGTGGTAAGACACAGCCCTGCTGGAATTATCAAAATACTACATTCCCTGCATTCCAACCTCAATCTAAATTTAAAGAGACTTCAAGATGAACAGTAGAAAGAATTCTGCTATCTAGCCTCAGCTAGCACAAGCATCCCTAGAGAGATCCCTCAAGTGCTACAGAAATCTGTGACTAGTCAAGTCACCAAAAGGCCAGGTTGAGAGCAAATAGGAAAGTATAGAGTATAATCCATTACACTTTTGAGTGGTACCAGAATTCCCTACATTATCTCCTGAACTACAGAAGACAGGCTTTAGGGAAATCTGGATGGATACTAGTCCATGTGTGCAACCCTGGAGCTCAGCCCAATCCTTGGCTTGCTGGGCAGCAGGCTGGGGACTAGCTGGCTGGCTGCTTAGCTGACTCCTGAGTGGAGAGAGAAGACTTGGGGGACTTCAAGGAGGATCTAGGACAGCACTTGGAGTCAGCAGAGTCTCGAAAATTCTAGAGTAAGAGAGTAGCATTGGGCATTCAGAGAAAGGTCCAGAGAGGGCAGTAGCTGCCTGAGTCAAGCTATAGGAGAAATATCTTGGGCACATCAGCCTAAATAAGACCTGAAGCCAGTGATGTAGGCCAGTGTTGGCAAGGGGAAGACCAAGCTGGAGAATGCCAAAGGGGTGAATTGGGGTGGGGACAATTGGGCTACCAGGGGGCAGAAAACACTCTAACCTCGACGAGTGTGTACAAAGTAGAGATGAATGAGGGATGTGGGGTGGAAGGGGGGTAGGGGTGTGTGTGTGTGTGTGTGGCTACAACAGCAGGGGTCTTGTGAGAAAGTGTGAAGGTCTCTTGAGGACAAGCAATGGTCATAAGCAAAATCGACTTTATAAGAGAGAGAACTGGGGGTGGGGGAGGTGAAGACCAACAAGGAGACAGAGAAAGTGAGAGAGGCGGAGAGACTTCGAGAGACAGAGAATATGTCAATAGCTGGGAGTGAAATACACAGTCATCCAGAGTGCATGAGAGAAACATCACCCTAAAGAAAACAGAATGCAGAATGCATGTTGAGGGCCAGGATGGAATGTTGTTGGCAAAGTTCAGGATAGACCTTCAGGGAAACTGTTTTTTGAGACTGTGCTCATTATCATCCAGAATGGCTCTCCAGGCCCCGCCCCTCCTTGTTACTCTCTCCTTTAAATAAACAAGAGAACTACAGAATACAAGGGATATGTAAAATAGATGCTCTCTAGGCTAACAGTCTTTAAGACAATAATATTGGCCTAATTACTAGGATGGGAGATGAGTAGAATGTCATGTAGACTTGCAGTTTCTGTCGATAAATACCCTGACCCTTGGATCAATAAACGGAGTAGCCTTATCTTCCCTTGCCTGCCCATGTCTTTCTCCTTCGCAGCTGTCACCAAGCCTTGTGGTGACGACGGGCCGTCTGGTACATCTGGCGCCTCAACAGGGACCTGATCCAGGAACGGGACTCATCTAGCCCAGCAAGGGGAGGTTTGATGGAAGAGGATCTATACCAGACACCAGAGGTAGAGAGGATTCCTCTCAGATGCAAAGAAGCTTCTCAGTGTTGAAGGTACATATCCCCACACTCCTTTTGATCTAATGGCTGCCAAAGAAAGAAACAGGCTGTGTCAAAGACACACGTCCTTATTGCAAATGTCCAAAGCCAGGTGGTCCAGGCAATGATCATGTCTTCTGGATACAATGACAACCCGTGGCTTCTCCTTTCACTTGGGATTCAGGGGTTAGGGAACTTCTCTTACTATTGAATGTGGAACAAGAGATGCTTTTGCATTTCTAGGCAAGCTATGAGTCCAAGAAGGAGACAAATGTTCAGGGTATGTGGAGGTCTGGCATGAAGGCTCCTGGGGCACAGCGTGACTTGCCTCCTGGGATCTGGCTGATGCTGAGGAGGCCTGTTCAACAACTGGGCTGTGACTCAGCCATGGGTGCTCCAGGGGAGGCTGCATTTGGCCAAGGAATTGAACCCATTTGAATAATATTCACTGCAAAGTGAGTGAGTCCTCTCTTTGGAACTGTACTGGTCATCCATGGGCCAGAGAAGACTGTGGACACAAAGAGGATGCTGGGGTAAGCTACTCAACTGAGGGTCTGAAATCCTGGGCTGAGGTTAGGAACCTAGCCATTGGGGACCATGTCATGATGGCTTTGGGTGGTGGGGAGAGAAGCAGGTAGAAGGAATGAAAGACCTTGTTTAGTGCTGAGATCTGTGATCATCTTGGCACACACTGACCCTGAGCCTATTTTCTTCAGCCTTCCCATGTGGGAATCCCTACACCAGAACTAAAAAGGGTACTTGATGGAGAGAGATGAGGAGACTCTGATATGTGCAGAAAGAAATTTGGGGAGATGACAGTGGGAATGATTCAGGCAAGAAGGGTCCTACAACCTTGTCTCCTGTCCCCAGAATACAACTGTCTTCCTCCTTCCTCCTGCAGGTGTTCTCGTAAGAAGAGAATCTCAGGAATCCTCAGGTACAACTCTCCTATCCATGGACTCACTACGATGGAGTTAACAGGAGGGAGGGCACTACAATAACTTCCATGGGGACAGTTTGGTTAAAAGAAAACCAGGCCTCCCTCTGTGCAACTCCCCCCTGCCCTCCCACACCCATCGGGGGATTGGGAAACATCCCCTAGATAGAAATCCATCAGGAACCAGCCCCAAGGAAGTGATCCTCACTGTCTGAGAAGCTTCAGTTGTTCTGATGACCTTTCGAAAAGGAGGAGCACAGGACCACTCTATTCTCCCTGGTAGACTATTGGTGCTTTCCCTGAAAGAGTAGTGCCTCACCTGTGCTTGGACGCTATTGAAGGACCCAGTGATTTGAGAGATATGGAACTTAGGTATCAGTAGGCTACAATTATAAAATAATGAGCCAACAAGTGCATTTGGAATTCCCACAAGTAACCCAACGTCTTTATTTGGATGTACTGACTGGCATTTTGCTCACTGGATATAATAGCAGGATCAGGGACAGGGTGCCCATGGCATTTCAGTAGGAAACCAAGTCACTGTGCATCTCTTTCACAGTTCGCAAAACTTTCTAGCTGTTCTGGATCCTTGGGGTCATCCTGATAGTAAGTACTGTTCCTGCTCGTTCTCTTCCTGTGGTCCAAGGCTAGAAGATGGATTTAGCAAATTAGAGGTAGGCAGCCTATTAGGCTGTGGTTCAGGAGACCCAAGAGCAGTGGCTTCTCTAGGACAGGACGTTCATCTTCAGATGGTCAGGACCTGAGTGTAGGACCTCAGTCTTGGGGATAAAGAGTTTGCAAGGTAGTGAAACCTATCAGGACAGAGTGAATTGGCCTCTTTAGGGAATCCCTACATCAGAAGTAAAAGGAAGGGCACCTGATGGAACCAATGTATCAGCTCAGTCATTTCAGCATACCTGACTGACAGGGCTCAGCACGAATACATAACCTACTGGCATCACCTGGGTGTCTTAAGGTAAGCTCATGAAGGACAGATGTTCAAGGGAGGGCTGACATACAAGAAGAGAAGGACATAGGACACAACTGGAAGTCTTGTCATAAACAAATATTAAATTTTAAGGAAGTGTCACATCTAGGAAGGAAAACCAGAAAGAAGATAGTCCATGGGGAAGATGAAGAGACACCCAAAGAGTTGTGAATACTTGTAAATCTGGGAGAAAGGGAGCCTCTAAATTTGGTGAGAGGGGCATTGATCCATCTGGGGAAGTGCTGATAAGAAGGCCAAGAGATGGGATGTCAGATGTGAAACTACCAGCCTGAGACCTCTCTGTTCTCATGCTTTTCCCAAGTAGGGAAACTTCTTCAGGAAGCTGTTTACAAGAAGATGCATGTTCACCAGAAGGAAGATGAAGAATTACATCTATTCAGCCGCCCCAGTGCATGGGGTTCAAGGGCTTTTTGTTCAATTGGCAGGGGCTCCCATGATGAGACTGGCCTCTAAATGCCCAATAGAGAATAGACCATTTCCACAGGAAGGAGCACACCTTTGAAAAGACGTGCTGGAAATGGCTCAGGCCCAAGAATAGTCATCCAGGGGTTGGCCCATAGTCCATCTGGCCCCATATTCTGACCTGGATGAAGCTCCAAAGACCTGGCAGGAAGTCATAGAATTAAACTGTCTTTGCTCCTTCTAATAACTGCTTTTTATAGGATCACAGTATCAGAGATTTGGAGCTTAAAGGGATCATAAGGGCCCTCAGATTCAACCCCTGAATTTTACCAGTGAAGACACTGAGGCACAAATGGCTTAAGTGACTTGCCCACAGTAACACAGCCTGTAGGTGTCTAGAGTGGGATTTCAACCCAGGTGTTTTTACTGCAAGCACAGGGGCCTATCCCCTGTACTATGCTTAAAGACTTGTATAGTATTTTGAGGTTCACAAAGTTCATTCACTTGTCACATGATAGTATCTGCAAAGCACTTTGCCCATCTTAAAATGTTAGAGAAATGTCAGTTATCTTGTCCTTTCTTAACCCTTCCCTGGCTCCTCCTGGCTCCTGCCCCTTTACTCTTAGCCAAGGAGTTTGCCTTATAAAAAAATCTTGACAACATTCAAGAACATCTCCCACTCTCCTTCCCCTGTAATATCACTATTGCACATGAAAAGAGGGTCCTTCTGCTTGTCAGTTTACTCTAAATGGTTCCTTGAAGGAAGGCCAAATTACAAATTCTCACTGTTTTTCATATTTCTTTTTGTTGACAATATTGTAACCTTTAGTTAGTATTTTATTTTCCCTAGTGATATGCAAAAACAATTTCTAACATTTGTTCTCTAAAATTTTTGAGCTTTAAATTTTCTCCTGCCCTCCCTCCCCTCCCCACCTCATTGAGAAGGCCAGCCATCTGATAGAGGAAATGTATATTCAGTCAGGCAGAACCTACTTCCATGTCAGTCATGTTGTAAAGGAAAACACAGACAAAAAGTCCCAAGAAAAATAAAGGAAGTAAAGAAAAGGCATGCTTTGGTCTGAATTCTGACTCGTCAGTTCTTTCTCTGGAGGTGAAGGGCATTTTTCATCCTAAGTCCTTCAGAACTCCCTGGATCAGTGTAGACGGCTAAGACACTCACAGGTGTTCATTATGAAGTATTGCCGTTACTGTATACAGTGTTTTGGTGTTCCTGTTGATTTCACTTTGCATCAGTTTGAGGTTTCTGAGAACATCTTGCTCATCAGTTCTTACAACACAATAGGATTCCGTCACAATTATAAACAACAACTTGTTTGGCCATTCCCTAATTGATGCCCATCCCATCAATTTCCAATTCTTTGCCACCACCAAAAAACCGTCATAAATATTTTTGTACAGATAGGTCCTTTTCTGTTTTGATTTGTTTTCATCTGTTTGGGATACAGACCTAGTAGTGGTATTGCTGGATCAAAGCTTCTTGACTTAGCTCTCTGCTTAAGTGAGGCTCTGCTTCTGATTGGAGTGGGCACTGTTCCAAGCTTCAGGTTTCAGCTCTTGTGTGGACCTGTAAGTGTTTGGTTCTTATAAGGTGGTATGATCTAGGGAGAGGTGTGTTTACTACTTTCCTGGCTTTTGCTCTTGTCTTTCAGTGATGACAAGACACTCTTCTGCTCTGGAACTATGACCGTGGTCCCAGCTCCCTTGTGCTCACAAGCTCTAGTGTGCCAGTGCTTCTCCTTGCCCTGGAAATGAGACCCAGTACTGCAACCTAGATTCAAATATGAGCAATGCAACAGAGTCCTGTGCCCAGTGTTAACAAAGGGACCCCTGTAATCTCCTTCTGACCAGGTGTCTGATCCCTTATCATCTGTAGGCTGAGAGGTCTGGAAACCACCAGTTCCACTACTGACTCAGTTACCCCAAAGGTCCACTGTTTTCTGTTGGGGTGTGCCTTGTACTGGACCGTGTTCCATTCTCACCCTGCTATAGCGGACCTTCCCTGCCAATCTTCCAAGTTGTCTTATTCTGGAAGATTGTTTCACCTCATTCTTTTGTGCCTTCTGCCATTCCAGAATTTGTTTTGAGGCCTTATTGAAAATTGTTCAGAGGATTTTGGGGGAGGGCTCAGGTGAGTCCCACCTTTTCTGTACCCTCCTGTTTTTCATATTTCTTACGAAAATTGGAAAGAGCTGAGTTTTGAGCTAAGGAAAATTTAAATTCTCCAAACAAATAGCATAGACATTCCTGTACTCATGACATCTAAAAAGAGAACTCCTCAGAATTATGCAGCTAGCAAAGCTTGTGAGGGGAGTTCCTCACATCCCTTTTTCTCTGTGTCTCCTCTACACATGGGTAATTGTTTTCTTCTTTCTTCACTTACCACCATACCTGGAACATCAGACTGACCTCATGTTCCCCACGTACCCTGCCTACTGCTTCCATTCTGTAATTTGACTTTCTGAGTAAGACTGCATGTTCAGGAATTGACCTGAGTATCCCTGAGTGCGCTGAGGAGACTACACAGCCAACTGGGCCAGCTAGTTCAAGATAAGATTGGAGTGGAGGAAATGAAGATGTCATTTTGGATAGAGATCTTTGGGGAATTCATCTAATGCAGCCACTGATGGTAAAGCTGCGAAGCATCTTTTCAGATCTTTGGAGAAACTTTTGATTAGCGACACCTCTCTGAAATCTGATTCCAAGCTCTCCTAGTCCCAACGTTGACCTTCCTGGCATTCCCCCTTGTCTACAGGATAACAGCCTCTTTAGATTTTTTCCCCAGTTGTTCAAAGACTCACTCACTCTAAAGGGAGAAAAGGAGGCTTTCCATCATCCTCATTAAACACTTTAATCCTTTCAGAAACTTCTAATGGCTTAAGTTGTGCCTCACGATCTGCTTCTGAAGTTCCTCAAGAGCCACTTTCTGTTTCCTGGATTAACAGAAGGGATGCGTTGACATCCCCAGAAGAGAGGAACAGGAACTGAAACTCTACAAGGGAGTGGGCAGCAATTGTGTATGTTCTAGGTATAGTTTTAGGATTCGGGTTGAAAGGCACAGAATGCCTCTGTGATCAGGAGAAAGCATGGGAGCTGAGGGGGAAGAGAGCTGCTCTAGTGAAGGGATTGAGAAGCATCATGAGATTTTCTGCCTGGGCATTGTGAAGCCCACGTCAGGGCTGAGTCTGACCTGGAGACACTACATACAAAGGGCTTTGTATCCAGACTCTACTTCCCTGGGCTTTAAAGTCCATGCCTGTGGAGAAACAGTTAGTCATATTTCTCCTTTTCTAGTACTACCCAAAACAGTTGGAGAGGCACAGACATAGCTGGAAATTATGAGGTTTTGTCCTTTCCAACATATATTTAAAAAGAAAATATGGTGTCATAATGCACGCTGGAGCTCCCCAATTTGAGTTACCCATGATATGGGATCATCGTGTGCATTTCTTCTTTTGAAAATGCAACATTTGCTCCTCTTACCTTTTAGGAAAGAATTCTTCATCTTCTTCAGTTTCAACCTGTCAGTACATTGTTTTAAGGCACTCCTGCTGAGGAAGTGCCCTCTACCAGTGCAACTGGCCCGTGTTCTGCAATTTCTAGTATTACCTCAGACACCAAAAGCTTAAATGACTTTTCTATAGTCATGGAGCCACTACGTGCTAGTGTTGGGACTTGAACCCACTCTAACCATTACATCACTACATTAGGGTTAGGGTCATTTCTAGGGCTAGACATGGAATGATCTACTTGTGTCTATTAGAATCGAAGATTCTTGAGAATAGGGACAGTTTGTGACTTTTCTATGTGTACCCCAGTGCCTGGAGCATAGCAGATGCTTAATAACTATTTATTCATTCAGTATATTGTCTGTCTGTCTATCTTGGAAATCTGTTTATAGGGATGTTTATGTGAAAATGTGTTTCGAATGACAGTTTTTCTTTTCAGTACAATTACATTCATTTTGTTCATACAAGAGATTTTAAATTTTTATTTGAAGTTTTATATTTTGTGTTATGCAGCCTTCTTTACTCCCTGCATTAAAAAAAAAGAATAAACCTCTCCCTGAAACCACAGTTGACAAGTGTGGTTCCTCTTCTATTCCAGTCTATTTTTGTTGTGGTGGTTGTGGTTGTAGTTTGGAGCCTCTATCTTTCATGAGGTGGAGCTAGGTGGAACAGTGGATAGAGCTCATGATGCTTTTTAGCTGTGTGACCCTGGGCAAGTCACTTAACTCTGTTTGGCTCAGTTTCCTCACCTGTAAGATGAGCTGGAGAAGAACATGACAAACTAGTTGAGTATCATTGCCAAGAGAACCCAAAATGGGGTCCCAAAGAGGTGGACGTGACTGAAATGCCTGAACAACAACGTATTTTATAAACTCCAATAATAAGAGACTATTATCTCCAGGACGAAATATAAAGTCCTTTTTCATTTAAAACTCTTGAGAACTTGGACCCTTTCAAACTCTCCAGTCTTCTTACACTTTACACTTACCTAAAGGGCTTTGCAAACTTTAAAATGCTCTATAAAAGCTAGCTACTGTTATCATTACTTATGATGAGGATGATGTGGTGATCAAAACTCTCCATATGCACAATAGGACCCATAATCCTGGCCCTTTTCTAGCCCTTACATCTTAATCTGGTAATATATTCCCCTTATTCTTTTTAGGTCAACTTCAACAATCCCTTGAAAGAAATATCATCTTTTGAATAGAAGTGGGAGAAAACTGTCCCTTGGATAAGCCCCATTGTGATGTGGAGCTCAGTTTCTCTGAGTACTTAAACAACAGCTAAGTTCAGAGGGAAGCAGTGACTGCTGACTCCAGCGTATGGTTAGCACGTTCTTCCTTGGAAATGAAATAAAGAAAAGGATATTGCTTGTCCTGTTCTTCTTCCAAGACCCTTTGTGGGCTTGGATGTACTTTATTCCCAAGAGAGCTGAATCTAATGAAGGGCAAATTTACTT
The DNA here is from genome assembly GCF_028372415.1 of Notamacropus eugenii. Lineage (NCBI taxonomy): Eukaryota > Metazoa > Chordata > Mammalia > Diprotodontia > Macropodidae > Notamacropus > Notamacropus eugenii. The sequence goes on along the minus strand of NC_092876.1, from coordinate 353,046 downwards.
ATTTCTAGGTTGTGCCTTGTTACTTTTTTAATTGTCCAAAAGGACACAGTTTGTCTTCACAAGACAACCAAGTCTGTGATTGTGGCACTGCAGGAATTACAATGAAGAGATTCAGTCAATCAAGTCACATTGCAGGGAATACATGACTTTGGAGGAAGAAAGTCAGATGTTTTAATGGGAAAAAAATGGTTTTTGGGGAAAGGACAACGTGAAATGTAACAGAATGTCCAGACTTTCATGGATCAATCCCTTCCCAGATTTGGGACACTGAGCATGTTTATGACTATCTGTATAACATATATACGTATATACATATATACATATAATGATAATCATTTAATATAAATTTTGGACTTTAATAAGGACCCAAACCTGAACTAATCAATCAGATTGCTTTGCTTTAAAAGTGTCCTTTTCTGTGTCAGCAACTTTAAAGAACTCTTTATGACAGGATGCCTGCAACCAGAGTGGTGGGATTTTTTTGTATCTTGTGCCACAGAGACATATGCTATATAGAGGAAATTCACACATCCTGGAATCAAAAATTCCAACTGACACTACTTTGTTAATTGTCTTGTCTCACTAAATTTACAACTTGTTCAACTAAAAAAAGTTCCTTTCTCATGGTAAAGTGTATTTTAAATTTTAACTCTGGCTCTGTGATCACGTAATCCTTAACTTTAATGGAATACACTGTATACATTTAGCCTGTTGCCTTTTCTTAGCCAAACTTTCAGGTCGACAACACATACATACATACATATATACACACATACATACATACATACATACATACATATATACATATACATATTTAGACTCATTCACATTGCTTCATGTCATCAATTCATAGTCATTCCATATAGCTCTTATACTTGACACATTTTTGACCTACAGAAAAACAGATAAATTTTTTAGGATAAGTATAAATTCCTCAGCAATGTGGGAACTCCTACGACAGGTCATGAAGCTATATCCTAACTATGTGCTCTCCTGGTCTTGGCAACATGACCTGGCTACCTCTCTTTGTCTTTTTGTTTTTTTCCCCACACAAATGCCTCATTTTTGTCAAGGTGGAAAAAATGACTCTGAATTCACGTGTTTACTTGTTGTAAGACCTAGAACATTAAGTGTGAATCCTATGTTAAATGGTGGGAATCCAATCCTTAGACATTTTATCCCATCCAATGGAGAGGATATCATATATAATGCTCTTGCTTAGTCTCCCTCAATACAACTACTACCCCCACAGTGTGTCGGAACAGTTGGAAGTCTCTCAGTCCAAGAAATGGAACCAAATTCTCCAGAAAGGTAAGTCTGGGTCAGGAATTAAGGGAGATTAAGGAGGATCAGTTGACATTCTTGGACTGGGGCATCTCAGTAAGAGCTAGATTTTGAGTTTTAGGGAGCCCTTGTCAACTTCTTGCAATGCAGAAAATCAAGGAAGTAGGGGGTTGTCGTAGAAACCAGCAAACATCTCTCTAAATAATTTCAGATCCTCTCAAATTCTCTAGAACAAGACATATGAAACTTCTTCTCCTAAAGGGTGTACTTTTTCTGAAGAAATATTTGCTTTCTTGATTTAACTAGACAGAGGATCCAAAATACACAAGTTGAGAGTTAAAAAAAGGGAGAACTATTTAGCTTCTGCTAAAGTTTGCCCAGCCAAAGTTCAAACAGGGTGGCACTACGTCAGGCCTAGAGGCTTACAAAGTACATGGGAGGCATTTCCACTGGATGGAAGGTATTTCAATGTTTCTTCCCATCGTTAACTCTATGGACAATGTTACACAGTCAAGTGCCCTACGTGTAGACCAGGGCAGAGGACAGAGACAGGTTTCAGAGGCAGAGTTTTCCGTTTCAATATGGAAAGATCCAATTACTTAGCCTTCTGATCTTAGACACCTTTTCCTAGGAAGGAGCATAGGAGAGAAAGACTATCAGTATGGTAGTTGAATTTGATGCCATGTTCATACTCATTGAAAGTCTTTGACAACATGGCTGACAACATTATGCTAAAAAGCATGGGAGCAAGCACACAGCCCTGTTTCACTCCATTGGTGACTAGGAAGGCACAGGAGCATTACCCATTATCCAGAACCTGGGCAAACATGCCATCATGAATTTGACGTACAATATTGTTGAACTTCTCTGGGAAACAAAATTTTTGACATGATTTTCCATAAGTCCTCATGAGTAACAGTGTCAAAGGCCTTGGTCAGATCTACAAATATTGTGTACAGACCTCTGTTCTGCTCCTGGCATTTGTCCTGGAGTTGTCAGGCAGTAAACACCATATCAGCTGTTCTTTGGCCCTTTCTGAAGCCACAGAGGTTCTCAGGTATATGACCTTTTTTTCCAAGTGAAGGATCAGCCTATTAAGGAAGACTCTAGCAAGAATTTTGCCAACAATGACTGAGAGATCTCCCTGTGATTGTCGTAATACAATCTATTCCCTTTACCTTTATAGATATGGACAATGGAGGCATCCTTGAACTCCTGGGGTATAACCTCCTCTTGCCATATAACCTGGGAAATTTCAGTCAGCTTTTGTATGAGCAATGGACCCCCTACTTTGTAAATCTCAGCTGGACTGGAATCAGTACCAGATGCTGTGCCACATGAAAACCTCTTTTTCAATTCGAAGTTCAGCTACCGCGGAATTGTCTTCAACCTGAGGTAAATGGTCAATGGCCTCTGCATTGATTGATGATGGTCTGTTGAGAACACTATGGAAGTGTTCAGCCCATCTCTCTAGGATCATATCCTTATCAGTAATCAATGTGGCTCCATCAGCACTGATGCACCCATAGGTTTTGGGTCCATAAATCTCTTCCAGGGAATCATAAAAACGGTTTGGATTGTTAGTATCAGCATAAAACTGAATTTCATCTGCCTTCTTACTGAACCATGAATCCTTCACCTCTGTAAGCTTCATTTGTGTTTTGTGTTTGATGGAATTAAATACTGCCTTCTTAGAGGTGGTTGAACTATCCTACTGGTAAATCTTGTGAAGTTCTCATTTTTCATTTAGCAGTTTCTGAATTTCGCCATCATTTTCATCAAGCCAGTCATGGTGTTTGTGAGTGTTCTGACCCAGATGAGCAAATGCAGTGCTATACACGAAATCTCTGAAAGCTGCTCATTCCGTTTTTGCTCCACAGTTGCCAACTGTGTGTTGGCTCAACTTTCCCTCCAAGTTAGCAAGAAACTGTTCACGCTTAGAGAAGAGCTTTAATTTGACATCAATTCTTCTTGTAGTCATTTTGCCTTGCGGGCAGAGCTTTTGATGAATGCAGACATTTAGCTTGGAAAGGATAAGTCTGTGATCAGTCCAGCACTCTGCACCACACATTGCCTTTGTCACTTTTACATCTTCTATGTCTCTTCTTATAATCACACAGTCTATTAGATGCCAATGTTTCCTGCAAGGGTGCATCCATGAAGTTTTATTGCGTTTAGCTAAACAGAAGACAGTTTTGGTGATGAGAAGGTCATGTGATGCACAATTCTTCAGCAGTAAATGACCATTGCTATTGCTCTTTCCAACTCCATTCTTCCCTAGGACTCTCTGCTAAGTCTGGAAGTCTGAACCTACTCTAGCATTAAAGTCTCCCAAAATTATAAGTTAGTCCTCTTTTGGCATATTGGTGATAAGGGCCTCCAGGTCTTCATAAAATTTTTCTTTGACTTCATTAGGGTTTGTCATGGTGGAAGCATAGGCCCTGATGATGGTGGCATTGCATTTTCTTATGAGTGGAAGTCGCTTTGTCATGAGCCTGTCATTCACTCCTTTTGGCAGGCATACCAGCTTGTTGACAAGATTAATTTTGATTGCAAAACCCACTCCAGCTTCTTGGCGCTCCCCTTCACTGCACCCACTCCAGAAAAATGTCTATCCAGCTCCAACTTCAGTAAGCTGGCCTTCATTTGCCAATCTTGTTTCACTCAGGGCTGCTATTTGGATGTGATACCTGTTGAGTTCTCTTGCAATGAAAGCAGTTCTTCTTTCAAGTCTACTGGATTTTGTGTTGTCTCCTAGTGTTTGCACATTCCATGTGCTGATGGTGAGTGGAATGACCGTTGCAGATGTTTTCGCACATCTTTTTGTGTTTTGACTGCATAGTGGGTTTTCCTCTCCTGCTGCGATAATCAGGCCAGGGTTGGGTAATCAGGCAATGTTTAGGTCACCTTTTCTAGCCCCCTTCCTCACATGAGGAGGTGAGAAATGTGATCCTTAAAGGGCTTCCCAGACAGGGGGCTGCTGAGTCCCACTGTTGCTTCCAGAGAGAAACGACGCTATAGCCTAGGCCGCCTGTGTACACGGTTATGACTACAGCTCCCAGTGTATCTGCACCTGCTGCTTCATCACTTGCCTGTTGCCACAGGATATTGACATAATAGTGAAATGGTATGGGTGATGTCTTTTGGTTTGTGCATAAATTGGATTTATGTGAGGCAGAGTTGCATGAAGTCATCAGCCTCTCTCTCTCCTCCAGAGTTATCATAGTCCAATGGCAGCACAGAGTCAAGACAGCTAGTGATGCCTCAGAATGCAGTGGATGGCCTTGGCTTCTTCAATATTTAACCAAAATCTAAGCACTGCACATCACTTGCTTCATCTACCTTCATGGCTGTTGGGACAAATTGTTCTCATCCGTTCATTCCTGCAGAGGAAGTCTTCACATGCTTGGGGTAGACACCCCCCTAACTCACCAATGGCTTTGAGACCACTTGGTTACTCTCTACCTGGTCTGGCCCATCTGCTGAAATGATTTACTTGGGTGTGGCTGCTGCTCATGCTGCAGCTTTTTGGAGCCCAAGGTGAGAGTTAGGTGGAACAGGTAGACACCAAAGGTGGAACAAGCCCTGAAAGGGGTTCAGCAGCCATCACACCAAAGGTACTTATCGTCCCTGAACACACCCTACATCCCAATATCTGGGTCTAAGTTGTGCTTCAGGCTGTGTTGACAATGGCTAAGTCACTAGACCTCTCTATGACTCAAACAATTCTCTTGGATAATGATACAGGACTGATACAGATAATTGTAGAAATGCAATGGAGGTGATTTTCAATCAATTAATAAAAATTTCTTAGGTGCCTACCATGTTCCAGGAACTGAGCTGCAGCCTGGGGATGCAAGAAGAGGCAGAGGTTAGTCTTGCTCTCAAGGAGCTCTCAGGGTAATGGTGGAAACAGCATGCAAACAAATACATACAAAGTGAGCTACATACAGGATAGATAGGAAATAATTCACAGGGGGAAGGGACTGGAATTGAGACCAGAAGATCTCCCACTCATGCAGTCACAGCTCCATATCTTCCATAACCCCATCCTCAAAATTATTTAACACATTCCTTCAGTAGTGTAAAGCCACTGTGGAGGCTAGCTCCTCCTCTTGCCCATTTAATTTATCTTAAGTAGACCTTGGACTACTTTATATTAGGAATTAGAAACCTGATCAGCTTATTATGAGCCTCAAATTTGCTAGTTACAGAAATGTATATACCCTGAACAATCATGTTGTGTAAAAAAAAAAACCTGGACAATTGTGTCGTGTTTTTTAAACTTTTGTGTGTGTTTGGATGTTGGTGTTTTTCATTTCCCATTCCATGACCACTTTGTGTAGGCTAGGGAAGGATGGAAGGAAGGAAGGAAGGAAGGAAGGAAGGAAGGAAGGAAGGAAGGAAGGAAGGAAGGAAAGAAGGAAGGAAGGAAGAGCTGCAAGATGCCTAACCCAATTAGGATGGAAAGTGGTTTGAGAGGGTAGCTGCGTTTCTAAATGAGAGGGGGGAAAAACTGAGCACCTGCACACTGGAATCTCTCCCCAGGAGGACCACGGGATGCTTCCAGTGCCCCCAACAACCCCTATCTTTTCCAGCTTTCAGTCTTCTTACTATCCCAGATAGAGCTCAGCATTTGCTGGAGGACAGAGAGGGACCAGGGCAGGCGAGGAAGAGGTTTCGGCTTTCTCCTAACCCGAAAAAGAGGTGAATTTTTAGGAAGGGCTGGCAGGGGTGGGTGAGGGTTGTGTTTGCCCGGTGCCTCTTACCTATTCCAAGGCACCTGCAAACTTGCCCACACCATCGGGGTCTTCTTTGTTCTGTAGCACTTCCCGATCTAATGGTTCCCATCTGGGTGCCGGCGGCCCAAAACCAAGGGGTGTGGTGTTAGAGGACAGCAGGGCAGCCGAGACCCTCTTCTTATCCCTCCACAGTCCCACACAGTCAGGAAGCAGTTAGGGTGCGCTTAGATGGTCTGACTTCACTTAGCTGGGCTGGCTTTGGAGGTGAGGAGCCAGGGCTGCCAAGGCTAGTTTAGTGGCTCCTAAGGGATGTGGAGAGTGGACTTCTGCGGTCCTGTTCCTCGGATTGCCGGGCCTGTCGAGCATTGGCAGGGAATCCGGACTCTGGGAATCCCGACACCTTCCCTAGGTCAGAGAACTTGCTGGGCCGAGGTTGTGGGGCGAAGACTTGAGGAGTCCATAGAAGTGGAGCGTGGAACTGTGCGTGGCTCAGAAAAATCGGAGGAGGGGACCAGGTTTGGGTTATCAGCTGTTGGGTGGCTGGACTACCTTCAGGCTTCGTACCCCCACAGGTGGTGTCCAGCCTAGAGAAGAAAAATTAGAGTCGCAGGAGTGGCACCGCCACCCCAGCCCCTTCACGCACTCTCAGGGACCTCCCTGACACCTTCTCACCACGCCTTCATTTTTTTCTTTTTTTCCTACTAAGGGAAAAGTTCACCTTCGTTTCAGGGGGAGAGAAGCTAGCAGCTGAGGGTTCTGAAACATTTCTCGCTGCAGGGAACTGAGCTCAATTAAAGGGGAGAGGGAGGCGCCACCCCAGACCCAGGGCTGCCCTGGTGGGGGGGGGCTGGAGCAGAATGCTGGGCAAGAGTCAGACCCTTGCCAGGGTCGAGATTCATCTTTCCTTGAAAACATGCCAGACCCTTGGGAAAAACTTTTCTGCATAAATTCTCAGATGGACTGCCGTTGGGTTGGAATACTGCAGCAAATGATGAGCTGGTTGATTTAGAGTCGTGGAAACACTTGGACAGATGAAGTAAAATGCTGTCCACCTTCAGAGAAACAGAAGTCAAGAAGCAATAAAGAAAGTAGTCTACTAGACATGAGTTTGGCTGTATCTGTGTAGGTTTATAGACATCTACAAATACCGATGTTGCCTGTGGATAGATGGATTTATGGTCAATATGGTGCCAGAGAGAAGAAAGTAAAAAGTGCACTACAGTGGGAAAAAGAAAACCTACAGGTTAGGAAAGAAACGTCTCACAGTTTTGAATATAGTGTGTACTGTGTCATAAATGAAAATGGAAATGCATTGATTTAAGTTGAGTGTGCTTTATGTTCTCCATTTTTTCCGTCTCTTTGTATTAAAGTTTCAAATTATTTCAAAAACTGAAAAAGGAAAAAAAAAAAAAGAACCAGCAGACACAAGGCAGTCCTCAGACAGCTCCTCAGGATCCTTTACCCAATCCCTGTGACTCTCCACCCCCAATGTGGAAAAGAAAAAGCGATTTGCTCTTTCTACTTTTCCTTTTGGATTTAAATCCTCCCAATCCCTCCATTCCTCCTCTCCCCACACCTATTCAGAAGGCAGAGAAGAAATAAGATACTCAGTATACAGGAAAATCTGAGCTAAACAGAAGTCCACTTTAGGATTGTTATCAGGGGGAGGGGAGGGAGGGTGGAGGAGTGAGACCAGAATGAGAAAGAGAAAAGATGACTTGTTCCTCTTGTCATTTGGACTATATTGCACATGCCAAGTGCAAAACCTCTTCTAGTTCATAGAATCAGAATAATCTCTTTTCCCTCCCGTGATCCTCTCTTTCTCTTATTTGGGTGTAAGGGGTCTGGACCTCTCGGGTTATCAGGGTCATGATGCCCTAGGGAGAAATCTCTTGAGACGACACGTCCTTGCATGACTTACGTGATGGACCACCCTTATGCAATAACCAACCTTCACAATTATCTTGAGCAACAGCAACAACAGCCAAGCACGTAAGCTCAGCACACAGTGCTTACAAACCTCTTGCATGAATGGAAATAGAATGCCTATGTATACTCTGAGCTAGCTGAGAATAAACGGAGTGCATACCATCCTTGCTCCCACCTCATTCATTCGTGCCTGGAAGAAAGATCTCATTCAGGCATGAGATCTTTGGGAACTTAACATTTGGGCAATTATTGCCTTAACATATACTACAAGATCTGGAACTGCTCAATCTCCTTCTCTTAGCTTTTTGTTCATTATGTCCTTTCACGTCCTTGGCTCTTTCATTCTCTAAGGGAGTTTTATTAGGTTTTCCTCATTTACACTCAAAGTTATAATTACACCTTGGGAATTACAATCCAGGATACTTTAACTCACTATTTTCCTTCTCAGCTTACCTTATGGGGTTGCCTTATCTTCTCCCCTTACCCAGGACAGATTCCTGATTTTAGCCAAAAGTCCCTACCTTACCTACTCTCCCCCAGTCTTAATCTAGATCCCCTTCTAAATTCTCTCCCTCATCCTGTCCCCCAGTTTTCTCCCGTTCATGTCCTATTTTCATGAGATAGTTTCCCCCTGCATCTTTTTCCGAAGTAATCTTGTTTCCTAGAATTACCTCCTTATCCACAACTCAGCCTCAAGCTTACTTGCAGACTATGTTAGGAATGATAACAGTTTTCAGAATAGCCCTTTTCTCCATGTCTTCTCTGACCTCTGATCCTTTCTTTTCTGTCACTTTCTTTTTGTGTTCTCATGTCTGAGGATGGCATGGGGCACATCGTGGAATCCTTGAAGTTCAGCATCAATCCGGATTTGCATGATGAGGTTTCTAGTTCATGCTAGGCTTGACTGTGGATGGTCTATGATGTCAAATGTGTCCACAAGGGTGAGACATCCCATCTTCAATTTGTGGGGCTGGAGGGGAAGTGAGGAAGAAAGGGATGGAAAAGGAGAGATGGTCCTTTCATCATCAAGTAGTGACTTAGGTGACTACCTAGGTGTATAGACTACTGGTGATTTCCTCCTTTCAGTCCATCTATGCCAAGGGGGGAAGAAGAAAGAAAAGAGGATGTATGTCTCTCACTTGGAAAATCTCCAGTTCCCCAGCTTGCTTTCTCCCCTTTCTACTTCCAGCCTCAGGGAAATCCCCAAGGGCCTTAATGCCCCCCTTAAGCTAATCCCCCTTTTGACTATGGCCTCCCCTTCCAAGGCCATATAGAATAGATGGGGATGGGGGCAGAGGAAGAGAGGGCAACTAGGGCAACAGGGAGACAGCTGATTTGTGAGAAAGTGTGAAGGGCTCTTGAGAACAGACAGTGGTTGTAAGTAAAACAAAATTTGCAAGTGAGAGAACTGGAGGTTTTGGTGGGCAGAAGGAGGAGACCAACAAAGAGACAGAGAGACTGAGAGAGATGGATGGAGAGAGAATATGACAATAGGTAAGAGTGAAATACACAGCCACCCTTACTGGGAATGAGAGACACTCCCTGGAAAGAAAGCAGAATGCAAGAATGTGCTGGTTCAGAAAGAGACATTTGGAAATGGGAGGGATCACTGAGGATGCTGGAGCAGATTCTTTTCTGCTTCATCTACACTCAAAAAGAGCAGCACAGCACTTGTGACCAAATGGCACAGCATCCAAATTCTTCCAGGAACAGGGCCATAAGGTGGAGAAGGAAAGAGCATGAAAGCAGAGAGTTTGGTACTGAACACAAATGCAGAAACAAAACGTCTAGAGAAGTGGGGAAATGGTGCAGATGCCAGGAACTTTCAGAGAAAGACCTTAGGGGAGTCAAGTGTAGACGGAAGTGTAACGTTTTTCACCATCTTCTCTGCCCTCTGCCCCATGGGTTTCTCAGTTGTTGCTTTCAATTCTTATGTTTTCGCGATGGATTTATTTTTATTTGTTGCACATATGGAACTAGCACCACACTGTTTGTGGTTATTAGGAAGAAGAAACAGAGGTTTGCTCAGAGGAGGGAGGGAGAGAATGAAGTTGGAACTTCAAACACGACTGTTAAAATTTCTCTTCTACACAATGGGTAAAAGAAAATGGGAAATAAATAGTGTATGTGGTGGAGGAAAAAGAGAATGTAGAAGGTCAAACGCTCTCCTTTTTGCCATCCTCTCTCTCCCCTTTGCAAAATGCAGACATTAGGATACCCATTCCCTCAGGGAGGTCAGGCAAAACACGTTTCCACCTTAGCCAAGTTGTCATAAGGAAACATTTCCTCCTTAAAGTAGCCCTTCATATCCTTTGGCCGTTTATCAATAGGGGAATATCTCATATTCTTAGAGAGTTCACAAAGTTCTGTTTATATTTTTAATATAAGACCATTATCTGATCAATTCCATATCAATTTTTTTCATTTTCTTCTTTCCTCCTTTTCTTGGCCACATTTATTATTTTTTTTACAAAACTTTTTTAATTTCATGCACTGAAAATTATCCCTGTCACACCTAGCTTTAGTTTGTATCTCCTGGTTCTTCATAAATTGTTCACCTATCCATAAGTCTGAGAAGTAATATGTTCTGTGTTCTCCTAATTTTCTTCTAAATTCTCCGTGTATCAATGACACATATGCATTTGAACTTTATCTTGGTATACAGTCTAAGATATTGATCTCTGCCTAGTTTCTGCCATACAGATCTCCAGTTTTCCCAGCATTTTTTTTCAAACAAAATAGTAAATTCTTCTCCCGAAATGTAAGGTCTTTACACTTGTCAAATAGAAGCTTATGATGTTGACTTGCTGCTGTCAGTTGTATGTTTTCTCTAGTCCACTGACCTACCTTTCTATTTCTTAGCCAGTACTCTATAGTTTGGGTCATTACTGTCTTATCATACACTATAAGATCTGGTATTGTTCAATCCCCTTCCCTTATATTTCTGTTCATTATTTCCTTTCATAAACTTGGATCTTTCTCCAAATGAATTTTACTATGTTTCCCTCATTTACATTCAAAGTTATCATTATGACCTGGGAATTACAATACATCTTATTTTTACTATTTTTCACCTCAATTTACCTTATTGGGTTGCCTTATCTTTTCCTCTTACAGGGGACAAATGCCTAACTGTAGCCAAACCTCTAAAAGTCCCTACCTTGTCTATTCACCCCCCATCTTAGCCTAGATATGCCTCTAAAGTTCCTTCCTCACTCTATCCCCCAGTTTTCTCCCCTCCCTACAGCTTCAGAAGTTTTCTCAACCTCTTGAGATGTATACATGGTTTCCTCCTCAACCCTGGTGGAGTGTTAGGTTCCTATATGAGCAGCCCTCCACTCATACCTGCACCCTCTGTATTACTTCTTCCTGTAATGCCCTATTTCATAAGATGGTTCACCCTTTTATCTCTTTCCTAACCACTTTGTTTGGTAGAATCACCTCATCATACACAACTCAACCCCAAACTTTTTTTTCAAACTACGTAAGGATAACATTCTGAAGAACAGGCCTCCTCCCCTATTTCTTTTATTTCTGTACATTCATGTCTTCTCTGCCCTTTGACCCCTTCTTTTCTGTGACTTTCTTTGAGTTTTCCCATGACTGGGCATGGGATGGAGCATACCCTAGAATCCCTGAAGTTTCACAACAATCTTGATTTACAGGATGAGGTCTCTAGGCCATGCTGGGCTTGGCTGTGTGTGCTCTATGATCTGAAGTGTGTCCACAAGGGTGAGACATCCCATATTCAATTTATAGGGCTGGAGGGCCTTGGAAAAGAAGGGGTGGGAAAGAAGACAGATGGTCACATCATCACCAGGTAGTGACTTGGGTGACCAACTTGGTGTCTAGACTCTTGGTGATTTCCTCTCTTCTGCACATATGAACCAAGGTGGGAGGGTAGAGGACAAGAGAATGGAGGTCCCCTACTTGGAAGACCTGCAGTTCCACAGCTTGCTTTCTCCTCTTCCCCACTTCCAGCCTCAGGGAATCCCCAAGGGCTTTAATGCCCCCTCCAAGCTAGTCCCCTTTTTCACTATGACCTGCCCTCCCAAGGCCAATACAATTGCATCCACCATTGGGTAAGAATCCTGCTGATTTTTCTGATTTAGAAGAGGCACTCTCTGAGGAAGCCATCCTTTCCTTCTAAGGGAGTCCCATTCCAGACAAGCCCCAGCTGGAAAAGGACAATTCCTTTACTCTTTTCTCTCTTTTTTAATCAATTGTTTCATTTCCCTAGCCTACAAATTCCCTCTCTCTATCCTGCCCCCTTTTCCCTGTAGCCACTAAAACTACTGCCCCAGGGCTGTGCAAGGGGACCTCAAGCCAGATCTAAGTATGAACATCCCTTTCCTTCAGGTACATGGGACTGAACTGGGATTGTGTCTAGAGGACAGGCTGCTGCCATACACTTTGAAACATGCAGCTCCCAGCACCTGAGGATGTATAGGCAGGGAAACAGCATCAAACCCCCCCCCCCCCCCCCAAACCCTGACCCCAACATAGCCAATGCACATTTCAGACTCAGCTCAACAGAGAAGAAAAGCCTAGTCCTGCCAGCCACCATGTCTCTAGGCCCAAAGTCACTCAAGGAACCCTCTTTCTAGCCATTCATTCCAAGCAGCTGGGCTTCTCTCCCCCTCCCTGTTACTTAGCCCAACATTCCTAGGTCTAGCCTGGGCTCAAGGAATAGTAGTGGCAGAGAGGAGAACAGAAAGGGAAGAAGCTCCCTGGGGGGGATTACATAACCTGCTCCTCCTTCACCAGTATGGAAAGAAGAGGAGGAAAGAGAAAGAAAAGGAGAAAGAAAAGGATTCCAGAAGGAATGAGCAAAAAAGAAGGACAGTAAGAAAGGAAGGAAAAAGAATTTCCCACCCACCAAACATACGGATACCCTCACAACTGCATGTATGTTCACGTGCACACACACACACACACACACACACACACACACACACACACACACACACACCCTACCTGGAATGCAGAGGTTAAAAGAGAGCTGCCTTGCTGCTGCTGCTGCTGCTGCTGCTGCTGCTGCTGCTGCTGCTGCTGCTGCTGCTACTGCTGTCCTCTAGATGGAGACCAAAGCAGAAGGGGAGGAAGAAGCCCTGAAGGCCAGGAATGGGCCTTGGTTGGGCCTTGGTTGAACAGGCTGTTCCCCAGTTTCCAGAATCCATCTATGCAAGGATGTGCCCCAACATATGGAGCCAAGTAGCTACACACCCACTGAATTTTGTGCCAGGCCTGACTGGATCATGGTGAGGAGCGGTACTGGAGACCCAGGGACAAAAAGGAAAGGAGATTGGTGAATGTCTTGCTAAGGGACACAAGGCCAACTCCCACTGACAGTAGCAAAGTTTTCCCACTCTGGGTGGCTGGGAAGGGAAGCTGGACAGTCAGTCTGTCAGGGAGGCAGGCAGATCATTCAGGATGGGATGAGGGAAATAAGGACAAAGGAGGGAGGGGAGAGAAGGAAAATAAAGATAATACTTCAATGCCACAAATGAATCTGGGATCTCTTGTTCAAAGACTGAATGAGGAGGTGGAGATGAACCTTGAAAAGCCTGATATCCTCTAGATGTGGTCTCAGTGGACAGAAATGTTACCCAGGCCTCACCTTGTGTGTGTGTGTGTGTGTGTGTGTGCGTGCATGTGTGTGTGTGTGTGTATGTGTGAAGGGGGAAGAGGTTCCTTCAGCCTTAAATCCCTTAACGATGGGATGAGGGAAAAGGAAAGGAGCAATTGAAAAATCTTGGGGGAGGGGGACAGGGAGAAAAAGAAGAAAAATTAAAGGAAGAAGAATTCAATGAAACCAAATGATCTGTGTTCTGTAGCTGATTCTAACAATGAGAATGAGAGGGTGGACCCTGGAGATAGCCAGCAAGGACAGTCATAAGGGAAGGAATGAACCCAGAACAGAGGAGAGTTGGTAATGGCAAGAGAGAGAGAAGAAAATCAGGCATGAAAGAGGACCTGAAGTCCCTTCAGCCTTCCTGCCCACTTCCATCCAGGCATCCACAATCACTTTCCTTTGGCATGCCAATCATCAACTCAGTTACCATGCTAGGGTCTAGCCTACTCTAGGGAAGAGGGCAAACAACCATCATGAATGCCCAGTTCCAAGTCGAGCCATTTCCTAGAAGACATCCTTTACACGTGATATATGCATTGCTTTCCTGGGGACAGGGACCCAGGGCCTCAGTGTTCTCACCTCTGTAGTTCAGGAAGGGTCGAGGGGAGTGGCTGAACGAGGAAGAGATATGAGGAAGCCTAGCCTTTCCTGTACCTGCAGATGATCTCTCCTACAAAAATAGGAAACTTCAGTCTTTGACTTTTGA